>NC_092814.1:143867911-144191482 GCF_023375885.2 Dermacentor andersoni
GTTCTTTCTTGTAATATTCCCAAACGTTTTCTCGTTCCGTTTGTTTGTCTTGTGCTATTTTACTGACATTACGTTGTAGTTGTTTTAATTATTTTCCTGTTACTATATATTGCCACACCTTGCAACAGGCGCCTCAGAATACGAAAAGCAGACGATTACGCGCGCCAGTCCACGCGCCATGCGCCGGCACCTGGTTTGCCGGACGCCAGTGAACAAGCATACGAATTACCCTCCGGTGCACGCGCGTGCGCTTGAGTTTTCCTTACGCTCGATTGACGGTTAAAGACTCGGGCTCGACGCCTCAACTAAATGTCGCCTGTTTTCATAGAACGCGACATTTCTGGTGGAGGTGGCGAGGTAACCTCGCCCTTATGCAATAGACCACCACAAGCAGTAAGAACATCAGTGCCATATCGGAGCGTACACCAGTGCAGCGTGCCATCCGGAGAATTCGGGGACTAGCCTCTGAGAATGTACCATTATCTGGGAGGACACTGGCTATGGTGGAAGGGTGGAAGGCATGGAGGCCGCAGTACCGACTCACTACATGCTGCAGAACCCACGAGTGCCAAGTTCCTTCCACGGCGGCCTTCCTGGAGACGACACGCCTTGACGACTATGAGTGAGTAGTAGCTTTCAACGAGTGAGACGACAAAGCTAAATTAAGGAACGTGTATTTTAGCCCCGAGGACGGCGCTCGCACCTGCTTCCAGAACCGCGAAGCGGCCCTGACGTCAAGGCGTGAATTACGTCGGTGACTCTTGGAAACCTACTCGGACCCCCATCACCGAGAGTGAGCAGAACGGGCCGTCCAACCACGCACTTAGATGCCTAGTAAAAGAAAGGGTTACTATGTATACGTGAAAGGTATGACACGTCTCTTCAGATGAGCCGATCCTAGCATGCCGGCAGGGAAGAAGCTCCGTCATTTGATGCGCGGTGTCAACGAGCAGCTTGTCCGCCGATGACGGTCGTCGTGTTTTTACAGAAGCCGTTGCTATGGAGAAGACGCTTCAGCAGTGGTCAAACCAGTACGACGGGCAAGTAAATGCTGCCTCGTTTCGCGACTGACATTGAAGTGCTCCGCGAGATTATACATTCGGTAGTCTGCGACGAGCTGCAACAGCTACACCGGGCGCAGCAGCCTACGGTCAACCACATCGCCGACATCGTGCATAACGAAGTGCAGCATGCACTCAGGGTACCTCAACCTCGCCCCGAAAAGGCGCCCCAGGCGAGTGAATTTCAGCGCTCGACTTAGGCTGACGCATTGAGAGGCAGCTTTCCTACATCGCATTACCACCCGCGCCGAGCGATTTCCAGCTTGTGGCTTAGGGAGACACATTCAGGCGCTCTTTACCTTCATCATCGCCGCTAGCTCCCGTTCGCAGCACTGACATCGCCTACGCTGAAGCCTTGAAGGACGTCACTGAGTGTTTTGCATCTGAAGAACCGACATCGATGAAACCTCACTCGCAGGCATTGACATCAATAAGGAGCTGCTCGAGGAGAAAAAGAAAGCACTCCGGCAACTATTATTTGAATTCAAAGTGTGTTTTGCTTATCAGTCTAACGTTAGTCAAACGCCAATCACGTAGCACAGAAAAAACTCCCACGACGATGCACGTCCTATTCACCAGGAGCCGTATCGTGCGTAACAGAAAGAACGCGAGGCAATTAAACCACAAGTAAAGGAAATGATTGACGATGGCGCTATCCAACCTTCAAGCAGTCCGTGGTCATCACCGGTCCCACTCGTCAAGAAAGACTGCACGCTTCGCTTTTGTGTTGATTACCGAAAACCCAACAACGTCACAAAAAAGACGTCTACCCGCTGCCGCGCATCGATGACTCTCTCGATAGCCACGGCGAGCTAAGTATTTTTCATCACTTGATTCAAGAAGTGGCTATTGGCAGATTGGATTCGATGAGTGGAACCGTGGAAAAACTGCTTTTATCACTCCGGACGGTCTTTACGAGCTCGGGGTGCTTCCGTTGGGTCTCTGCTCTGCTCCAGCAATATTCCAACGGATGATGGACATTGTGCTGACCGACCTGAAGTGGCAAAGCTCCTTCGTCTGCTTAGATGATGTGGTCGTTTTTTCAGGCAGCTTTTCCGTGTATCTCATCCGACTATGTCAAGTTCTTGAGGCAATCCGATCGGCTAACCTTACACTAAAGCCGCAGAAATGCCACTTTGACTATCAAGAGTTAAAGTTTCTCGGTCATGTCGTGAGCGCGTAAGGGTCTTTCCCTATCCCGACAAAACTGCCGCTGTGGCCTTCTTTTTCCAACGCCTACCGATTAAGAAAGTGTCCGGCGCTTCCTGGGTCGCTGCGCGTACTCCCGGCGCTTCATAAGTAATTTTTCAAAGATTGTTTTATCAGTTACTCGTCTCACCACATACGATATGTCGTTCATTCGAGGGTCAGGTCAGTCACTGGACAAGAAGCAGCTTTCACCGAGCTCCGATACAGGCTGGCTTTGCCATCAGCCTTTGTACACTTTGACGAACAGGCCGAGACTTAAATTCATACAGACGCCAGTAACATTGGTCTGGGCGCTGTACTCGCACAATGACAGGAGGGCGTTGAAAGAGTTATCGCTTTCGCAAGTCGCACTATATGGCGCCCAGAGTCCAACTACACCACTACGGAGAAATTGCCGTGCTGTCGTATGGGTCCTTTCAAAGTTTCGACCTTGCTTTTATTGCCACCCATTCAAGGGCGTGACAGATCACCACTCGTTGTGCTGGCTCGCAAACTTAAGCGATCCTTCTGGACGACATGTGGCCATGCTCGTGAAAACAGCGTTGGCGGCACCGAGGAGGCGTACGTCACATTAATGATGATATGCCTCTAACATGGCACACACCCCCAATTTTTTTCGGAGGTCACAACAGGAGATACTGAAACAGACGACAAAGGCATTGTACGCATCGCATAGCACTTGTTATTGAAAAATGGCGGCGCGTTGGCATACTCGTCTAAATGGCGAGTATACCACTTTGAATTTGAAAACTTGGAAATTAGGGGCGCTATAACGTAAGGCTATTGCGAACTTTTCTATTCTAATTTTGCAATCAGCCCTGCCCGATTGGTGAAAAACTTTTTTCGACCACCCGCACTTCGCCTTTCTGTCACGCGACGTGACGAAAACCGCGATATCTCCTCATCTGATATGACGTGTACACACCGATTATTCAAGATTAGACCTAACAAAAGAAAAAAAAAATATTTCTGATTCGACGCCTTTTCGCCAATAGCCCTCGGCTATTGATCAAAAACTTTCGGGCTGCAGCCACTTCACCAGCCTATCACGTGACGTCACAAAACTGCGAGAACTCACGGCGTCAGAGTGACGTGTACGCGTCAAAGATGTATTAGTATGCCGAACGAAACTGAATTCTCTTCTGAACAGCAGCAGGCTTCTCCGTTCCGAAAAGAATCAAAGATGACTGCCGCCGATCGCTCAGGCACTGGCTACTCGCATCTGCCGCAGAGCTTGGGTTTATTTGCGTACAATAAAGCTTTTTGTTGGCAGTTAACGTTTTCGAGCACTTTCAGCTCGTTTACGACCTCTCTCTGCCAGCTCTTCTTCGCTGAGGATCCATTTTAGCGGCATGCTTAACTTTCCGTTGCATGCCGCCGCGATTGTCGACCAGCCACTGCAAGCTAAGTAAGGGACAGCGGACCAATCGCCGATACCGGCACCACCCTATTCATCCGGTTATCTATTTTCAGTGCACTGGCTCGGCCCCATCAAGTCCCACTCCACTTGAGCGTTCTCCTCGCCTCTTGTCTGCCAATTAGATAAGACAAGCCGCTCAGTGTAGGCAATGTTATTCGTTTTTAAAGCGAACAAAAGGGACCTCCTATAAAAGAGGAGATTGTTTGATTGGTCTGTTCAGACAACCCTGCGGGTCATCGCTCGATGTTTGCGTCGGCGGTTACGCAAATTTGACGTCAGGCGATTGGAATAAAGACATATTGGAATAGTTTTACGTTATAGGTCCCTAGATCACGGACAGTACTAACTTCAAGAACGCCATTCAAGATGCCTTTGCTTAAATCCAATGTTATTTGCACAAATTGTTTGTTATGTTTCCCCCACTCCTTTCTGTAGTGCCGCCGGACCCTGAAATAAATAAATAAATAAATAAATAGCATCAATGGCACAAAAGAGCCGTACATGAATATGTAGATGATCAGCCTCAAACATGGCACATACCCAAAATATGAAGTACCTCAGTAACCACCCTGTTGACGGAAAGCAACGTCAACATCAAGCATCACGTCTCTACCAAAAACAATGCCTTAAGGACAAAGAGGCACCCTTATTTTGCAAATGCAATTAATCCCACACGATTCTTAGCGGACAGGACATAATAAATGTCTGCACTGCAGATGTTGCGGAAAACCATTTTTTCTTTGGCAAAAATCTAGTAGACGGCACTCCATAATTTTGCTCGTGACATCCGTAGTAGAAGAAGTATGGTCTGGTAGATAATCCTCTAGCCAGGGTTTTCATAACGGCTGCTAACAAGGTGCAGACGTGTCGCAAACGCCATGCAGAGGATAACGACTTCAAAGAGGTTGGAGAAGATTTAATCTCTGAGATAAGTAATCCCCAGGCGGGACCTTCAACCTAATCACAAAATAGGATTGTTTTCGTTGAACTTCTATCAACTTAGTACACTGACCACGAAGCTAATGTCACGATGCTCAAACACCCAGAAAACGAAAAAATAAGTAGGTTTTTCCAGCGTCATCTGAATGATTATTTTTTATTAAGAAACTATACATAATATCAGCCTTCTATATATAAATGCATCAAAAGGAAATAGCCATAGCGTCGTTATCTTCACTGCGGGAGAATGTTGGCGTCGCAGGAAATGAGTCAATGTTACTGTCGCGTTACTTCAGCCAAGAGAATTGCTGAAGGCTGCTGTATTTGTTGTAATAATAATAATAATAATAATAATAATAATAATAATAATAATAATAATAAGGCTGAAGAAGGATACCCTGCTCTGCAAAAGAACCCAATCAGGTTGCAGAATACCGCGGTCTGTAGACCGCTAGTCTTGTTTTTCCTCCTTTTTTCACATGAAAAAAGGAGGATAAAAGGAGGCCTCCGTGGTCGCGTGATTGCGATGATTGATTGATCAGCTATTCGTCGCAGGCGTTGAAGCGTTAAATGTAGACTGCAACAGATGCGTTCGATCTACCGCAGTCTTTTATTTCTCTTTAGCGGTGTGCTTAGAGATGATTTCACTGTGTTTTGTCTCGCATACCATTAACTTTGTACTACAGTACATACGTAATTAGATTATAGTACTCAGGAAAGCAAGTCAGTATGGAAACTTCGCGCTACACTTGCGTCGGCGCCTGGCGTCATAACCATGACGCGCATTTCAGTTCGTTACCAATGACGCATGGCGACGGCAGAAATGCTTCCGACTTATACCCCTGTCACACGGGCAGCCTTAACCGAGGTTAAACTAACTAAGGTTACGGCTGACCGCAATTACCGCTAGCTACACGGCAGAGGTAACCGTAGTAAGTCCCCTAACCATGGTTACCACCAACCGAGCTTGGCAACCTCGGTTTACTATCGCAAACGGAGAAACAGGCAAGATGGCGGACACCATGGCTGTTGCGTGTGTACCAGCGTCGATCGAAATGCCAATGAGCCAAAGGCGCAGCAACTATTCAGACACGACAACAAGGGCTCTTATACGCGTTTGGGAGGACCACCTTGGGGCGCTGCCCTCGAATGCGCGGAATGCGCGCATATGCGCGAACATTCTGGAGGAAGTTAACGCCGGGCTGCGCATGGAGAAATGCCGTACAACATGAAGCAGCTGCGGTTGAAAATGGAAAACCTCATGAGCAAGCGCTATCGGTAAGTACAGAAGGTGCCCGTTGACATGTGCAATCATAAGAGCTTAGCTTATGATAGCCGAATAGGATGCTAGTTATTGCGTGGAGTAGGCTTCGCCGTAGAGTACGCTTCGCTCGATCGGCATGGTGTTGCTTCACCAGCATGTATTCGCTTTTAGGGTAGTGCCGCCGCAGTCTTTTAAAGGTTAAGTTTTCTCGCACTTCTTTACTAACGCCAGCGTTGTCGTGCCGCTGCGTGCGCTTGGCTTCGGGACTCGTGCCGCATTTACAGGTCAATACAACCCAAGGCGGCCGACGACGTTACCATTAACTCGGGCTACAGATGGCAGAAATGTCTGTACAATGAACGAGATGTGAAAGAAATGCATGATATGGAGACCATAAGGACCCTTGCCGTCTACTTTGTTTCCATTTACAATACTCGCCTGAATCGCTGTACTGCTGCGCGCAGCATGGCAGTAACTTGCTCGATACTTTGCTAAACCTTTCATTCTGAAGCATCAGATTTTGGTGGGACAGCACATGGTAAACGAGTTGAGCTTCGTTAACATTAAACGCAGATTTCTGAGGAATTATTTGCGTAAATTTGGAGAGTATTATATGCTCAAACAATCATAATGCCATTACAGCCGATACTTACCCTCTGTATATGCCACCAGAACTAAAGTGATAGCAACGTTGGGTTCAGTTGCTTCTGGTGCTTTTACTTTTTTTTGCATGGCACAGTCTGCTGGGTAATTTTAAAAGAAATGTAAAGGGATTTACACATCTCGATAAATATGGAAATGCCCGAGCATGCAGGACTTGTTTGCAGGGGAGCCTTTAATATGCATGAGGTGGAATAGTATGTACCTCTCCACACATTTCTAAGATGTGTGCACTAAAATGCAACTTTCTTTTCTAGGAAGGAAAGGCTACTCTGCACAAAAACCGGGTCCAGCAGGTCGAAATGGCCCTACTATACTGGCTGCTTCACAACCTGCTTGGGTCTTTGCCAATGACCGATGAATTCCTGGTGGAGGAAAACATCGAGGTAATTGTCGATGACAGTGTAGTTTTGAGGGCTAGTTCATTGTTGTTTAGGTTGAGATAAACAAAGGGAAATCGCCTAATATGCAATTGTATTGCATATTTGTCATCTCTGAAACTGAAATTAGTCTTTCTTCAAAGTAGACTATGTACTAATTTCTCGCTGAATTTTGTGTAGCCCTGAAACAGGCAGAAAACATAAAAAACAGTGTTTCGGTTGTATGCAAATATTTGTTTTTTTATCAACAAAAAAGTGCCAGCTAGTCTCGGTTACTTGAAGAATGCAAAAATGCCACACTTTATGATTAGGCAGAAAAGTTCCAGCACAACATTGTTGAGTTGCAAGAACAGTACAGAAAATAAGTCTGATAGAGGTCGAATATGCTCGGAAGGAATGTAATTAACTATGAAAAACGCCTAGCGAAAAGAAAGAAATACTGTATGTCTGCAATATTAAAAGCAGCTAAATACATTGTAAGCAATTTATGTCCCACGTCCCAAAGTGGCACTAAAGATATGAGAGACACTATAGTAAAGGCCTCATGAAAAATTTCCAGCCTAGGTCCCATTATTTGTACCCGTATATGTAAGTACACGAGTGTTCTTATATTTCACATCAATAAAAATGCAACTGTTAAAGCTAAACATGACGAACTATTGGTAGTCCAGCATGCACATGATATACATCAGTGCGAAAAATGGTGCAAGAAACCTGAAAAGGCCGAACAAGCAGTAAGCATCCCATTGTTTATTTTAATTAATGGTACGTCATGGGAAGTAGTGCATCAATGCTTGTTTAAGTTCATGGTATGCTTGGCTGAGTCACAGATTCCCCCCTCCTATTTATTTTTTCGTTGCTTTCTGGCATCGATAGCGCTCCATAACTGACTAATAGGTGCACTTGAAACCCAGCCTTGCAAATTGTGCGGCAACCTAAGTTCAATGTGCGGCATAATGAAGTATCACAAAACTGCATTTTCGCATGACAAACTTAAAAATGTGGTACTACATTTTTTTATGCTTTCCCTTGCACAGGTGCCCGAGGTTACAGAGCTGGCTGAAGGCGGACAGGTGATTGGGTTTTGGGAGGATAGTTTGGCTTTCAAAGCCGATGGTGACGTGGCAGAGCCAGCAGCTACTACTACAGCAAACAGAAATGCCATCCCTGATCCAGCATCCCCGCCTTCCTGCAGCGTTGATGGCCCAGCAGGGGATTTGAATTCTAGTGCAGGCGAGGGTAAGAACAATGATGCAAGCGCTGCAAGCAAGCTTGCAACAGGTCGCAAGCGGCCGGCCACTGTTGTGCAGACGCTCCTAGCTAGGCACACCGAAGAAATGTTACACGTCAGGAAGTCCGAGAAAAAAAGGCGCAAGCTAATGAAGAAGTTCGTGCAGCTTCAAGCGAAAGCTATTGGCATCAATGCTAGCATGATGCGTATGATGGCAAAATATTTCGAATCAAGGACCAACGGTGAATAAAACCGTTCATGCTCTGCTGTTTCTCATGCTGGCCTTCCAATCAACATCTACACACTGACTTCTCGTAAGCATATTAAGCGTGGAAACGCTGAAAAGCATTCATTAGCAGTGTTTAGTGTTTAGGCATGAGGTCAGTGTGGACAGCATTAGGCTCTGGGTGGTTAAGTGGGACCGCCAAAATCACAAAATTACGTATATACTTAATAAACATGGCTGGATAAATCAATACCGAGCAGCTTTATTTCCACTGCAACTTAGCAAAGCAAGTAATGCAAATATGTAGGCACAAATTTAGCACACAGGCCCATGTGGTTTGTGCATGAATTAAATATATGGAGTTGTGACTGCTGGCATCATCCAGGCTAGTCGATCATTAGCAGGAACTCGACAGCAGATTATGTAAATTCACGTGCACCTACAACAAAATGAACTGTAAAACGATGGATAACTCTGTCCCAGTTCTACTGTGACCTGTGCACTACCTTTACAACAAAGGGACCAGTATGATAAACTATTTCAGAGACCCCAAGCACTCCGTTATAAAGGATTTGTGCTGTATGTAGCTCAACTGAATCTGCAAGCACAAAGTATATGGCAAATGAGAATTGAGAAAAGATATGAAAAATTGCAGTAAATGACGTAATAACCAAAGTGCAATGAAACCAGCACTAACTTGCAACTAAGCACACCGAAGAAGTCGCGATTTGACACAGTCGTGCATGCATCATCAAGCGTTCTTTGACAATTTTATTATTGTCGCATAGCAGCGATTACTAACGCAGAAGTATAATCAGATTGTTTTCAGTTGCACGCTTCGACTGACGGGTTAATGACAGCAAACGCATGCAAGCTGCAAATAAATGAACATAAAGTGAATGACAAACCAATGCTGAAGTGACATTCTTTGTAAGCGCACTTCTCGTAATACGACTATGAATGTATTGTGCACTTTCAACCAAAGTACCTTGTATATGCGGCAAACCCAGATCAGCTCGATGAAAAGCTATTGGTCAAGTTCCACATATTTCACATCAATACACTACCATGAGAATGAATTGAGACCAAGGCAAGCGAAGCAATCATGTTGTGCACAATCTAAGCTACCAAAAAATTTAAATTCTTCTAATGAACCAGAAGCTAATTTCACAACATGTGCACATTAGCTCATACGTTGCAATGCAGGTGTTTGGCGAGGGCATTCCTTTCTACAACACCAGATGGTCCCCCCCCCCCACCTTTGTTGTGCAAACTAGTTGAGGTCGTCGTCTGTCCTCATTTCTGATTGCATCAACCCTTGTGACGTCGCAACGATCATTAAGCTGCTCACATATGTTATGCAGCACACAACTTGCACGAATGATGCAGTTCACGTTGTCAATATCGCACTCGAGATGATGGAAGATGCGAAACCGTGCCTTCAGCTGGCCAAATGCATTTTCAACTACGCGCCTGGCACTCGACAGCCGGTAGTTGAAAACCTGTGTAGGTGACCCGGCCGGGCCAGGTTGCGCATATGGTTTCATTATCATGCCCTGCAACGAGAAGGTCTGGTCAGCAAGCAACACAGGAACAACGCAAACACCCTGCAGTACCTTTGTTTTGCTTGTGAACAGGCTCCCTGCCAACACTTTGGGAAGCCGTGGCCGGTGGAAGACACTTGCGTCGTGATTTCTTCCAGGTGATCCTACATTACTATACATAAACCTATATGTGTGGTCGACAATGGCCAACAGTATAACGCTGTACCACCCTTTATAACTAATATAATGAGGAAGCTTATGCAAGGTGCAAGGAAGCCGTACAATAGTGGCGCAGAACTCACGGAACGCCAGATTTACCGTAGAACGGCGAATACCAAAGATATTGCCAACACTTCTGTCCTCGGCAGAGGTAGCGAGACGATACAGTGTTTCGCTACACGTTTATCTATGTAATCTATGTATCTATGTACGCGTTTATCTAATGTAATCGCCTTTCGCATGCTCGTGTCTAGCTGTCTCATGGGCTCACAAACACTCACAATGTAATCGAAGGTCGAGCGGTTCATTCTAAAGTTCTCTCTGAATCCACTGTCAGGAAGATGCAGAAGTGTTGCTTTGTACCACCAAATCTCGCGGGGGTACGCACAAAGAGAACGATCACCAAAAAAGAGTGCTGCAGCTATGAAAAGCTCTCGGTTCCTGCGCTGAGCACGTTCGGGGTCAGCGTCCACTTTTTCTAGTTCAACAAAGATGGACAGTAGCTGTCAACGCCGCTGCTGAACAGATGTGTAAAAAATGGCGAATGATGCCCAAAATTCCAAGTCTGCGTCTTCAGAGTCAGCGTTGGGTGCAGCCACGAGGGCCATTGCAGCAGCCTCACGGGTCCTCTCTTGAATCGCACGCACGCACGCGCACACGCGCACGCACGCACGCACGCGCACACGCGCACGCACACACACACACACACACACACACACACACACAGACACACACACACACACACACACACACACACGCACGCACGAACGACGTGAAGTATTCTCAGCAGAGCCTACGGGACGTACGACGCTTGTAACCTGAAGTAGTGGAAATAATGAACGCAAACTGCTAGCACGCCACAAGGACAACGTACGTACATCAAAAAGAAACGCAATGAAATGCTTTGGCTCTCGTAAATGCTACGCCGGCTGCGGCAACCAGTGTTAGAAGGCTTAATGTGAAAATAACCAAGCTGCTCAATATTATTGAGTTATTAAAGGCTTTCAGTATTAAAGCAGTGAGCGTATATCTTATTACAACATGCATATGCATGCTAATTATTATTTTTTGATCATACACTGTGAACGTTGTTTCAAAAATTTTGTGCACATGATGACCACGTGATCGCGTCGGTTTGCTGAACTGAGTCCGTGTATCACTGACAAACCGCGCTCGCGTTAACCACGGTTAACCCTGTGAACCATGGTTAAGCTTAACTGCGGTTATATCTGCTCGTGTGGTAGGGGTATTAGACGGAGCTTGACGTACAACTCGCTGTTTCGTGCAAGTGATAGTATTTTTACCTTGTTATTCCGCCCAATGAAATAAAAGGAGAAAATTTCTCGTTTCAGCCGCTGCCGCTCTAGGTTTGGGTTCTTTGTTTAGCGCAAACTGAGAGAAGCGCACCGACTGCGGCTTCAGCCCTCAAGAAAAAAAAAAGGTAGCACCACAGACATGCATGCATGCTCGGGTCGGTGGCATGCAGTAACGCAGACCGGCTGCACGCACGTGCGCGACCTACCTCAACGAAAAGAGGAACGTTGCCTGAGGCTCATGTGGATAGTTATGATAACCGTGCGCTACCAAAACACGCTTTCAAAAATCCTGACAGCGCTGTTCCACTGTTTCGTTGCGCCTACATTCAGACCGTCCATGCCGCGCCTCCTTGTGCAATGTCATGAGCATTCATGAGTTGTTTTAGTAAAGGGGGGTGTGCCTACCCGCACAATCCTTTATTTCATAATTGAAATTGTTTTGCGCTCCACGAGAAGGCAAATTACATCGCTGCATAATCACAACTGATGTTAAAAGCTGGAATGTCGTTCATGCAGCGTACCGGATGGAATGTTTGTGGTTGCTTGGTGGGTCTCTCTTCCAAAGCCTTTCGCAGGCCGGCAATGAAGCTTGCGAGATCAAACTCGAACTTCATGTCGTGGCCTTCATGCGTTGTGAAAAAAAAAAACGACAGTCTCTTTCACAGCATTTCACTCCTTACTGTGAGTAATTATAAAGAACTACTGGTCACGCTGACAGCTTAAGAATCAGCCATGGAATGATCACGTGATGCGCCATGTGTACACTATACTGCAGTAGATCTACTGGCAAATATATAAATGCAGCGAAGATCAGGTCTCATTAGAAGCTAAGATCAGCACGGAAGCGTCTTAATTTTTATAGCGGTTGCGGACGTTTGGTAAGAAATCAATATGGACGGTTTAGTTTGCAAAACAGATCACACCGCTCAAGTTCTGCGTTTTGTCACAAAGCTTTTGTGTTTTCCAATGTTGTGTTGTCCCGAGGTTTTGTGTTTTCCTCCAGTTTCTGTGTGTATACTTGTTAATTCTTGGTGAAATGTGCAAGGACAGCATTTGAAACTAGATGTCGCATCCCCTATCATCACGGCTTGAGAAGCTTTTACGATACTCGGTGTTCGTCGTGCACCTGAGTCAACAACGAGATGAGATAAAGTCAAAGTGCAGTGCTGGCCCCATTTAAATAAACAAAAAAGACGTTACGACACCTCGAAAAGATAGTTGACACAAGCACGAATGAGTTACCACTCAAAAACCTTGTCAACTAACGATACGCATGCAACTACAGCACGGCGCTCTACGGCGGTCACGCGGTTTTATTGGCACGTTGCCGGCTGTGCTGCTTGGCTAATGTACCGATTCTGTCGTGCGCAACGTGGTGACGGCGCGCAATTCTCACTTCGCAGTGGGTTATCCTTTGTCTGTTTTTCTCGTGACACAACGCAGCAACAGGCCCTTCGAGCCGTTAAATTTCTCGTTGCGAGATCGTTCGCCCGTCATAGATCGCCACTACGTGCTGAGGGGGGGGGGGGGAAGAAAAGAAAAAAAAAAAGCTGGATTAATGGAAGTGACATTTGCTGAACATGTTTTCGGGCAGGCGAGCCCCTCGGGGTAGTATACTCGTCATGTATGCGAGGGCCATCTAGCACAGACGTGGTGCTCGGTTTGAATTGTGCGCTTCGTGGCGCCGGCTATCACTGCTCAGAGCTGTCCTGTGCAACGCTTGGTGCTTTCTCCCTTCCCTTAGCCTTCCGTTGGAGCCTGCGCTAATACGCTTTCAAGAAGATGCGTACAGGCCCGTGATCCTTCGCTCCCCTCGTGCAGTCCTAGCTTTGAAGTCCCCGAAGTTTTGAAATTGGTGGTACGTTCATTGCATCAAATATGCAATTGATACATCAATCAACCGACGTTTACTTCTTTTACGTGCTCATGAACCACTACTAAATCTGAATTCTGGCGCACGAAACAGTAAATAAATGAATGAGCAAAGAGGAAGTAATCGCAAGGCGCTGTGATGTAGAAATTGAACGAATTTGTAACGGATACACAGGCACCGATAATGTGAAACTTCAGCAAAGAAGGACAAACCTCTTTTGATGGTACAGACACTCACGTTCAATACGCTCCACTGAACTGTCTATGAGCCATGTGTAACCTCGATTGGATGTTGTGCGTTCGAAATAACATAAACGGCGCTTTAAAAAAGATGGATTATTTTGAATGAAACTAAGTTCGCAGTCGAGTTGAGAAATCGCTAGTAATTTTTGATTGAAGGCATGCAATTAGTAATTACAATATGTCTCTCCCATATTATGTATTGTATTAATTGACAAGACGTCAATTAAGAAGTTGTAAGTAGTTATAAGAACATCAAGCTGGGATTTTATCGTGATAGAAACGATACGGACGTTCGATGCGCATTTCCGCCGTCACCGCTGGAGGAACGAAGCGTAATGTAGACTGTAACTGTAACTGTAATGTAATGCTCATTACTTTTCGAAGCTAGATCGGGATGCCTTAGAACACGCACCTATAAAGCGAGATATAAGAAGGAAGAAGAAGCATGTGCTTGCTGCGGTAAAGCTAGGGAAACGACGGAGCATATTTTATTAGAATGTGAAGACGTCTACCCAGCGGTCGATTTAGGCACCACTGGCCTCCTTGAAGCCCTTGGGTTCAGCGGGAGCAGTGGTAAAGCAAACAGGTCCGCAATAGACATTAGTAAGAGGCGATTGGAGGATTGGTGGAAGAAAAGTAGGGAAACGACAAAAGACGGTGACGTACAAAAGCACAATTCGCAATAGGGGATCAGAAAGTTTGGACGCAGTAGTTCATAGTGTTTTTTTCTTTTTTCATTGGTTAACCTAGGTAGGATATTAGGCAGCATAGTAGCAAGAGCTTGGTGGCGCAACCCACCGCCCCGTTCCAAAGGGGACGCTCATAACATCCATCCATCCCATCCATTAACCGTCAGGGTAAGTCTATCCAATGCTTTCCTTGGGCGCTGAAGAATGCCGATAGTTTTTCTGCGGATTCATCTTGTGCACCATCAAAAGGCCGCGCCTACCACGCCATTGGCGGTCCTTCTCATCACGGCAGCTTCCTGAAGCGCCTTCGGCGCAACACTACGCTGCATCGCTTTACGTGCTTTGACTTCGGACAAAACTACGCTATTATTTTTTTAAATAAGATACAATTAGCATGCCTAATTATTGTGGTTGCATAAGAAAACCCGCTGACCATGAAAAATATCACGTGGTTACATACTCACGTGCCGCAGAAAGCATTGTCTTCGTGTACGCTCACAGTGTATGCCATGTGAGCCTATATTGTTACTATTGTCATTATTACTATTGGTATTATTGTTTCTACATCACAAACATGTGGATAGAAAGAATGTTGTGGACCGCGTTTTTTATGGGGGCGATTCGCCCGTGTGCTCCAAATTTCAACAATAAATCTGAATGAAAAGAAAAAGGACAGAGAGGAAAAGAAGTGAAAACTTCGGGTTTCCTTCATAGTGCAACTTAAAGGGCAAAATTTGATTTCATTACTTGTGCTGTGCTAACGAGGGTCCCAGCTCTCGGAATATATTGTCCATATCCCGCTTTAAAGGCTCTGTCAGAGATGTGATAAAAAGAGAATGTTAACAGCAACATATCCTCCTTTTTTATTCTTATACACTGAAAAATGAGACCGTGGTACTTTAGGCTCCTTAAAATGCAAGCAGAGGAAGACAGCGGCGGAGTAAGGCATAAGGTAAAAGACAAATAAATAAACGGGATAGCTTTGCAGCAATCCTACCTCTCGCTCATAGCTTTTCCCGTCGTCTGGCGGCGGATGCACATCCCACACCGCCTCGGTGCTGCTCTCTCCGCTAATACTTTTATTGTTACGCTGTGAAATTGAGCCCCTTTCGCGTTGTAGCCCAAGAGGCGCGTAACAGTGCACTGCAGGGTGTTGCGACACGGAACCGGTGCGTTACATTACGGCGCTCAAGAGAGCACAAAGGCATGACGGGGAAGCTGCAGGAATAATTTTTAGGGGTGTTGTAATAGCGAAATGTCCGAATGGGATACAAATATTCTAACAATACGACCATCACATGTCTAATATTTTCTCATTTCCTTAACAAATTGAAGTATAAAGTTTGTGTGGAGTCAGTTGGGTAAAGAAATGATGCTGATACAGCCTATTTACTCGTGTAAGGTCCGCTCTCGTGCAACGCCCGCACCCCCACTTTGGAGTGCGAAAATTTGGGGGAAGAAAGGCTGCAGAAGTTATGAGAATTGCCTATACTAAGGCGTAAGTATTGTTTGAATTGGCTGTGACCCCGTTTTTTCTTAGTTTTGCTTACTTGCTTTTCCTAGCTGATGCGCGTCTACTCGTGGCCTTTTCGGTGGCTAAGTGCTTGGGCTTTAGTAGACAATTGTCAGATTGTCTCGCCGCATCCGGCCCCCTTAAGGCAATCGCACCAATTGAGCCGGAACGACGGGCACGAGCACGCCTCTACGGAGCAGAGTGGTCGAAAGGGAACACCAGCTCCCGCAGTAATGCGTGAGACATTGCGTGAGGGGAGAGTGAATCGCCGCGATGCCAGGGCACCCTCGCTGTCGCTATCGCAAGCCTGTGTTACGCGCGCATTCCTTGTCCACGCAAGCTCCCGGCCGAGTTCTTATGACGTCTCGGTAAGGCCCAATGAAAACGCGTCAAGAGTCTCAACGCGATCGCTGGCCCGCGATGTGTTCATAACTAGAAGAACGCTCAGCAGCATAAATTGGATATTGGGCCACCCCAAAATCTCAAGTTGGCCCACGGCCAAATTGAAGTTGGCCAACCACCAAATTATAGTGCCCCCCCCCCCCCCGATATTAAGTTGGCCCACCCCCAGACTTCAATTTGGCCCATTCCCGAATTTAAGTTGGCCCACCCCCAAATTTCAAGTTGCCCCACCTCCAAATATAAGTTGGCCCGCCCCCGAATTTCCAGTTGGCCCACCCCCAAATTTAGCTTGGCCCACCACCAAACTTAAGTTGGCCAACCCCCAGATTTCAACTTGGCCCACCCACAAATTTAGGTGGGCCCACTTGCAAATTTGAAGTTGGCCCACACCAAAATTTCGGCTGGCCCACCCCTACTATAAGCTTCCCCTTGTATTTTCTAAGGAGTCCTATGCATCTCTATGCATATTCTCTTTCTATTGAATTTTTTGGCTTAAAATTATTCTTTATCGCTTGAAAGCTACCAATCATCTACATTTACGCCATCATAAGGTATAAATCTCTTAGCTTGGCAAATTAACGCATTCTTGTGCAGATATAAAGCATTACACTTTTCACGGGACACGGCTGGGGAGCCCGCCAAAGAATCCTTCCGTATTCAAAAATTTTCGATGAGCGTCACGCGCACACCCGCATGCCGTTTCCTCACCAGGCGTGGTGGCGCAGCGGCTTTGGCGCTGCGCGGCGAAGCCCGAGGCGCGGGTTGCTGCTTTGCGGCAACCCGCAGCGAGCATCAGGCTGCGCGATGGGTGAAGGCCATGTGCAACCTCGGCCGTCACGAAACATCTACGGAATATTATTTTAATGGAGCGCAACACTGACCAAAAGTCCGCAGATTAATATTCCGCTGTGCTGGCGCTATAAAAAAAACAACAAAATCGATCTTACCGCCGCAATTTGTTCTTTAGGAGTGCCCGATGGTTCGGACATTTTGACGGTGTCGTCCTTGTCCGAAAAAATTGTCGGCAACTGTAAAAGTGTTCATGGTTGGTCGCCAGTAGTTGCCTTATTCTTTGTAGCAGTCGGGGTACAGTTCGATGCTTCAGTGTGTAGCCATAAGCATGCCTCGTGTAAGACCTGCACTCTGTAGAAAAAAAAAAGAAGTACGGACCTTGAGCGAGTAAAATATGGTAGATTATCTCATACATGCACGTACGGGGTGTTCCAACGAGCACTTGAAAATTTTGTCAAAAATTGTCTGTGGCACATTGCGCAATTCTAGTCAATGAACTGGTCTATTCGAAGAAGCCGATGATACGTACACAAGATACAGAAATGCATAACAGACTAATTAACAAAAGAGCACTGATTAAGTTTTTAACTTATTACCTTATGGCGTACGTTGTAATTTACAAATTCTAGCAGCTGAGCCTGCAAGGCATGTCCACTTGAATATAATTGCGTGGTGACACCATTTATGAGATAAGCGTCGTCAAACTTGTGGTTAAAATGCACTGTCGTTCCACTTTGTTAACAAAACGTCGTTTTATGCACTGAAGCACAAAAATAATTGGACCATCAGTGCATTTCTCCGCTCAGTTCAGGAATTAATACCTCGAAAGTGATGTCATCCTGAGAATTCGTTCCAAGCGGATCCGCCTTGGGAACTCCCCGACTAGAATTTGTAAGTTGCAATATAGGCCATAATGCAATTACGTCAAAACTTAATTGGTAAATTCTTGTTAATTAAACGATTTTACATCTGAATTTTTGTGCAAGTAGTGTCCACCTCTTTGAGTAGACCAGCTCATGGACTAGAATTGCGCTCTCTTCCACAGGCAATTAAAAAAAAGAAGATTGAAACTGTTCGCTGAAACACGCGGTGTAATGCCGCTCAGAAATGGGTCCCTAAAACGTAAAACTATTCCAATCTCTTTTTATTGCTATTTCCTGGCATCAAATTTACGTAACCACCGATGCAAGCGTCGGGCAGTAATCCGCAGCTTTGTTTTGAAAGCCCAAGTAAACGAGCTCCTCGTTTGTACGAGGTCACTATTTTCTGCTTTCAAAGCCAATAGCATTGCCTACGTTGAGCAGATTTCTTTATCGAATTGGCTGACAAGAGCTGAGAAGCACGCTCAAGTGGAGAGGAATTAGATTGGGCCCAGCCAACTCAGTGAAAGTAGGTAACGGCTGAAGAAGGTGGGGCAGGCTTCTGTGATTGATCCGCTTCCCCTTACTTAGCTTGCGGTGGATGGTCGAAAATCGCGGCCACATGCAACGGAGGGTAAAAATGCCGCCAGAACGAATAGTCAGCAAAGAAGAGTCGGCAGAGTGATGTCGTATGCCTGCCGAAAGAGCTGAATAACGTTGTGGTGCCAGGGAATATGTTTATTATACGCAAATAAATGCATGCTCCACGGCCGCTGCCAGTAGCTAGTGCCAGAGCAATCGTTGGGCAACCGTCCTCTATTCTTTTCGGAACGCGGCAGCCTCCGGCCACTGAGAAAAAAAAAATTCAGTTTTGTTCGACATATTATAGCGTCTTGAACGCGCACACGTAACTTTGACGCTGTGAGTTTTCGTGGTTTTGTGACGACGCGTTGCAGACAGGCGAAGTGGGCGCAGCCCGACAACGTTTGGCCAATGGCAGAGTATTATGGCCAAAAAAGGCGTCGGATGAGAAATTATTATTTTTCTTTAGTTGGGTCTAATCATGCATAATCAGTGTGCATACATCATATCAGATGGGGCGTTTTCGCCGTTTTCGTGACGTCGCGTGAGAGACAGGCGAAGTGGGGGTGGCCCAAAAGCTTTTTGACCAGCCATGGAGGGCTGACTGCAGAATTGGAGTAGCTTTGCGTTACAGCGCCTCTGGATGCACATATGATGCCATCCGGTCAGCTGAGTGGCATGTAAATCAAGGGAGAACTGTTTTCAATTGTCTGGCGCACCGTGACAAAGACAGCAGTGAAACAAGGGAGGAGCAGGTGACAATATGCACATAGAGTATTGCGTTCGTTGAGGAGTGTCATACGACAGCCCCACCAATTGTTTTCAAGGTAGTAAAGTATGTGAGACGAGTTAAAGACTATGTTGCGTTGCATAAATTGACGCAACAAATTTGCATGTAGATTGCCTAAAAAACGAGGCAATTTTATTATATTAAGGTGTAAAAATAGGCGAGTTAATTGATGTTTGTTATAACGACAGCGCAAATATTCAGGAGAAGTTGTCCTCCATGTGCGATCGCACTCAATGCGTTTGCGTAGCATACATCAGCGGCCCTCCAAAATGATTCGGGAGAAACTTCACTGGCGTCCCACAATCTCCCTCGAGACTCCAACAAGAAACGTTACCCTTTGCATTCAAACAAAATATGCGACAATCTTGGATATCAACTATTATTCGCTTCGTGCTTCACATTTAGAATATTCGAACACTCCTGTTCAATCATTTGAAACCACAGAAGAAGGTTAATTTTGCGATAAACCACATATCTAAATAGAGGAAACAGAAATGACGGTGCAAGAAAAGACAACTCCGCGTGTCGCGTTGGCGGACAAATAATGACTGTCTGAGAAGGCTCAGAATTTCGGCGAAGGATCTTTGCGGTCGGAGCTTCATTGAATTGCTACATGCCACCAGCGCTCCCTTAAGATACAAATGCATCGCCTCGTATATAGTTTCGTGAAGTCTGCAAAAGCGGCGTACACGCGTGACTGGCACGAACCCAGGATTAGTTCTGGCCGGCTGATCGTGCATAAGGCGGCGGGTCGTGTCCTACTGTGGACGGAGCGGGGCCGTGGCGCCGACGTCCTACGACGTTGACGCTGCTGGCTCATAGGTCGACGAGTGGAAATAATCAGAATTCGTGCGACAGCCACCACAAGACAAAGGAGGGAAGCGTGGAATCGCACAGCGATAAAAGCCTACCGGTTCAGAAAGTGCCCGGCTGTCTGCAGCCGGGCACTGGCATCAAAAACAGACATATTGCTGTCTGGTACCCTCTTCGACGTCCACATTACGCCATGAGACTTTCGAAACCGCCGAGATTTCGCGATGAAGGGGTGACATTCAAGCGTCAGGAAAATATAGGCCCGTCTCCGCGCTGGGGGAAGGTAAATGATTGTGCAGCCGCCTCGTTCTCGCGGTGAAAACTTTCACGCACCCCAGCTGAAGGCAACGGGATGTGGTTAACCATCCGTCTCGAAGCTTTAACGCAGCGAAAAAAATATCTCGGCCCTTTTAGCCGCACGTTTTTTTCTTCTTTGTATGAAGACGTGCAGCCAGCTTCTAAAGTTCCCTTACATTTATTCTTCCTGCCCTTGCTAAAATTTATAGATGAGATGCCAGGTTCCGTCACGCTGCTCTCCTCTGAATCGATGTCAAATAGTGCAGAACGATACAAAACAGTGTGCACAAAACGTGCATGTGGAGCGCACATGCGAACGTGTAGAATGCTATTCGCGGAAGCGACAACAGCGTACTGCCGGCAACGCCTGCAATCAGTCAGGCTGACTTTGTTTACATTCTCTCTCGCATGTTGTTTTCTTCCATTTCTGTCTTTATAGAAGCTCGCGAATACTCCTGTCGCGGTCAGTTTGTTCGACCTCACACTACTAAAGTTTTTGTCCTTTTTCGTCTTTTTCTGTTGCGTGTTTCTGGGCTAAGACTGCTGGTATCAACCAGTCCAACACTCAATTTTACCATGTTTTTACCAGCTCGAACCACGGCCTTTTCATTACGCGTTTTCTTTGTGTGCTTTGCGGCAGTCGATCTGACTAAATTTCTGGTTGTGTTTTCTAATCGTGTACTCCTCAGAGAACAAAAGCGCAACACTTCAGGTCTCTGCCGCCCGTCAGGGGCCCTACACTGCTGCATCTATTTATTTCGCAGAATGTTTTCTTTCCCTGGTACACGTAGAAGCACTCGGGAGAAGACGGTAAAAAGGGACAGAAACGAAAAAAAAAATGAAACTTTGAGGCGCTTGCCACTGACCCCAGCATCCCATATCCCTGCCCGCGTAGGAAGTAGTGCTAAGAAGTAAACGAAAAACGAACGGGCGGACCCGGATTCAAAGTCACCATTTGGTCGAGAAAATCTCTATATGTGAAGAGAAGAAGATAAATTGCTGCGGAAAACAGGGAATAAGCTACATAGGGAAAGCGTAACGTTTCCTTGGCCACAGTACACCACTGGCAAGACACAAAAATAGAGAGAGAGAAAAGAAAGCAGGGAGAGCGAGGCTAGCCTGCAGTAACAAAAGAAAATGACGCCGACGAGAAAGCACACGAGGATATCAAGAAGGTCATGACGCACAGACGCCGTCTTTTGCAGCCTGCGCTGTGAAGCTAAATCGGTGGCTGCCAGAAGCTGGCGATTCCCAAAGCGATACAGGAGCGAGTGATGAGCAGCAGTCGTGCTTGAAATTCTCATCTCGATCGACGGTCGATGGCGCAAGTGCCCGCTGCAGCGCCAACAGCAGTTGCGCGCTGGCGCTGCTGCCGGCGGGCACGTACGCGTGACAGTAAGTGGGGAGAGCAACTGACAGTCCGAGGAGATACTCCCCTCTACCAGACTAGGCCTAAATAATAAAAGTATCAGACCAATGTCAAACGTTATCGTAAGGAAAGCCGGAAGGATCGCCGCATTGAATCATGTCAAAGATGCATCGCTATATAGAGAAGAGAAAACAGGCTGCGCAAGAGCTTGCGGACTTCGAGGATCCGGAGTTCGTAAAAATCCAAAGCGTGCGCTAAATTTCTTCCCCAACTATAATTGTCTAGCAGTCGTAAATACATGATGAAAACGTACGTTGTTGAGTAAATTTTTGATCATTTTGTGCGCGGAACACCGGTTGTTTAACGCGAAATGTCTATGCATGATGTCACGGGATCAAATCCAGGCGGCGGCTGCCGCATCTCGATGGGGGCGAAATGCAAAAACGTCCGCATCCCGTACGGGATCCCCTGCTGGTTAAAATTAATCTGGAGTCCCTCAGTAAGACGTGCCTCATGATCTAATCGTGGTTTTGGGCATGTAAAAACCCAAAATTCCATTCATGCAATTCAACGTGAAATGTTCACGGTACCAAGCAGGCTTTAGTAGAACTCTCGTTGTGCATACAGTTGGCCTTTCTGTAATTGTCTCGCCAGGCACCATTTCTCAGCAATCGTCGTCCGGTGAAAGGTAGTTCCGATTTTTCCTCAGAGGGGCAGTTTAGCAATGGTGGCGCAAGACAATTATATATAGATTTCTCCGCAACTGCGGTGCGCCGAAGTATATCTTATTTCCGTGCCTGGTGCATCCAGGAAGACGTGAGCTGCTTTGCTAATGAATAACCATATTGGTGCAAGCAAACGGCAGGAAGTATCAAATGTTTCAAAACAAGCGCGGACTGTTTTGCACTAGTTGAGAACGTGCATTGCCTTCCGCCGGCATCGCTCGCTCTCCGCCCGAGTTAATGTGCGGCTCACGCAGGCGTTATTGTGCCGATGGAAAAGGCTGACCTTGGGCGCGCATTGAGCGAACCACGAATCAGAAGTTGGACTCCTCCATCATGGGGAGTCCCGTCTGTATTATACTAGCCTAGTTGCGGTTTTGTTTGGGGTGCCTGGGCTCCGAGCAGCTGCAGTGCTTTGAAAATCGTTTGGAACGTGTAGAGAGGCCAGGAAGTGCTGGATTAAGCAATAATGCATGAGTTAGGCAAAGCTATCGATGAACAAAATAGCGAAGAAAAGAAGACACCAAGTCAGTGACATCTCGAGCTTCTGCCACTGCGCACGCTCCTCAACAAAACAAACACACACAAAAAAATTTGTACAGCCATTGATACCTGTAGCGGCAAGTGATGCGCGTTGTTTTTTTAAACAAACTGCGTGGACGCATCACCAAGAAAACTTGTGTTATCAATGATATGAAAAACTGCATGTCAGATACAATGCAACATTCAGTTCAATTATATTGTGGGGAGATGTTCAAACCAAGGGGTCTATTTACCCTATAGCACGTGGGATAACAAGCAGGGCCACAAGAACAGTGATTGGGGTGTGACGCACACTCCCCCTCGTCTTTCTCATGCGCTTTGCTACCACAGCTTCTTCTTCCACGGGGTGGCTTGCTCATAATACTAGTAGGGCGGTGAAAGAATCGACCCAGTGTCGCAGAACAAGGACTACCGTATAGGATCACAGAAGTGTTAGGCGGTGTCTGGGACACGATAGGGCGTCAGATGAATAGCGTGCACAAAACATGGGCAGGAAGGAGCAGACGGGGGCGAAGGCAACAGTAGAGTGATTTAATAAGGGACATCAGTCATTTGGCGGCCCACGTGATATGGGTTGGTGTACGGGAAGCGCAGCCTTTTGTAAAGCATGACACGGCATGCTGAACACCACAGGAGGACAGGTGATCCAGAATTAAAGCGGTTGGTCTTGCTGAATTAAAGCGCGGTTGGTCAAGCGGATGGTCATGCTTTCATCGAGATTGCTGGTGGATTTGGAACTCAGAAAAAAAAACTCAAAAGCGTCACACGAATGGAGGCATTAAAGTGGTCCATAGGCACTGTGAGGTTCTGACCGAATAAGAGGACAAATGACGATAGCAAGTACCGACCACGCACACGGAAGCAGGCAGCAAGGGTGCTGCATAGTCAACTTAGGTTTTCAACCGAATGAGAGAAAACACGGTAAATAATCTTATGCCTCGAGGTTTTAAACATGAATGTTACAAAAGGCAGAGTCCAGACCCTGGTGGTCGGCGGCAGCTCACTGCATAGTCTGCATATATAGACGTGCTTTGTCTTGCGTCTCCTTACTTTACTGGGGATTGTACCTGCCTTTAGCAGGCCAAAGGATAGGATGTCTCGGATTATCGACACGGGGGAACCGGTGCGCCTCTTACATTTTCTCGATATTTCTATGGCTTGGAACCCATGGATGTACGTACCCTTACAAGTAGGTGCGGATGCAGTTACATCTGGAGCTTTGTGTCTAATAGTAGGTCGCTATATTGAATGTCACTCCACGCACATAGCTCTCCGCTCGAATCAAGAACGCGTCGTAATTGTGCGCTTTTCTGTTATGTGAAGCATAACTACGAGCGGTTCGTCATCTTGAGTTGTTGGTACTCTAAATTTATTTAAAGTGGTAGAACCCGCTCAACAACTGCCGCCTTGTTGCGTTAGGTGCGACGGCTTACATATGTATATAGGGTGTCCTAGATAACTTAAGCAAATGCTTAGTAATATAAGGGTGGGCTATAGACCCTTTTCGCGGTGATCCCGTGGGTAACGTCATGTTTGATCCCGTGGTGACGTTACCATTGCTCCGCGAAAATGGTCTATATGAGGATGTTACTAAGACATGTGTTCGGCTACTGTATAAAGCAAATGAGACATTCCTTGCATACTTTTAGTAGTATAGTAAGCCAAGTTTACTTTATTAACTCCACAAATCTTAAACACAGAGAAAAACTACACATGAGGAAATTTTAGAAAGTTCTAAGAATATCTCAGGTGGACCATCATTATAGTTATTGCCTGTTATGCAATAATTTTTGTCCAGTAGGGAAGCGCGTGAAATATGAAAATGGCCCATGTTGTATAAGCCACAGACAGGCTGATAAGTGAGTGAGTGAGTGGAAGAACTTTGTTGGAGGTCCGGCGAGGACGCGAACTCGTCACGCACCCGGCTAGCCCCACGTTTGCACCGGCAGGTCTAGCCCACTGGCTCGGTCGCGGGCTGATAAGAGACTGAGACAGTCACTGATGAAGCTTGGAGCAGCAATGCTGCTAAGGGATTTATTTAATTAGTATTAGTGAAGAAACATTAGAAGTGCCTTGTGGAACTTGCGGTCCGAGATAAACCACCCATTGTCTTTAATGTGATCTGTCCTTATCCTCTAAGCAATTTCTGTGGTGTGGCTTTTGTCTCTGAAAACAGCCACAGATGATGCCGAGTGATCCGCCGCAGAAGCGGAAGCTAAGCACTTTGAGATAGTTTACAGGGTCTTCATGTGTAGGGCTCCAAGCCCAGGTTACGGAATGTGTAAGGACTACCATAGCTCGAAAATCCTGAAGAGGTACTTCCCTTGCCCGAGTGAAATAACTAGGAATCCAGTGTTTGCTTTCAGAAATTATCTCTTGCAAGCTATTTCTGACTCTGCGCTTCATTGTGACGTAATTCTTCTCCTCCTCCGTATTGCATTTTGGTTTGTGGATCTGTACACCGCCGTTAACTCATTCTCAATATAATTTAGTCACATCTCCTATGTTTATCCAAAAACAAGAAAGGGGCTGACAGATGGAATAGCACACTGTGGTATAAAGTTTGTAAACAGGGATGAAGTGCCTCAGACAGGCTGGCCAACGTTTCGATAGGAGGACCGGGTCCTCCTATCGAAACGTTGGCCAGCCTGTCTGAGGCACTTCATCCCTGTTTACAAACTCCTATGTTTACGTCATATAAAAACTTTATATTTCCCGTTGCTCAGCTAGTTTTTTTAAATAGCTGCCAGCTTAGATTAGCTATGAAATCATGTGAGCCCTGTAATATGGTGATAGTTGTTTTGATTTGGTATGAATCTAGCTGCACTTAAAGCTTAATTCGCTGCAAGACTGCGTTTTCTTTTCTTCCGAAGATTTTTCATTTCTAGTGACAGAAGATTATTTTATCTTAACGATAAATCTTCTTTATTGCAGATGCTATTTTGAATGTTAGGTTTGATGTTATTCGGCGTTGTCATCGTTCTAGGGCTTCGAATTTACTACCGTTTTAGGTGTTTTGCCTAGTGAACAATGTAAAAGGTTCTTATTGTGTTTTCTTCACGTGCTAATACTTCACTTTATGTAGCTTAGTCACAACTTTCTGAAGACCACAGATAATGAACCCAAGCAAAGCATAGGGGAACTTATTTGTAGTTTGGATCAAAATGTAGAAATGATAAGGGAAATTTAAAAAGGAATAAATGAAAATGTAATGAAAATGAAAGTGGACGAATAAAACAACTTGCCACTGGTGGGAGCCAAACCCATATCTTCCGCGCCGTTGTCTTCTGTGTTTGTTCTTGTCTTTACTTCGGCTAACTTTTGTATAATATGCAGTTTATGGGTTTTTACTTGCAGTTTCCAAATATTTTCTGGTATTTCAGTTACTACTATAACTATTTGGCCTATCCTGCTGAGGACGTATGCCGTGTCTACCATGTTTATCTGCTGTGCAACTGGGTTCCCCTCATTCTCCCCGATGCCTGCTCCTAGAGCTCTAATTCTACTCTCAGTGAGGCGTCGATAGCTTAGTTTCCTGCGGTGCCTGCCTGAGTGAAGGCCACGGACTGGAGGTGCGACGCGAGGAGGGCGCAAGTGCGGCAGCTGGTGCACGGTACCAAGCGTTCATCCACGTATCCCGCTCCTTTTAGAGACGTGTTTTGTCTTTCAGCTTTGCTCGAATGCGCTTGTTCTTTCATTGCTTCTTGATTCCGGTCGAGGTGATGGCCTCTGTTGGTTTTCTTCTTGTCACACTGTGGTTTCCTCGTTCTTGCGGTCGCCTCTGCTGCAGCTGGTGCTCCGCCTCTTAGCTTCTCTAGGCCGCTGAGTGTTTTCGAACCGGTTTGTTATTAGACGCTCAGGTATGTCGATCTACCCCGTGTTCGCTGCGGCTGTGGTGAATGTTTTGGTTCCATGATTGCTTGTCGAATCGATATTTTGGAGACAGCGCTTAAGGTACTGCTTCAAAATAAACCGGATTATTTCGGAATTACCATAACTTCATAAAGATTTGGGATTACTCGCTTTACCTACTTTGAACTAGAAAATGGCTGTGGTGGCAGCATTTTTTGCCCGAAGGTGATAAGCTCTGTGTTAATTATCTGCAAAAACAAAGTGTAATATCCAATAACTCGATACTGCTATTTAATGAAAGTTGAGCGATGATAACAACATTGTAAGATTGCCTAGTATATACATTGCACACGAAACGTTTGCGTCGGTCAAGTGGTCAACATGGGCTCGATTGCCTCACTAGAAGGAAGCTTACATGAGCTACCAGTGGTCATTCTCGGAAAAACATGCGTGTCATTATGTGGTTCACATCAAGGCCCACCGAACTTTCAGGAGACCGACATATTTCAGTTTCACTCATGTGGGCTCAACTGTTGATGCGTGCAACAAACGCAACTGTCCGCTTGAAGGAAACGTTGTATAGTTCGAGGACAAAAACGCAAACGCAACAGTTTCACGAAGCATAAATAGTGTAAGGCTTAACGCAAAGGTAGCAGGATTAAGCGGAGGTGTCTTCCTAAATGTTGTGGTGGTGCTGGCGGTTACGATGAGTTTAGCTGGAGGCGAATCTAGCCTTGCTAAAATTGCCGCCGGTCATTGATCCACCTCGGGACCGTGGAACCGTGTTTGGAATGCAGTAGCTCATATACAATAGAAATTTTAACTGCTACCGCGAGACTATGCAAATATTACCGCTTTGAAACAGCCAGTTTCAAAGGTGACATTTTACAGTGACAGCAGTTGGAAGCTCGGTACTCAATTTGCGGCGTTGGTCCGGTCGGTCATCTGTTATTTCTGCCATGCCGTCATCGCCTCCTTCAGACCAATTCGTCCTACTCAGCTAGCATGAATATAAAAAAAAACTAGGAGGCACAGCATGGCGTTAGACAGATAGCGTTTGTAAGACCACCTACTCAAACGTCACTTATGCCTCCCTTCGCGGCCCATTGGCATGTTTACTTTTCCGTGAGTACTCCTGCCCATGGATGCCGAACCTTCCATGACAGTATTTACTTCTTGCTTGCTCTCAGTGGAGGCGGCATGACGCCATTTCCAACACAGGAGACGATTCTACTTTTCCCGCTTACTTATCACGTGTTGAGGGCCTGCTTTGCATTGAGCCCTCCACTTTTCTTATTACTGTAGGCTTCAACATTGTCGCGTGACGCGCCCTCCTATAGGTATTCTGATTCCATGCTCAGCTTCGCCATCAACACATTGCCCCCCCCCCCCCCCCCCGCAGAAAAAAAAAAAAGAAACTATTCGCTCTCCGCCGCGACCTGTAATCTAACTCAGGCCCCGAACCGCCGCTGTAGCTCAATGGCCATGGCGTTGCCCTGCTGCACACGAGGTCGTGGGTTTGATCCCGGCCGTGGTGGCCGCATTGCGTGCAAGAAAGCTCGCGTACAGAGCACTGAATGCCCGTTAGAAAAACCCAGCAGGTGGCCAAAGTAATTCCGGAGTCCCCCACTGCTGCGTCCGTCCTAACCCACGGAGCCAATTCACGACATTAAGTTCCGCAAGTGCATTTTTAACTCACGCCGCTATGGCAATACTGCGATGGCCAGACGTAGTTACCGCTGAGCTACCGCGCAAATTTCACACTTGTCGATTTGCGCTAAAGTCTGGAACACTGTGAGGGCTGTTCGTTTATCTGGGGCCGTATAACGTAAAGCTATTCCAATGCGTTTCTATTCCAATCTCCTGACGTCAAATTTGCGCAACCCCTGACGCAAGCATCGGTTAGTCACCCGCAGGGTTGTCTGAACATACCAATCAAATGCACCCTCGTTCATAGGAGGTTAGACGTTCCCGGACACTCGCAGCGAGCGGTCGCATCGCCCCTCGCGCTAACGACTACGGCTCGCCCGCCACCTCTCGCGCGCGCACGTCTCCGCCTTCGACCGTGCTCATGAGCGCAGCCCTTTTCAGAGCTCGCACGGCAGCTGGCAAGACCTACTGAGCCACGCTACCACACGGAGGCCCCGTCTCATGGGCGACGCTCCGAAGAAGCAGCACAGGAAGAGACCGAAGAAGCCAGTTCCTGGCTCCACCGACGACCCGGAGTCCAGACGAGCCCTGCAGCACCACCCACGTGGACGGCAACCACGCACCGGCAGATCGCCTCCTGCCTTGCGATGGAAGCGCGTACTGCAAGCACGCTCGCTACGTGCTCTGTCGGCTGACTCGTCGAGCTCCGCTCCGTCATCCCCGCCCACGCAAGTGAGTGCAACGCAATCCGCACGCGCCCCACCTGCCCCGGACACTCCCTTCCGCGCATTTCGTTTCGATGCGCCGAAGACGACTGCCAGCGGCCACCACGCCGCACCGTCCGTTTCAACGGACACCACTGAGGAGGCCCCCACTTCAGCTGCCTCTACCGACGGCTGTGCCAGCTGCCCGTCGACCGTCGACACCAACGAGAGTGCCGGCACTTTTTCTTGCCAACCGCAATCATGATTGGTGCCGATACTACGTCCTCCCGCACGGATGCGACCACCTCGCCCGAGGCAAGTCCTGTCCGCCCGGATAGCCCCTCGCTTTAGTCGCCGGCGGCCTGCTCGTCGCCTCCGCTAAACACCACGGAGTCGACCGCACCAGACGAGGGTCCGTGCGCGATGGCGGTGGTTCCTCCCGTCGATGACGAGGATCCCGCCGACCGCCCCTCGTCCAACGACAGCCGGCCGAGAACGCCTACCCCAGTTGCTGAGGGAACAGGGCAGCACTTCCTCAGGAACCCTGCGCTGCCGCTCGCGGCCGCCGAGGACGCCCAAGGCTGCCAGCCGGCAGCGGTACAGCCCAAACAAGCCGCAAGAAGGAGACGCCGCTTCCGACGGTTCGTCGATTTCGAGCAGCACGCCCCACCCGTTGACGGCGGTGTCGCTCATGATACCACCGTCACGGTTCTCTACCGGCCCATCGAGCGCAAAGCTACTTTCCTGGCCCTCTCGCGGGACAGTATTGCCGTTCAGCTGTGCTCTGTACCAGGCGTGAGACGCGTTCGCGTGAATTTCCGTCGAAACGTGGTGCCTGCGGATGTGACGCGCGGCGCCGACTTAGAGCCCCTCCTCGAAGTGTGCGACATCGGTGACGTGGTGGTGCGCCCGAAGGCCCTACACAGCGACTCTTGTGCGGGCATCATCCATGGGGTCGACCCTTCCTTCGATGCCCACACAATTAGGGAAAACCTTGAAGCCCCCGTTGCGGTGCTGGCTTGCTCACGAAGTGGCGCAAACGTCACCGTCACCTTCGTCGGGAGCGTCGTGGCTACAAACGTGTGGCTCTTCAAGCAACTGTGCGCCGTCCGTGCTTGACTGCCCCGGCCACTTCAATGCGACCGCTGCGGCGTCTTCGGCCATGCTGGCGCCACCTGCTTCCGCGACGCCCGCTGCCTCCGCTGCGTTGAGTCGCATGCCTCAAGAAACTGTCCCGCAGAGAAGCCACGCTGCATCAATTGCGGTGGCCGTCACTCGACGACTGAGCCGAGCTCTCCCGAGTGGCAGCGCGAGAGAAAGGCGGCCGTGTTGCTGTCGTCGTCCGAGCGGCCCCTTTCGCGTAAGAAAGCGCTAGAGTTGGCCGGCGCCGCATCGACTGAGCCGCATACAGCCGCTCCGTCCACATCTGCTCGCACCCTGCAGGGCCGATCTTACAGTGACGCCCTGCGTGGCCGCAGCACCCAGACAGCCGCGGCTGAGCAATCACTCGGCCCTTCAACCGCTCCGAGCGGCGACCCCCGAGACGCGCTCATAGCCGCTCTCGCTGCAGCACTCCGTGCCCTACTGGTCCAATGCCCAGCTATCGACGGCAACGTACGTCAGATGTGCGACGCGGCTCTCACCGCGCAGGAAGCACTGCTTCATCACGACTAGGCGCATCATCGCGCCACATAAGCGAAGGCCACCAACTTGCCCACGCACGCCGTTCTGGCCGCCGCCGCCGCATCTCTTTCACCCCTCTTTCAATTCCCTCTCCCACTTGTGCAGCGCGGTTGAGGTGTCCTCAACTGAGAGACAGTTACTGCGCTGCACTTTACCCCAATTTTTCCTTCCCTAAAAAAGAATCTCTATCTCTCTCATAGGAGGTCACTTTTGTTTGCTTGAAAAACGAATAACATTGTATATACTGAGCGTCTTGTTTTATCTAATTGGCTCACAAGAGGTCTGGAGCATGCTCAAGTGGAGAGGGATTCGATGGGGCCGAGCCACTGCACTGAATATCGATAACCGGATGAAGAAGGTGATGCCGGCGTCTGCGATTGGTCCGCTTTCTCTTACTTAGCTTGCGGTGGCTCGTCGACAATCGCGGCGGCATGTAACGGAAGCTTAAGAATTACGCTGAAACGGATCCTCAGCAATGAAGACTTGGCAGAACGAGGTCGTAAACGTGCCTAAATTTCTCGAAAACGTAACACGGCCACGCGAAAAGTTTTATTACACGCAAATAAACCCATGCTCTCCGACAGGGGCGAGTAGCCATTGCCGGTGCGATCGGCGGCAGCCATCTTTTATTCCTTTCGGAACGGGGCAGCCTGCGGCTATTCAGAAGAAAATTCAGTTTTGTTCGGCATATTAATGTATGTTTAACGCGTACGCGTCACTTTGACGCGGTAAGTTTTTGCGGTCTTGTGACGTCGTGTGAGAGGCAGGTGAAGTGGGTGCAGCCCGAAAACTTTTTACCAATAGCCGAGGGCTAATGGCAAAAATGCGTCGAATAAGAAATAACTTGTTTTGTTTTGTTCGGTCAAATTATGCATAATCATGTGTACGCGTCATATCAGATGGGGAGCTATCGCGGTTTTCGTGACGTCGCGTGACAGACAGGTGAAGTGGGGGTGGTCGAAAAAAGTTTTGGGCCAATCGCGGTAGGCTGATTGCAGAATTGGAATAGAATGGTTTGGAATAGTTTTACGTTATAGCACCCCTGTTAGTCAACGCCACATTTTTCGCGCATTATCACTGTCACGTGGATTCGATGAAGTTGTGGTATAGCAAGAAGTTTTGTGCAATTCTTGCGCGGCCAGCTCACTTGCTAACAAACAAGAATACAAGTATTCCCTTTGAACAGCTGAAATAGGCATTGAAAATGCAGTATATACCGTGCGAACAACCAACTTAGGACCCATATTTTAAATTAGGTGAATTCAAAAGTGCTCTTTTTTCTGCGAAGAAAAGAGTAGGCCCCAATCGAGCAACTTGTGTGGCGCTAGCCAATCTTGGTTGTCGAAACACAAAATTTTACTATACATCTACAATGACCTCTTAAGAGGTGAACACACACCACTATTGTGCCTATGCTAAATCCAGAAAGATACCACGGATCACGAATCATTCCGGCTTTATAAGCCTGCCAAATTGTATATAAAAATATTTGAAAGAATAATCAGTGAAAGTATACAACTGTGGAGTGATGTCTACAGTTCGTTGCCTCAAAACGTGTCCAGATTTTGTAAATACCTATGCAGAGTGGACCACTTCTCGGATCAGGTGACGTCTGCAAGGCTATGAACGGCCAATAAAAACATTTACAGTAGCGGTTTGTTTGAGATATAAAGCGTGCATCTGGCACGCACATTTAGTCATGTTCACGTTTTCTAAGGGCTCATCGCTCTTGGCATCCAAGGAAGGGTTCTGTGCTTTGTATTGGGTTTTCTTGAAGAAATATTCTTGTGGAAATAAAGGCAACCTTTCAATATGCGTTATCGCAGGGAGTACTGCAACGAAGCGTTCTGAGCCCTATATTGTGGAATGAAGTAATGGAGTTGATAGAACAGCGTCTTTCCGCCTGATATCACGTCTATGCAGTGCTCGATATGTGCAAACGATATCTACATGTGGGCACCGGCATATTCCAACGAAGGTATTCAACGTTCCTTACAGGTCGGATTAACTTCAGTGAGTAATTTTCTTCTGGAGCATGGCATGAGCTTCTTCGCGGAAGAGCCAGATCGTACTGCATGCCTTCTATTATGAATCAATTAAAAGCTTTGGAGATGTGAATCGAAACTATCGCTTACAAATTGTCGAGAGCCATCGCATCCTTGCACACTACTGGATAAACGCATGCCATGGACATAATATTTGGAACTGGTGGAGATGAAAGTGAACAATGTGGTCCGTATTTTGCCCTACTTGAAGGGTGCACGATATGGGAGTTCTACAGACAAATTACGCATGCTCTTTGTGGCTTTCGAACTACATGAATTACCACATTCCGCTGAGAACATGTGGAACTTAATGACAAGTAGCCTTCGTGTTTGTATTGGTATAACTCAGGAAACGTCAGGTATACTGGTCGTGGCAGAGGCATCAGAAACATATGAGAAACATATTAGAACATATAGGTACCTGCAGCCACCATGGCTTAACCGGCCGCCACACGTGTGTGTCGAGATACTACGTATGAAGAAGATATGCGAAGTTCCTCCCTAGTTTGCTTTGCTTCAACTTCGCATGCCGGCCGAAAACGCAAATTCCCAGGTGTTGTTCAGAACAAAAGAAGCAAGGAAAGGAGGGGACGTTATTCACATGCATCTCTCGTTTGCTACTCTGCCCAGGGGGAATGGGATAGATTAGCGAAATGAACGAGAACTGATTGCGCGCACACTTCAAGGTGCTCACGAAGTGTATAAACGGCCACAGAGCCCTGTCAACTTAAGGCAGTGTAGAAACGCCCTCGTTGGTTTCAGAAGCGATAGTGCTTGGACCGTGACCGTGCGTGTCCATGGCGCAGAACAGTTTGGAGTGCCCTCTTGTTATTCCGACCTAGGTTAAAAGTGCCTCCCTAAGATTTTTCACTTGACCTCATCCAGTACAGCAGAGCTATGTGCCCTATATTTACTGGAAACAACGAAGTTCACTACCACAGGTGAAGCGCCTGAGAACTGGGTTATCTGTCCGGACTCGAAGTCAGCAATAGAGCTTCTGTTCAACCTCTCCAGTAAGACATAAGACATCATACAGATTAATTATTGTTTCAATCACGGAATATGTACAGAGCGCAGAATCTCCCGGACATGATGATGCATTTGACGGCGTACCACTCCACATTGAATGATCTGAGAACAGCTAGTCAAACAAAATGGCAATACTGTCCCATGAACATGGGAATATGTGCGTTATTCTTCTCTTCAGTTATGAGAAAAGACACATCCTGCAGAAACGCCAAGTGATAATATTTAACATGGCTTCATGATACACCGAACAATCTATTCTGTATGCAGTGGTGCCTGAACAAAAATTCTGTTAATGTTAACGTACAGAGGTGCCTGAAAACCTTGTTTAATTAACTTCGGCTAGATGTGGCCTTCACCTACCACTTCTTACTTAAGATAGCTGCTGAATCACCATCTTGCGCTTGCAATAAACCACACGAGGACATTACATGTGCTGCTAACTTATCCGATTTATGCCCTACAAAGGCTAGAACTATGCATCAAGGTTATTACAATGGCAATGTCATGCGCTCTCTTTATGGAATATCCGTGGACTATCGTTTCCTCAATATAGCGCAGGAAGGGCATTATGTGCTGTGCAGAATTTCGTATTTCAAGCAACCTAGGTTGCTTGAAACTTAGGTTGAAACCTTGGTTGCTTGACGCTATAGCTATAGCGTCAAAGTACTGACATTGCGCATGGCATGCAACTTTATTTGCAACCTCGTGATCAATTGTGACATTACGTAATGCACTATTTAATTATGTATCTTTTTTAAGTTTCATCAGCATTTCTTGTGAGTGATTTTCATCGCTTACATAGTGCCATAGCCCTTATGGACGTGAAATGGAGTAGCAGAAGCTTCAAACCTCTCCCGATGATCATCCAGTTAAGTATATCTGTCGGTGCGCCTGGCAGACTCGAAGAGTGGTGCAATCTGTGCAAGTATTTTAAAGGTACAGCCAGCATTACTGCAGCTGACGAAGTTGACGAATGGCAAAATTGTTTTTCAGAAGACATCTCTACTATCTCAGGAGCAAGCATGGAAGATGGCAATGTGCCGTGTGAAAACCCGCTGCTGTCGCAGGAAATGAGTTCATTGCCGCTGGAGTCGCTGAAGTCTGCTCACATCACGAGATATCGAAAGACTCACTGTCTCTTTTTACGGCAAGAGAATTACTTCGCTGTCTCGTGACAGCACAGTTGTGCTAGTAGTAAATGGCACTGCGTTGAGACGACAGCTCCGCCATGTTCCTGCATGACGTAGCGAGAACGATTTCTTTGCGGTACCACCATAACGTAATCGGGAGTAATTTGCCTACCTAGCACGCTCAATCCTTGTTTATTTTGCCCTTCTTATCCATCCATCTTTTCGTCTCTTTTGTGAGCTTCATCCTACTCCATTTAGCAATTTCTTTTTTGTTGTGTCTAACAGAACAAAGACGCCTCCGAAGTTAAAAAAGAACAAAGAAAAGACATATTAGTTTATCCTTCCATCACAAGACATAGCGAGAGCCATTGTGTCTCGCACGAAAGGAAGCAGGAACAACACACGCAAGCATAGCAAGAGAGCGGAGAAACCGTGTGATGAATGATTTCTGACACTCCTCTCTTGCTTTTGTTCACAGGAGAAGCGCTAGGAAAGGGAAAAAGACTTTGCGATCGTTAACTCTTTCCTTCCTTCATCGGTTTTTCCATCCTTGGTGGCTTCATGGTCGCTTTGCCACTCTTTGCGAATGACCCTGCGAGAAGTCCTGCGCAGATGACACGCGATATACTACGTACGTTGGAGTATAAAGTTTGTAAACAGGGATAAGGTGCCTCAGAAAGGCTGACCAGCCTTTCTGAGGCACCTTATCCATGTTTACAAACTTTACACCCCAGTGTGCTATTCCATCTGTCTGCCCCCTTCTTGATTTTGTACATACGTTGGATGCATTCTTGGTTATAAAACGAAGGCCTTATTCTCGTCAGGCAAGAAAAGGGGCATATAAACAATAGAAAGTTCTGCCAAATGCCTCCGGTAAAATAACTTCTTTCATCAATGTTGATAGTCAAGTGCTAACGGTGCTAATATGTGAAATATTCGGTTATCTCTAACCTGAACAATGTTTAAACATTTGTTTGTCTATTTGTTTTCTTCTTTATTTTTGTCATTTTCCCTGCACTAAGAGCTCCTTGTTCTTCCACGGCAGCATAACGCATTTGCAAGATAGGTTTGTATCTTTCACTAAGTCGTCAGTGCTTCCTCTATATATTGTCGTTATTACCTGTCGTACAAGCCACTACAAGTGTGTTTGATAGTTATATTAAAGCCCCTGCACAACGCATTACACATCTGCCAATGGCTACACACCCGTGGCTTAGCCAAGGGGGACGCACTAGGCTCGAAAGAGAAGGGGGTGGAGGGGGCTGCGCAGGCGGCAGCTTTGTAATCAGAAATTTTGGTGTAGGGGGACGGGGGGCAATTTTTCGGTGTGCCACCCCTGTTTGAGCCCCTGATGTACATACATCAATCCATAAGGTAACCATTGCTGCACATATTTCAAGAAAAAAGTGCGTCTATCGTTTGTATTATCGTCAAAGTATGGCATAAAGATTATGCCAACATCACAAAGACAAGTTGACTTTTCAAATTGTAAACACAGCATCACCATGTACAGGCATTGCGAGAAGAAGGATGACGGGTGGGATGCAGAAAGAAAGAAGGTGGATATGTCACAACAAAATGCTCTAAGCTATTTCTGGCTCACGATATCTATATATATATATATATATGGCGATTGCTTCAGCTAGGAGTTTTTGTTCTTCTGAAGTAGATGGTTTGTCCCAAAGGCACTCCAGGAGCCCGTCTAGAGTCTTAGCTGATCGTACTTGCACTTGCTTCAGGACTTCAGCAGGCCGTCCGCGCATTATGAGAGCTATTAAGGGAGAAGATGGAAGCATAGGTTCGGTCAGCATTAAAAAGCGGCGTTGCTCAACAATACACTCGACAAGAGAGTGCTGCTTGAATTTGAAATTAACCCCGTTGTGCCATCTTTGCAGTGGGTTGCTTCGTGATTTCGTCAATAATTTTTCTTTCCATTGATTCTAAGCTTCTTCAATAACGCGCAGCTCGTAACACTAGCGCGCGACATCTCTCAAGTAAGTAAACATGCTAGTAATTTTTTCCTCATCAGAGTGCCACTCGTTTTTCTCGGCGGCATATTCGTTAATGAATCCAACTTTCTACACTTGAAGACATGCTATCCAACGCATCTGCTACATCGCAGGTAAAATGGGAATCATAGGATCATCGTTGGATGCTACTGCGGGTGCATCTGCATATTCATTTAAGGCTAGAGCTTTGTGGCCTGGCACCCACGTTAATAGAACGAGACGTAAGTGTCTTGGGAGGAGATAATAGTTTCTGAAGAACCTGAAAATTTGGACGTGGTTAGTGAAGAACAGGCAGACAGACAATCGGCTAAATTTACGGCTGATGAGAGAGATGATGATAATTTGCGTAAAGCTAAAACAATTGCCAATAATTCGCCTGAAAGACAGGCATGAAGTCAGTTAGCCGAATGGAAAAAGACAAATTTGTACACGGTCATCATAAACGCAAGCATCAGTTGGTATCACGGCCTTTGTATCCAGGTGTGTAAGGTGGTCTTCCAAAGTACCACTCAGATATTTAGAGGACAAATGTTTAGCATTGTTTGGAAAAATATCAAATTCAACTTTAGTGACTGGAACAGGAGAATTTGGTAAGACCACCTAACATAGGGGAACATCTAATGACTCCAATAGTTTTTGTGCGAAAGCAACTTGTAGAGCTTCCTAAATTTGTCGCTACTGATATCTTACGTGAAGAAACACGCCTGCCGCGCTTCGTGCGAAAGAACCGTGCGCGCAGACCGTGGCGTAGTGGGTGGCCGCTGCTCTAGGCATCGACTTCCCATTGCGTCAGCATCTTCGACGGTGGCACGCGGAAAAGAAGCAACATCGTCCCTGGTAAGCCGTAGGCTCGACGCACGGTTGAGCACGCTGCAATACGACAGCGCAAGAGCGCAGTCACGTGGTTTCATTTCATATTCCGCGGGCTTTCTTTAAACGCAGGAAAAAAACACTACGCAGCATGTACGTTGCAAGAAAAATTTGGATTGGTCGTTTTGAAATGCCCTCTGCAACGTAACGAAACGCACTTGGCCCTAAAGAGAATCTTAAAAGTTTGCGTAATTGACTAATTAGCCGCAATATGAAAAATATCCTAAGCAGCGCCACATTACGGCAAACCACATGGCGTTGGTTTCATTCAATTGCGGTTAACCACGTTTAAAAATATTTGGTTCAAGTTACGTGAAACACCCTGTATATCTACTGATGAAGCAAAACATGCGATGTCGTCGGCGTATAAGTGCACATGCGCATCATGTTGCAATGGTATAGTACTCAGTAAAACACTAAACAGCAATGACGGTAGAACTGATTCTTGTGGTAGGCCTCCTGACTGTTTATACGTTAATGAGGACAATCTGCATTGAGAGCAGTAAAATTCACTGCTGTTTAAAAATTCATAAACCCACATTGCAAAATAATTTGCGAGACCTGCATTCTGAAGGGCGTTTATTAGGCTTACATGCTTTACAATGTCATACGCTTCAGTGATATCCACATTGACTAAGGCAGCATATTTTTGATGACATCGAGCTACTTTAATACAAATTTCTAGGTCGGCGGGAAAATCAAGCACCAACATCTGAAGTCCATTCGGCATGGACTCAAAATCATGTTTTCTGTCAGTGAATTATCTATGCGGTCGTGTAAGATTCCTTCGACGAGTTTTACTAGGTTAGATGTAAGATATGGCGACCTATTGTTTTCTAAGACTTAACCGCACCTTGCTTTTTTAATAATGCGATTTCTATTGCATATCTCCATGCAGGAACAATCCACGAATTTTAGTTAGAATGGTGTACCATGGTAACTAATGCCTGAGACGATATCTTAAAGTTTTTATTGCCGTAGTGATGCCATCAAGACCTATAGCGCTTAATTGGGCAGCTGCCTTAGTACATTTACCAGCGCCAAAATGATTACTCCTTTGAAGTTATTGGCATGTGTAGGTGGCATAGCCTGATAGGACAAAATCGACTTAAGGGGGTATGGTAAGGTAAACGCCTCAAAAAATCGAATTTGCACTTTTGGCATAGAAAAATTCACTGCACTATGAGGAACAAACCTGCGGAAGCGCGACCTCGAGCACCCCGCTCAAAGCGGTTCAAATGTCGCGCCGAATTGTGCCGCGTGCCCTGGCGTTTAAAAATGGCGGGCGGAGGCCGGTTTGTTTATCGTTGTCGTTCGCGGTTTTCTTCGTCATGGCGTGTCTTTTTTTTTTTGCTTGTGTGTGTGTGGTAAATAAATGATTTGTACTAAAAAAATCATATATTAATGAAAAAGAAATAAGATATCCACCCAATCGTAGCATGAAGGAATCCCATACGGATTCCTCGTAGGAAAGCATCGCAGTTGATCAAAATTCGTTCTGGTCCGGGGCTCGAACGCGGGACCACCGCCTTTCTGGGGCAGCCGCTCTACCATCTGAGCTAACCAGGTGGCTACCAGATGGCAGAGCGAAGTCAAATTTGTTAACTCGAAGCAAGAGTTTGACGTAATAGACCTTTGTAGAAAAGAACTATATTGCGTCAAACTCTTGCTTTTGCTTACGTGGTCGTGATCGCTTCTGTTTCGAGATTGAAACGTATTACTTGCCCAGAAGATGGCACGATTGTCCAGCAAATAGAGCAGAAAGAGAACTTTTAAAGGTAATCAGTATTCTGAGCAAATACATTCATGGACGAACACAGAACACCAATGAGTCGCTCAACCAACTCATGTGGTGCCGCTGCCCTAAGAAAACTTTGTCAGTGCTTACACATTGAAGACAGCAGCTAACAATGCTGTAGCCTACTACAATGACGGTAATTCTGCATGAAAAGCTGTTCTGGAGGCCCTTGGAATTGTTCCAGGTCTGTTTTGTAATATTGCCCTCGATAGGATGGACAAAGAGTGTGTTGACAGGGCAGAATTCTATGACTCTGTCGAGAGCAAGGAATGACGACGGATAAAAAGAAACACTAAGAACGGTTTTGGAGACACCTGCAAGAAAGTCAGCAGTAAAATATATTCTCCTGTCGCATTTTGAGCATCCACAAGCAGTATTCGGACATAAAACTTAATTTTTCTCAAATTGAATATTTTATGAATTCGTCAAATTCAATGTACCTTTTCTCAGAAAGTATTCATCCCATTCCAGTGAAACTTTGTACACGTGTACTACAACCAGTCGTAAATATTCTGAACTAAAAAAATATCTGATGATATGAATGGTAACACTGGAAAAATTTACATTACAAGAAACCCCCCTTGTGGCTTTGTGCAAGGAGAGAGATTTTTTTTTTTTTTTTACGTGCGAACTCCAAAGTGGATATAATATCTCTTTAGTTCAGATGTAACCTATGGGTATTTGGAATAACACTGTGTAATATCATCACATTCCTCTGCGTGATTGCAGAGAAAATGTGCATCAAATAATTAAACACACCTGAAATTTTGGGAGTAAGCTACAGCAAAGGCAAGCCATGTAGACGCAAAGAAAGTGTCTCGCGTTGTACCCAAGAGCATCTTTTGTAAGCACTTGAAATTTGGTGCGAATATCTGCAGCCGTTTCTAAAATATTACATTTAAAGTACCATGGCTATTATGGCTATTTTGGCTACTATGGGTATTTTAGCGCGATGCGTAATTTTTTCAACGAATAAAGCTAGCTAAGCGGTCCCCTAGAGAGGAGCAGTCTAAATGAAATGTACGATAATTTGTTATGTAAAATGTATTTTCTGCTCATAACCAAGTTTTTGGCAATGCAATAATATCAGGGAATTGTTTGTCTTCATATAGTGAAAGCTCATCCTCCTTTATCCCCTCGCTCTTGCGCTTCATCTTCTATAAGGCTAAAACCGCTTCACACACACAAACACACGCACACGCACACGTACACGCGCACGCGCACACGCACACGCACACACGCACGCACGCACGCGGGGAGGTGGAAGGGGGAGGATGGGAGGCATAGCAATGGGCAGGAGCCTCATATCAACCACCCAGATGGCAGTGAATGCACATCTGGCCTCAGCGCCGTCTTTATCTCGGCCTGCTAGCAATAAATGAGCTCCGTGAACGTGCGCTTTATCTTCCCGAGTGAAGAAGTCACTCGTTGCCCACGACATTTCCTTTTGTCTATCTTAATTTTACCGCCTTTGTGCAAATAATGCTTTGCGTGCTGAAATGGAGAAATGATAAGATACTGCTAACCTTCTCAAAACCGGCGGGAAAGTGAAAAACACATCGCCAGACTGAGCGGAAACGTAAAAGCATATGACCGTATAGCTTTACGTCGCCGCCACCTACGAGACAATTGGTATGTCCAACGTGTCAAGCAGAGACAGATCTGAACACCCCCTTCCCAAATGTTTTAAATGTGCCACACCTTGTGGGATGTGTTCACTGGCGTTCCCTGGGAAACACCACAAACCGCTTTTGTTTCTTTTTTGTTTTTCAGGCTATATCTACCGAAGGACTATTCAACAGGGCATACCAGTTTGTTATCTCGAACATTTCTGTATCCCGACCCATATGAGGGGTGTCGCAGCTAACGTGAGCAAGGAGGTTCAAAAAAGCGATGAAACCTGTGCAGATAATATCAATGCATTCTAAATCACAGAGACCTTGCACGGCTAAGAATAATTATTTGTGTCTTAATCTGATCAGGTTCATTACGAAACCATCGTTTTAGATAATAAGCTTCTCAGTTATGACAGTTATATCAGAAATTTATGAAGAATCATCGGAAACATCAAAATTTGTAAATTGCTATTTCTTAAGCACAGTCGTTCTTTAGCACATTGATTAGACAGCGCAGTAAAGCGACAAACTGCACCGGTATCTCCGTCTTATATACCGCGATAACATTTCGCTGCCGCAGTTTATTTCTAGTCCGCCGCCTTCTTGAACGTGCCACGGCGACGACCATCCTTTAGCAAGCGTTATGAGATTTGCTGCCCTGGATGAAAGACGCTGGTTCCTCCATGGTCTTCTCTGCCAACTCTGCACGTTTGTAGAAGTCAAGATGTTCTGCGGCAGCCACAATTCTCCAAAATTCGTTGCTAAATTTCGCAATCCTATGCCGCGCTTACGGCCCGTGCCTACGCATACTGCCACACTTGACTTTTTTACGTGCACGCATGTTTCACCCTGTGCGATAGAGGCCACACACCTCTGGAGCCTCCTTATACGAGACCCTCTACGAAGTCACCCGACGGAGCCCACGACACGTTACAGTTGGCATCAATGGCCGACATCAGAGACAGTACCAAACCCCCCTGTATTTCAGCTTTTATACTTCCGACATCATTTATGTCGCTTTCCTGCAGGCCCTCTGGGATTTTTCGCGGCGAACTTACGGGCCCAGAACGCTCCCAGCAGTGCGTACTCTCCTCCCCTAACTTATTAGCACTAGAACCGCTAACTGTTGCTTCCACTAACAGCAAAAATACATGTGCAGTCGAGTGGAAAAATATTATTTTGGTTCTCCGCAGCCTAGGCATAAAGACTGAAATCAAGTGGTACTGCCTACGTGCGTCTGTTTGTTAAGCGCCATGCAGTAATACAATTTCACGTTGCACGCCTTTGCTAGAACAAAATTAATTTTCTAAACCGCAGCTCTTAGGCGCCTGTTCCTGCGGCGAGCGTCGGCATCATCCCTCGGCGTCCTGCTAACCGAGCGAACGAACACAGCAAAAGGATGAACGAGCGAAAGCGGAGCGCAGATGAAAGACGGTGATATCGAAGAGAGCGCGAGGTGGAAAGCGGAGGAGGAATGCATGGCTAAAGCGTGAGAAAAGCGTAGTGCCACGCACGACGGAGTTTGCGGCGACGATGGTTACGAGATGGTGCCAGAGTAGTGCGCGTCGTCTGTATGGACACACAGCGCTGCAGTAGTGGAGGTCAGTCTGAGGCGGCCGCTGTGAATCGCGCCCACGCGTCACGATTAGCGAGGCAGTGGGGCCCCACTCGCTCTGTTTGCTACGAGCCGCACGAGACGGATTGTCCGCGCCAACGAATATATCGCGAAATGAAAACACGCATAGAGCTGCGCTCAAATTTCGCATTGGGGAGTACCATTACAAATTTCTTATAGGACTAACTGGTGGTGTATAGGTTCCGCGGCGTAAGCTTGACATCAGGATCTGAAGGGATGGCTTGGAAATGCAAATGATCGACGATGTCGTCATGTAGGACACTGAAGTTGATCGCTACTAATCTGACAGGCATGATAAGAGCAGCTGAGCAGCTCGCAAATTAAACGCAGCTGTCGGTGTAGGTGTGTAAGCTGTCACCATAAGCCCACCTTTTGCAGCTAAGGTAAGCATATTTGCCTGATAGTCTAAGCAGAAATCGCGGTCTTGTTCTGGTGCCTGGAACGGAGAGACATAAACCAGGCCCTGGAGGCACCGCAAGTGGGAGCTTGATCTAGCCGTTTCGGAAGAGCGGCTTGGCGAGTTGCAATTAACGCGAAAATGTTATACATCGTCCGCGCACCTTTTATAAGCATTCCTCACGTAATACTCCTACTTCAGCGTCTTTAGCGAAATAAATTGATCTGTTGTCTCTGCGCTTGAAAAGAACCAAAATGATGCCTTAGTATCCTCGAAATGTGCCGTTGCTGTGATCTCACAGAGTCGGTGGTGATGCTCGTGATCTGGATTTTGGGGTACCAGCACAAATGTTTCGGACGATGAATTGATAGGTTTCGTGTGAACGGTAGTTAATGTGCGTTTTAAATTTCCGCTATGTTAAAGTTACCTGTACATACGTTAGTATAATTCTTGCAATTATTGTCTAACGCTTTTTTACATTTTGTTCGTGTTCTACGCACGTGCCCTGCTAGTGTTTTGCCATTTTGTTATGAAACTTGGTAGTGATTTGTACTTTCATTGTATTTCTTTGTTGATTTCCATGCATATGATTTTCGGACATCGTGCGCTATCTGTGGTGGAACTTTCTATTTTTCTCATTTAAAAAAAATAAGGTCACTTGACGACGTTTGCTTTATGGTTATCATCGGTAAAGTCTGCCTTCATACTTTTCCCAGGAGCGAGGCAGAAATCAGAGCAATTAGGACTGAACATTAAACGTCACCTGATTCGACGTGCGACGAGTAGGCGGTTTCTGGACATCACTACTGACAATAAGCTACACTGGCGACATAGCGTTTAATGTGTCTGACATTGTTCAGTGCACGTTATTTTGCATGGCACGAGCACGTACGGGCTACCACCCCATGGGCCGGTCCACGCAGAAACGCGATATTGTGCATGTAACAAGCCGCATTTTCTACCAGCTGCGGCTGATATGACCATTGCAGAGCCAATTTGAGCGCTGAGGGGCAGTAAAAACAAGGAACATCGCTTGGCGATTGGAGTTCCTTAATCTGTCTCTGGCTAGAAGGTTACGAACGAAGTTGAGTCACTTCCTTTGTGCCTATTCGCCTCCCAGGCATTTGATTCCCACGGGGAGGAGGGTCCTATGCTGGAAAGGTGTTCTTCCGACATAAGAACTCGTTATTAGATTCCCGAAAAGGTCGGAAAGTTCCACGTGGACTCCCGGTAGCTTTCTCTACCAGGTACGTGTCCGGAGACCTCAAACGCTCTCCGGCCAGTGACGTTGAAGCGTGCCAAAGGGTTGTTTGACGTTCAAGAATGGAAGGTTAACTAGTGGTTTATTCTATATTGTTGCAGGCATTAGGCCAAAAATAGAAATACGCAAAGAAATATTAATGCTCTCGAGGAGCTACAGCAGCACAACTAGCGCTGCTCTCGAAGAAAAGTCACAGGCATCTTCTTCACGCCTTTGCAGTGCTGTTTCTAAGCGCTGTTTTCACCCTGGAGGATAAAGAAGTCTTGCTTCTGCGGGTCCTCGCCTGTACGTGACGCCAGCTCTGCTGTCAGAGTGGCAACCTGTTTTCGTTCTGGTTCTCGGATGATTACGAGTGATGATTAATTTGCTGAGAGCGTTCGGGACCACTTGTCAAATAGCCCACGCACTTAGGAGTACGCGAACCCGAGAAATCACACACCCACACTTTTTATGAACACGTGTACAGCTTGCTGAAGATCAATGCTGAGGAGTGCGGGGTCGTTTGGTAAACGATACATGCCGTCTAGCACAAAAGCTTTGGAATGTGTGCGCGACGGAGGGCGATTTTTTTGTCTGAGGCAAAATCAGAAGCTATGGGCTGGCCGTGTATAACACCGTTCTCTCGTCGTCGTCGTCGTCGTCGTCGTCGTCGTCGTCGTCGTCGTCGTCGTCGTCATCATCATCATCATCATCATCATCATCATCATCCTGCCTATGTCAACTGCAGGACGAAGGCAATCTCCAATTACCCCTGTCCTGTGGAAAAGGATGCCAGCTAGCACCCACAAATTTCCTAATGTCGCACCACCTAGTCTACTGCCGTCCTCTAATGCGCTTCCCTCCTCTTGGTACCCATTCTGTCACCCTAATGGTCCAACGGTTATCTAATCTGCGCATTACATGACCTGCCCAGCGCCATTTTTTTTCACTTGATGTCTATTAGAATATCGTATATGCCCGTTTGCTCTCTGATCCAAACCGCTCTCTTTCTGTCTCTTAAAGTTATGCCTAGCATTGTCCGTTCCATCGCCCTTGCGGGGTCCTTAACTTGTTCTCAAGCTTCTTTATCAGTCTCCAAGTGTCTGCCCCATATGTCAGCACCGGCAAAATGCGTTGATTGTATACTTTCCTTTTAAATGATAATGGTAAGCTCCTAGTCAGGAGCCCATGATGTCTGCCGTACACGATCCAACCCATTTTTATTCTTCTGTGAATTTCCTTCTCATGGTCAGGGTTCCCTGTGATTAGTTGACCTAGGTAAACGTACTCCTTCCCAGACTCTAGAGGCTTACTCGCGATCTTAAACTCTTGTTCCCTTGCCTGGTTATTTATCATTGTCATTGTCTTCTGCATGTTAATATTCAGCCCCACTCTTACACTCTCACTGTTAAGGTCCTCAATCATTTGTTGTAACTCGTGCGCAGTGTTGCTGAATAGAACAATGTCATCGGCAAATCGACTGTTGCTGAGGTATTCGCCGTCGATCCTTACTCCTAAACCTTCCCAGTTTAATAGCTTGAATACTTCTTCCAAGCATGCAGTGAATAGCATTGGAGAGATTGTGTCTCTTTGTCTGACCCCTTTCTTTATAGGTATCTGCCTACTTTTCTTGCGTAGAATTAAGGTGGCTGTGGAATCTCTGTAGATATTTTCCAGGGTATTTACGTAAGCGGTCTGTACTCCTTGATTACGTAATGCCTCTATGACTGCTGGTATCTCTACTAAATCAAATGCTTTTTCGTAATCTATGAAAGTCATATAGAGGGGCTTATTGTACTCTGTGGATTTTTCGATAACCTGATTAATGACATGGATGTGATCCATTGTAGAGTATCCTTTCCTGAAACCAGCCTGTTCCCTTGGTTGACTAAAGTCCAGTGTTGCCCTTATTCTATTGCAGATTATTTTGCTAAATATATTATGTAATATTGGGAGTAAGCTAATGGGCCTATAATTTTTAAGTTCTTTAACGTCTCCTTTTTTGTGGATTAGTATAATGTTTGCATTCTTCCAGATTTCTTGGATCCTTGCAGTCAACAGACACTTCGTATAGAGAGCCATTAGTTTTCCTAGCATCATGTCTCTTCCAGCTTTCATTAAATGGACTATTATTCTACCCTTTCCTGCCACTTTTCCCCGTTTCATGCCTTGCAAGGCCCTTCTGACCTCATCTATAGATATAGGAGGAGTTTCTGTATACTGTTCATTATTGTTTCGGATAGAATACTCCTGAGTCCTCTGGGTATTGTACAGGTCAGTATAGAATTCTTCCGCTGCTTTTATTATACCTTCGAGATTGCTGATGATATTACCCTGCTTATTTTTCAGTGCATACATATTGGTTTGTCCTATACCAAGTTTCCTTTTCACTGATTTCACGCTGCGTCCATTTTTTACGGCTTCTTCAGTATTTCTCACGCTATAATTTCTAATATCACTTGTTTTCGCTTTGTTGATCAGTTTTGACAGTTCCGCGAATTCTATCTTATCTCTTGAGTTGCACACTTTCATTCTTTGTCGTTTCTTTATTAGGTCCTTTGTTAGTTGGGAGAGCTTGCCTACTGGTTGCCTTGGTGCCGTGCCTCGCACTTCAATTGCTGCCTCTGGAGCCAGCCTCGTTACGGTTTCATTCATTACCTCTATGTCATCATCATCATCATCTCTGTGTTACCCGCCGCGGTTGCTCAGTGGCTATGGTGTTCGGCTGCTGAGCACGAGGTTGTGGGATCGAGTCCCGGCCACGGCGGCCGCATTTCGATGGGAATGAAATGCGAAAACACCTGTGCACATAGATTTAGGTGCACGTTAAAGAACCCCAGGAGGTCGAAATTTCCGGAGTCTCCACTACGGTGTGCCTCATAATCAGAAAGTGGTTTTGGCATGTAAAATCCCATAATTTAATTTTTTTAATCTCTCTGTTCTAAGGCTGCATATTTGTTTGCAAGTACTAGCTTAAATTTGTCTGCTTTTACCCTTACTGGCTCTAAGTTGACCTGTTTTTTCTTGACCAATTTTACTCCTTCCCTGTTCAAATTGAGGTGAATCCTAGCCCTCAGTAACCTATGATCACTGCACTTTACCTTACCTATCGCTTGTACATCCTGTACTATGCTGGGATCTGCAGAAAGTATGAAATCAATTTCATTTCTTGTGTCATCATTAAGGCTTTTCCAGGCCCACTTTTTGTTGCTACGTTTCCTGAAAAAGGTGTTCATTATTCTCAGCTTATTCCTTTCTGCGAATTCTACCAGCATCTCTCCGCTAGCGTTCTAGAATCGACGCTGTAGTTGCCAATTGCCTGTTCACCCGCCTGCTTTTCCCCACTTTTGCATTAAAGTCACCCATTACTACTGTATACCGAGTTTGCACTTTTCTCATCGCTAATTCAACATCTTCATAAAACTGATCTACTTCCTCATCGTCGTGACTGGATGTTGGAGCGTAGGCTTGTACTACCTTTAATCTATACCTCTTGTTGAGTCTGATTGCGACTACTGCTACCCCCTCGTTAACGTTGCCCGCTATGTCCTTATGGATTAGGAACCCTACCCCGTATTGCTTGTTATCAGGGAGACCTGTATAGCAGAGGACATAGCCGTTATTCAGCAATGTGTAAGCCTCACCAGTTCTTCTAATCTCACTAAGGCCGATAATATCCCAAACAATGTCTGATATTTCCTCAAAGAGTCCTGCTAAGCTAGCCTCACTCGAGAGAGCTCGGGTGTTAAACGTTGAAAGGGTCAGTTTCCATTGGGGGCCTGTCCGGACCCAGAGATTCTTAGCACCCTCTGCTGCATTATAGGTCTGACCGCCGACTTGGTCAGGTGCTCCGCAGCTGCTGGACACTGAGGGCCATTGGTTAATTGTAGATATCATCAGGGAGGTTGTGGCCGAATATTGCGCCAGGAAGGCCAATTCCTGTTATGGTGATGGAGTGTCTTTGTTCAAGCTTAGTGGGCCTCGGTTGTACGTGGATTAGTATAGCCCCACTCGCTCTCGGCATCTTTCACCGGTGTCAGGCGTCACTCAAAGCCTGTTTCATGTGAGGCTAAAGCCCTTTCGACTGTCGGACCTTCACTGGCTAAAACCAGTCGCTTTGACCCACCATGGCATTTTGAAGGCTTGCCTGCCATATCAGTGTGCCCGAACTACATACAAACAGCACGATTCCATCGGTTATCAAAACCACCTGCAAGTCTGCAGAGACAGGTTGGCGTGTGTATAGATGCTGCCGGCGGCGCAGTTTCATTCTACGCACTTTCCTTTGGTGTGTCATGGTGTTCCAGGCTCGATCACCTAGTTTCATCTACAAATGTAAAAGGTACTGCAGTCCTTGATGCTCCTCCAAAAACTGAGGGTTTATTTAGCACAAGATGTCGTGGTACTCACAAACACAAAGTCAGCACTGCTAGGAATATATCGTTAGCTACTCCACAAAAAGTTTGCGCAGCAATCTCTCGCGCTGATGATAGACCTCCAGAGGAGAGACCTTGCGAAGCGCTGTCTTGTGCATCAAAACTGGGAGCATCGAGCAACCTGGAGCACAAAAAGGACGCAGTCCACGACGCATTCGGTTATTGGCTTATATTGACAATTTGCGTCGATCGTTTCCAAACAATTCTTAAGACTGACGACCCACTTCCCCGCTTTGTGCCTTATGTGGTGACATCCGTGATGTAGAATGCTTTATCTGGTTCTGCCCCATTTTTGACGTGGAAAGTAACCCGCTGGTTCACGGCGGCCTGCAAAACAGGTGCTTCCCTCGAACGAGCATAAAAGACGTAATGTTCTCTGAAGGTCCCCGAGTAACCAGGAAAATAACTGTGCCCGTTCAATGCGCTCCTAAGAGACATCGAATTGACGGTCGTCTGGTGAAACACCCGTACTAATACCGTAAGAGATGTTCAGGCGGAACAATTGCCGACCGAGAAAGTCAGGCTAACGCTACCTGACGCAACACCAGCACCACCGTCACCACTAAAGTTCAACATATTCAATCGGATTTTTGGTAGAACGCTCTACAATTTCCTCGCTGAACATTTTGCTCCCGTCCACCCCCCCTCCCCTTATCTATCCTTGAAGATGTATAACTTGAGAAACGGGTGTAGACTAAGTAGGCAATGAAAATACGAAAGCAGGGCGATTTTCTCTGTAGATTGGCCACTTACAGCGCACCGAGAAATTTTCAAGTCTTGGCAGATGGGAGACACCTTGATATGACTATGCTAGTGGGCCGACAACAGAACAAAAATGTAAACGTATGTATGGGTAGCGTAGTACACAGCTAATTTGATGTGATCAACAATGCCCTAAACGTCAAGAAGGGCAAGTTTAAAAATGAAAATGACTATATATATATATATATATATATATATATATATATATATATATATATATATATATATATAACCAAAGGAACGACAATATTTACAGAGGCAGAAGGGTACTTGATACTGACAAGTGCGGCTAGGCCTGTCAACTCCATTGTCGTCGTCAACCCTGGCTTTGTGAGGGCGGAGGGGTCAATTAACGAAGTGTGGGCATTAGAGTACACAAAAAGATCTCATAATAGAATTATTACTTAGAGCGAATTCTAGCCAATCCGGATGGTGCACATATTATTACTGGAGCCGGCCGGCCAATAGGAAAGAGCACTAATGAACGAAAAGTCCAAGAATTGTTGCTTGTGTGTATGAGAAGCATGTCGACAAACTAATTCTCAGGGCCGCGCCAGTTTCAATATAATAATTTACGTAATAATATAATTTTCTACGTCAAATTCGACTTCGCCCTGCCATCTGCTAGCCACGTGGTTGCCCCGCAAAGGCGGTGCCCCGCAAAGGCGGTGGTCCCGGGTTCGAATCGCGGACCAGGACGAATTAGTCTTCAACTGTGACGATTTTCTTTCGAGGAACCCGTATGGGTTTCCTTTGTAGCAATTGCTACGAATGGGTGGATGTCTGATTTTTCCTTTATTAATAGTAATTTTCAGTGTGTTCAATACAATAATTTTCAACGATATAATTATTTTCCATGCCAATGCACTGTCGTTCCAGTTACTTTGTGATTCAATACGCAACACTCTTTTTTGTTAAAAAAAGCAATGGGATAAACTTTGTATTTTAGCGCAAATTTTATGGCAGATATCTCGAAACCGGTGCCATCCAATGGATTCGTTCTAAGTCGACATGCCTTGCATGCTCACTACCTGCAATTCCTAGATTGAAGTATGGACCGTAACGTAATAATTTAAAAACTAGAAATAACGTAATTACGTTAATTATTCAATGAAGCATTTTGATTTATGGTAAAAGCTATGGACGACACATAAAGTAACTTAGATCAATGGTTAGAGTTGTGGTATCCATCACAGGCTATATATATATATATATATATATATATATATATATATATATATATATATATATATATATATATATATATATATATATATATATTGTAATAATATATGTAAACATTGGCGCAGCTAAAAAAGTACATCCCTTTGTATTGAACCGAGTAGATTAAATACTCAGTTTCGAAAGGGGGTTTGTGTGTGTATGCGTGGGTGCGTGCGTGCGTGTGCGTGTGCGTGTGCGTGTGTGTGTGTGTGTGTGTGTGTGTGTGTGTGTGTGTGCGCGCGCGCGTGTGTGCGTGCGTGTGTGCGTGTGTGCGTGCGTGTTTGCGTGCGTGTGTGCGTGCGTGTGTGCGTGCGTGCGTGTGTGTGTGTGTGTGTGTGTGTGTAATTCTACCCTAGTTTGCAATGACTATTCCCACACTTTTACGCCAAGTTCGCATTCGGCGATATGTGGTTATTATCTGCGCCATATCAGCGTTCGTAAAGCGGCAAGGAAGGAACGCAAGAAAGACAGCAATCATCGGAAGAGCCACGCATTTTACCAGAAGGGAAGGGAGGGAACACCATAGGGGCAAAAGGAAGAGTGACACAAGCAAGCTTTCTACGTATTACATTATTTTATTAACTGCCGTGTTTGTACTTGTGAAACGGCCACTCTCAGTCCGCTCCGCAACTCTTTTTCCGAGATGTAACGCGACCGACCCAGAGCTGCATCCGTTTACAGTGCGCTACATATACGTGAGTTAGCTAGCAAAAACTCCCTTGGAAAAAGAAAAACAAAACCGGCCGCAAAGAGGCGCAAGCAGGGCACGCAGCGCGCAGGCGAACTCGGACGAACGCGATCGTGCGAAGAAGCCGTCGGGACGCGCGTTCCCGCAATTGCGATGCTGTCCACGTCCGTTCTCGCTGCTGTCTCTGCAGCCGCAGCCACCTATGAGGGGCCATCCCAAAGTTTGAGAAGTGTGACTTGGAGCGTTCAAAATGCACGCCCCGCCGCTCTTCGTCCCCGGTCGACGTCGTAAACTATAGGTCGCGCGTTTAGAGGCACCCTCCTCCTCCGCGGCCAGTTTCGCGTCGCCAATCGGCGGCGCATGGGGTCCTGCTATCGCCGGAAGTTGAGTTTTACGACGGCCACTTCCGTCTCGTCTTGGAAACACTCATGTGACAGACCTACAAACAAGAAAGGTCCAAGCAACTTCCTCACGTGGGCAAAAGGCGGAAGCCGGAAAGGATGGAGCGGCGAAAGTCAGCTGGAACATTGATCGCAACAGGCACGCGGAGAGGAGAAAAGTCTTGTAAACGAGGCGTCGCCTTATCGATATCATGTGCCACCATAGTGACCGTATAAGCTTCTTTCTTTTTGTTCAGTTTTGAGTGATGTTTTTGATTCGGTTCATAAAAATATTCTGTCAGCTTTGCGCTTGGAAATTTTCTTGACATTACGGAGATCCATACGCAGCGAATGACCCTAGCATCCGATTGCCTTGAATACTATTTTGCTGGAATTGCCGATGACCTCGAGCGAGAAACACAGCTTTCGCTCTGCGTGACTTGACTACCATCTCTGTTATTTGGCCCTGCCAATTTTTTGACTGAATTTGGTTGTCTAACCGACGCAGAATAAGTTGGAGATAGTGGTATTCACAGTCGAGAGTTTTGAACTGGTATAATTCAACACGTGACACTCAGTTCTTGCAGTGTCCTCACGTGTCATGAACGTAGCGCTTACGGTGGTTCGAGTTCTTTGCGGACACTGTGGCAGCGCACCACAAGTAAGGTTCTTTGTATGTTTGCGAATCGCGACGTAGTATATAACTGATTTTTAGGGTTCGCATTTTGTATTCTTCTTCTGTTTTATTTTTGCCCCACGTTTAATGATGTCCAGATCTCCTTTTAGTGGAGTAGTTGAAAACTCGGACCACAGTTAGAAGAGTGAACTTCGCGTGAAACCAGATTGCCATCTTTCTAAAGGGTGATCACATCGTTGGCTAGGGGATTTGGCTGCCACTGTTGAGAACTATTCTTGCATGCATGAGCACATCTTCGAATCCAAACTCTGAATTATGGATGAAATGTTGCCTCCCCGCTGATAAAGGCGCTATGGCACTCTGCTACTGGCTACGAGGTGATAGTTTTGATTCCTGGCCTCGGAAGCCGTGCTTCAATGGAGGGAGAGTGCAAATGCAATCAAGTATAGTGGATTTTGGTATAGTGCTGAAGAAGTCGTGGGGGATGGCAAAGTTGAAACTCGGGCTTCTATTACGACGTCTCTTATAGTTTAAGGTAGGAGGCGAGAATGTTAGGACCCATCAAATATTTATTGATAAATCCCAAATAAAAATAAACAAAACGAGTGATTCCGTTCGCAGAATCATATTGCGACGTGCCTGATCGGCAAATTTGTTCTCGTGAGAGTAGGCTAAATGCTCAGGCGCCACCCATGAGCTAGCCTTTTACAAAATCGAGCAACGTTATCCCAATATTTGTTGTGCTAAAGCACGAAAAGTGATAGAAACGAGGAAAGAACAGACGATGGAAAACGTGAACCGCTTACGTGCATTTGTCTTTTCCTAGACTGTATTCATTTGTAGCTGTATCATTAACAATTAGATACATCAGCTAGCCGAGCCATTTACGTTAATAATATGGTCGTTACAAGACCATAAATGTAGCAGGTAACCGGTAGTACGTCCGAGTAGCACTTTCGGTGTAAATAGCAACAAAAATGGTTGAAGGCGATATAGAATAAGGTGATCAGATCAGCACAACTGGATACAAGAGTAGTTCTGTTGAACCAGTAGAGGTATATATTAGATTCCTGCCCGAGGCTTTTCTGGTGCGGCTGGTGGTGGTGATAACAATAATTATGGTTGTATTCAGGACGTTTTGTATGCCAGTGTCGCCGTCCATTAGAGTAAGAAGCCAGCTTGTTAGACGGGAGCTAAATTATTGATCGTCTCATTGCAAGACAGCGGCAAATCACCAACCGCTCTAAGAAGCGAACTTCCTTCTGAATGCTGGCCCTATAGTGTTTTTTTTATAATCCTAACAACTTAAACGCCATGCGTCATTTGTTTGTGACAGTCGGATAAGACCGTACGGCACACACGAGTAGGCGAGCAGTCATTCGCAGATCACTTCGCTTTTCTTTCATCAGAGCCCAGTCGACTGGTCCCACTGGGTTTCAGTGTATGAAAACAGCTATGACTTTGATGAAGAGACCACTTTTGTGAGCCATGCACAATATCCGACGTATCCGCTATCTCTAGAGATATCGACGAAGGAAGAAAAAAAGCGACGTACGAGACCAGAGGTGGCTGGGACTGTATTATGCCCGAGAAAGCTTACTTCATGTACGGCTTAAAGCGTCTGTTATTATTTTGTCCTCCTTATTGTTACTAGTGAGCTCTGCGAATTAACTCTGCGACGTAGGACGTGGGAGCTGTTCTAAAATAGCAAGGGATATTGCAAACGCTATAGCTAGGAAATTGCCAACAATATTGGAAGCGGCACAATTGGAGAAAACACGGCAATTGAAGGATCTTCTGCAGCTAGTCTTGGCTGGCGCTTGTAAATACACTGCTTGGACCAAAAACTAAATTATTAGTGAGTGTGCTCTTGAACTGCGCGAGCAAAGCAAGGTGAAAGCAATAGTTTCCTCGATTTGTAGCCCAGGACTCACCAAGGCGCTGCTTTCAGTCAGTGAGCTCTAGCGTATACGCAGCGCCTCGGGCAGTCAGTCCGGGACGACAAATTGAAGAGAACCAATGCTATGCGTGCTTCTGAGCCCGCATTAACGAAGCCCTTTGTTCGCTAGAGTGGTTCGCAGCGACCGGCGCTGGCCAATAGTCATAAGGAGCTTAATATTACCAAATAAGATGCGTCAATGATAAACAGTCGTGACGAACGAAGTGTGCGAAAGCTGCCCCGGAGGCTATTAGCCGTCTAACTGTTTCGAGAAATGTAAACATGAATTATGCGATGCTGAGCAAAGACAGATATAAAAAAGGGCCATCTAGATCTATTGCCAGTTGTGCTTTTGTTTATAGAATGCGTGAATATGGTCCATTTCTTGCATATCGCATGCAGACATGAAGTGTGTTGCCTCTTAAGTGACGTTCTGAATTTGCCGGCGGCTAACTTGTGCAATAATAATAATAATAATAATAATAATAATAATAATAATAATAATAATAATAATAATAATAATAATAATAATAATAATAATAATAATAATAATCTTATTATGCACCGCCAGAAGACAATGAGGCCGGGCAGCCTCGGCAACAACGATAACGTCAGTATATGTACAGGCGCTACCTTAGTTCCGAGAAACATTGCGCAAGCTAAGAAAAACAAAAAAAGTGTAATACATGTTATTCTAACGTAGAGTGAACATTTTTGCGCGCTTTAATAGACATACAAGTCAAGGCAACCAAATTACATTATGTAAACAAATGCCCACACAACAGACTAAATGGAAGATGACAATTTCTTTAAATTCTTTTTTGACTGAAGCGAAAAAATTTGTCAGGCAGATCATTCAATATTTTCGGCACATAGTCACATCGTCGTGCCTCACCATACCTAGTTGATGTACGATCAAATTTAAAAACCTTTTTGTCCTTCAAATGTCGCAGGGCTACATATTGCTCACTGAATTGGTCATTCTAAATATTACGAACCACAGTTTGCTCGAATAAGGGCTGGAAGGAAGGAAAGCATAATGGCGAAGAGAAATTGTCATTTGACACTTGGCCACAGCCATAGTCGACATCTTTCTATATATTTTTTAATAACCTGTCAATTCTCGTTTGCCATCGCAATGCGCAGAAAGCGGTGATACCATATCGTAATATGCTGTACGCGAGAGCATGTACCACGGTTTTCTTTACAGATTGTGGTGTGATAATATTTATATTAAAAAGCAAGCAAGCGACACTCCAAAGTTTACCAAACAGAAAGGCCAGATGATGCTGCTACGACATGCTATTATCAAAAAATAAACCGAGATATCACACACAGTCTGCGTACTGTTAAGAACGGCCCAGCTGAGGTGCAAATGTTGCCAGCCAGTTGCGACAACGGTTCCTAGAGTGCCGCCGCAAACCTCTAGCCACGGCGTCACTAAATCGCCATTGTGACTGAATGCGTTCGGCGGGCCAACTATTGTTACCGAACCCACCAACGCGGACCTGATCTGCCGCGAGCGGGGGAGTTGCCGCGGGAACGTCGTCGAGGCCCCTTCCCACGCGCCGACCAAGACGCAGGACAATGGCCACCCGGTCGTGCTGGGGAGAAGCGCCGATGAACGTTTCCGTCCCCTTGCAATCAAGGGGAGGACCGAGTGTTTATAAACCGCCGTTGTGCGGCTGCTCAACACTCTCTCTCAAGCTGTCATGTTAGACTGATGTACACTCTCTCAAGCAGTCATGTTAGGCTGATGTACTGTTCTAAGCAGTTATGCTAGACTGATGTAGATCTACAGGCGCTACAGTATACAGTATACTGATGGGCGACTTCAATGCCAAGGTAGGCAAGAAGCAGGCTGGAGACAAGGCAGTGGGGGAATATGGCATAGGCACTAGGAATAGCAGGGGAGAGTTATTAGTAGAGTTTGCGGAACAGAATAATATGCGGATAATGAATACCTTCTTCCGCAAGCGAGATAGCCGAAAGTGGACGTGGAGGAGCCCGAATGGCGAGACTAGAAATGAAATAGACTTCATACTCTGCGCTAACCCTGGCATCATACAAGATGTGGACGTTCTCAGCAAGGTGCGCTGCAGTGACCATAGGATAGTAAGAACTCGAATTAGCCTAGACCTGAGGAGGGAACGGAAACAGCTGGTACATAACAAGTCGATCAATGAGTTAGCGGTAAGAGGGAAAATAGAGGAATTCCAGATCAAGCTACAGAACAGGTATTCGGCTTTGACTAAGGAAGAGGACCTTAGTGTTGAAGCAATGAACGACAATCTTGTGGGCATCATTAAGGATTGTGCAATAGAAGTCGGTGGTAACTCCGTTAGACAGGATACTAGTAAGCCATCGCAGGAGACGAAAGATCTGATCAAGAAACGTCAATGAATGAAAGCCTCTAACCCTACAGCTAGAATAGAACTGGCAGAACTTTCGAAGTTAATCAACAAGCGTAAGACAGCAGACATAAGGAAGTATAATATGGATAGAATTGAACATGCTCTCAGGAACGGAGGAAGCCTAAAAGCAGTGAAGAAGAAACTAGGAACTGGCAAGAATCAGATGTATGCGTTAAGAGACAAAGCCGGCAATATCATTACTAATATGCATGAGATAGTTCAAGTGGCTGAGGAGTTCTATAGAGATTTATACAGTACCAGCGGCACCCACGACGATAATGGAAGAGAGAATAGTCTAGAGGAATTCGAAATCCCACAGGTAACACCGGAAGAAGTAAAGAAAGCCTTGGGAGCTATTCAAAGGGGGAAGGCAGCTGGGGAGGATCAGGTAACAGCAGATTTGTTGAAGGATGGTGGGCAGATTGTTCTAGAGAAACTGGCCACCCTGTATACGCAATGCCTCATGACTTCGAGCGTACCGGAATCTTGGAAAAACGCTAACATAATCGTAATCCATAAGAAAGGGGGCGCCAATGACTTGAAAAATTATAGACCGATCAGTTTACTGTCCGTTGCCTACAAAGTATTTACTAAGGTAATTGCAAATAGAATCAGGAACACCTTAGACTTCCGTCAACCAAAGGACCAGGCAGGATTCCGTAAAGGCTACTCAACAATAGACCATATTCACACTATCAATCAGGTGATAGAAAAATGTGCGGAATATAACCAACCTTTATATATAGCTTTCATTGATTACGAGAAAGCGTTTGATTGAGTCGAAACCTCAGCAGTCATGGAGGCATTGCGGAATCAGGGTTTAGACGAGCCGTATGTAAAAATACTGAAAGATATCTATAGCGGCTCCACAGCCACTGTAGTCCTCCATAAAGGAAGCAACAAAATCCCAATAAAGAAAGGCTTCAGGCAGGGAGATACGATCTCTCCGATGCTATTCACAGCGTGTTTACAGGAGATATTCAGAGACCTGGATTGGGAAGAATTGGGGATAAAATTAATGGAGAATACCTTAGTAACTTGCGATTCGCTGATGATATTGCCTTGCTTAGTAACTCAGGGGACCAACTGCAATGCATGCTCACTGACCTGGAGAGGCAAAGCCGAAGGGTGGGTCTAAAAATTAATCTGCAGAAAACTAAAGTAATGTTTAACAGTTTCGGAAGGGAACAGCAGTTTACAATAGGTAGTGATGCGCTGGAAGTGGTAAGGGAATACATCTACTTAGGACAGGTAGTGACTGCGGATCCGGATCATGAGACTGAAATAATCAGAAGAATAAGAATGGGCTGGGGTGCGTTTGGCAGGCATTCTCAGATCATGAACAGCAGGTTGCCATTATCCCTCAAGAGAAAAGTTTATAACAGCTGTGTCTTACCAGTACTCACGTACGGGGCAGAAACCTGGAGGCTTACGAAAAGGGTTCTACTTAAATTGAGGACGACGCAACGAGCTATGGAAAGAAGAATGATAGGTGTAACGTTAAGGGATAAGAAAAGAGCATATTGGGTGAGGGAACAAACGCGAGTTAATGATATCTTAGTTGAAATCAAGAAAAAGAAATGGGCATGGGCAGGACACGTAATGAGGAGGGAAGATAACCGATGGTCATTAATAGTTACGGAATGGATTCCAAGGGAACGAAAGCGTAGCAGAGGGCGGCAGAAAGTTAGGTGGGCGGATGAGATTAAGAAATTTGTAGGGACAACATGGCCACAATTAGTACATGACCGGGGTAGTTGGAGAAGTATGGGAGAGTCCTTTGCAGTGCAGTGGGCATAACCAGGCTTATGATGATGATGATGATGTAGATACTGTAAATAAACCCATATTCCCCGTTCTCGATGAGAAGCAGTCCTTCCCTTCATCAACGTCCTCAGCGTGGATAAGTTGGACGACGGCATGAGCCAGCTACCTTCTAATTCATGCCCGACTCCAATCATGACAACGGATCACGAACGGTGGGATTGAGCCCCCAATCATAATAGTACTGAACAGGGACACATGTACTACATCAAACACAGTGCTGATCATACAGGTATACTGGGATGTTTATTGCTGTGGTCCTTAAGAGATTTCTAAAGTATATAATTGTGTTATTGATATTTACGTTAATACATTTTTTTTGCAAACCAGTGAATTACACTATGTATTTGTGATGCACAACTTGTGATGTAAGGTTCGTGTACTCAAAGGTTTTAACGGTTCTCTTAGGCGGCGCCTCTGAGAACCTAATTGAGGACAAAGCCGTTGGTTTCGAAAACACACACAAACTTTTAATGGAACTAGAAAGAGGCCTAAAATAAATAGAAGGGAATAGAAAGCATAAAATAAACATTCAAATAAACATCACGGCAATACGAAACACACTTGGGGCTAGTATGACGTTAGATAGTGCGCGTGTCCGGGCTTGCCACGACGGCAGGGACACATAATAGTCTCGACGCGGAGACGCGGCGACAAACTGACGAAAGGAGTTGCGCCGGTCTCACCAAAGGTCAGGGTATAGGATGGTTGACCGGGCAACGGGAGCGCCCTCGCTCTGGCTTGAAGATAGAGGCAAGCGGCTAGGCGGCACGAGTAGATGGCGGGGGCGTTCTGGCCGGGCAGCTGGGCGCAGAACTCGGGCCAGCAGCCCGACTGCTCTCATCCTGCCCACTGCCACAGAAGCTCGAACGCCGGCCTCGGGTAGCAGGTGGCACGACAGGCGGGGGCGGCGTTCTGGCCGGGCAGCTGGGCGTAGAACTCGGGCCCGTAGCCCGACTGCTCTCGTCCTGCCCACGGGCACAGAAGCTCGCCGGCCTTGAGCAGCTGGCGGCACGCTCACGTAGACTGGCGACGCGCAGGAACGGGTTGGCAGGAGACCCCGGTCGGGTGAAGTCCTGGTGGCTCGGGTCCGGAACCCGACGGCCCGTCTTCAACTCCCGGTCCGGCGGCCGACCTTCTCCTGGCGTCGCTTCCTGGAATTCTCCTGGCGTCTCCCACTGCGTCTCCCCCTTCTGCCAGCGCGCCTCGCCTTTTCTTCCGCTCTGGCCGATTAGTCATGTTCCGATTGATTGCCCGACGCCTCGTGGTCTTTCCTAATTGGTTGGCATTTTACTCTTGTTTTCTTTTCTTGCGCCGCGCGTTCACGTGCCGGACGCTCTTCGGCGTCGTCGTTTTCCTCCAGCACGGAATTCGCCTCGACACGCGCACTCCTTGTCGTCTGCTTCTGTCCGTCCCGACCACCACACCATGTCGCGCACCACACACATCACAGTATCGCATTTTGCGGGGCACCCACAGCCTTTCGATAATTTAAATGCTTTCTTCCAATTACCGTATCATCTGCATATTGATAGATGGTGGCTTTAGAAATTACTAGAGGAAGATCGTTCGTGAAAATATTAAATAATAGGGGTGATAAAATTGATCGCTGGGGGACACCGGCTGCAAGCCATTGATTGCTACTGACGGTTTCGTTGTGAGCCATAACTATCTGCGACCTACCGCACATGTAGTTTCACAGTACGTTGTGAAATGGTCCTCTGAATCCCATTAAAACTAGTTTCGCCAGGAGAATGTTATGGTTCACTGTATCAAAGTCTTTGGCTATGTCTAGAAATAACGCACAGGTTAATAAGTATTTTTTTTTTTCAAATGCGGAGTATACTTCACCTGAGAATTCTTCTAATAAGACTGTGGTACCTCACTTCGCTACAAAACCACACTGTCTGGTTGATAAAATCAAAAACTTAGTTTAAAAAGACGTCATGCATTGGTACAGGAATTTTTCGAATATCTGGGAAAGTACCGGCAAAATTGAGATTGGTCCATAATTTTCTACCCTATCTTTTCTGCCTCCTTTATACAGCGGCTTAACGATAGCGGTTTTCAGAGTCCCGGCAATCACTGCCGTTTCTAAAAAGCCCTCAATTAGAAAAAGGAAGATGTTTGAAAGCACAGAAAAATTTATTCACAGAGTGCCTTTGATATGCCATCTTTTCCTGGTGATTTATTATGCTGAAATCTAAAAATAATACTTTTTATGTCCGGCCTTGATAAGCTAGGTTAAAAAGCTGACGCTGACACAGATGCCTTCAACGTACAATGATTTCCCTGTTGGAACAAAGCGTTGTCAGAAGAACGTGAAAAGAAGCGGTTTAATGTGTTAACCACCATTGTTTTGCCATCGGCAAATGAGTTACTGGGATTAGAAAGCACGTTACTTTCTCTCCTAAGATTATTTATGAATGGCCATGTTTTCGCCGGACTTTTGCGCGAGTGGTGGAATCTATTAAAAAATAGTCTTTTCGCTGTTTGCGAACGCCCGACTGCCCATGTTTCTTGCCAAATTATATTCAGCTTTTAATCCCTCATTATTTCAGCATGTTGGCAGCGCTTCCACAGGCCACGTTGAAATAATATGGCACGCGTCATATCGGCATTAAGCCAGCTAGCATTATTTCTGCACTTTTTCGTTACAATACATGTACTTAGGTGCTCAAAGTATTTAAGTTGATGGCGCATATTTTCATACACCTTATCGGCTGCACTGCCATCAGTCAGCAAAGACCAGTCGAAATTAAAGTTGTGTTTGTCATGCATTTTTGTATTAGGGAGTTTAATTACATTTCCAATTCATTTACTTCTGTGTTCTCAGCCGAGTTGTGTTCTTCAGCTAGAGAAGGCTTCGAGAGGTGGCAGGCTACAGAATAGTAGTCGGCTATTATTAACTATTAACTTATGATGCAAGCAGCCAAGGAATAGTCAGATGCGCCCACCGCAATCTGGTCTGTGGAGGACACTACTATTCGGTTATTCAAGCACTCTTCTCTAGTCGGGTGATTTATGATAGATTCCAAACCATAAGACAAAATGGATAAGCAATCTGACGCATTAGTTGACGTGACGCATGTCGTATTTATGTTCAAATCTCTAGCTAAGCAGAACTGCACAGCTGAACCCCGTTTGTGCAGTATTTCACCAAGCTCTGCCATGAATCACCTTACATTGTTACATGGTGGACGATATAACGCAAGAAGGATTAAATCGGCATTCGAAGATATATTTTCATCGCCAGGGATTCCGCATGAAGGAATGTAATATCTACTTCACACGTAACGTGCATGTCACGAACGAAAATCTCTATGTGACCTCCTCCCCCTCGTGGCCGGGTCACTAAATAGGAATATCGGCACATACGGGAGGTAAATTTATTTCAGTAACAAGCAAGGCGTCAACGTAACTTTAAGCCGCTTCCGTTGTATCTCTAAATTAATTCCAATACTTTCGGAGGCTTCTTCTGTTTACGTAGACGAGAGTAAAATTATGTTGCAACCTCAGGCCAAATGCACCTTCGAAACTTCTAAAATCAGGAAATGCGCAGAAACTAGAGGTCATGCTGCTTACGCCAATCTTAGCAATATCAGCAGGCCTGATTGCATGGATGAAATGCGCACCTTCGTCCTTCTTTACAAAAAATCCTGCCGCTTTTAACCCACGAGAACTTGTACCCATTCTCCTTAGACACTGTTCTTGCACGCCAAAACAAGCCACGATTTCCTTTATCAAGTTACCGTTAAAAAATCAACTTGGGTAGAGAACCGTTCTTGTGTAGCAGCCGCAGTTTTTCTCGTCATTAAAACCAAGCTTCTTTCGCTGCTACAGAAGTGAACCGCATCAGGACTGTCGGGATGAACTTACGTTTATTAGGCACGCGATGCACCGCCTCTACAACAGTGCCTGGAAAGCTAGATCGCTCTAGCTTGGTGGCTACCTCTGATGAAACATATGCCTCAAGTTTTCGTTTTGCTCCAGTGGCAGACTTCAGTTTCCAAGTTAGCCTTTCTGCTGTACTGTTCGTTCTCATTTTGTACATCCTGCGGACTCTCAAGCTGTACCGCTTGGGCCTTGACTACTTCTTTCAAGTGAACAGTTTCGTCTTCCTGGGCCTTCTCGCGCTCTTTGTTAGTTTTTATATTTTCCACTACTGAATCATACTGCTTCGACACAAATGGGACTGAATCCTCTCAGAAAATTCAGTCTTCAGCAGAAGTAGGGATTACACTTTTGCATGCAGAGTTAACAACGAAGTAATACTCTCTTTTATTTCTTTGAGCTCAGAAGCCAAGTATGGCTCAGCAGAACGGCCGTTCCCTGTCTGTCTACACTCCATCTGCGATGCTGATGCGTCTCGCTGCCTGCCTGCTCGACAGCTTTTGTAGACCCAAGTTTCTCGCTTGTTTGGCTCTTCTACACAAATGTACTTTGTGTGATGCCCGAGCAAGGTTGATCCAGGTGGTAGCCACGTTTACATTCGACGCATGACATAAAACAACTATTGGGTAACGCACTGTTACAAGCAACGCACTCTTCCAATATCATGAGACAAGAAAACAAGGTACGTGAACGAGCTCTGAGTCACCCCGGTGGACAAAGGTTAAAACAAAATTCAAAGGCAACTTGTCTTACCTAACAAGAAGACCAAGGCGATTCTCTGCTGGACTGCGCCGGATCGTTGTGGAACGCTCGGTTTCATACTTGCCAGTACTTCGTGTAATAGTTTGGTTGGTCAGCGATTAACGGCGTTGATCCATGCCAGCTCAGCAAGTGCAAGTGCAGGTGTCGAATTGGTTGATGACGTCAGATGCTGCAGCGTTTGTGAATACTCCTCCTCCTCATACTACTACCACTACTACTACTACTACTACTTCTACTACTACTACTACTACTACTACTACTACTACTACTACTACTACTACTACTACTACTACTACTACTACTAATAATAATAATAATAATAATAATAATAATAATAATGATAAAATGAAAGAAATACACGTACAGCAGCATCGTAAGAGAGTAGCCTCTGCTATTTGAACAAAAATATAACGTGGAATTGGCCACATTAATTGTGCAATATTATGTGTCTTAATGGTTCTTATGCCGTCTTTAGCTAGTTCAGCTTCCGTTGAATAACAGGCTCTCTTGCTTCTTTATGAAGCAACGTAACTTTATAAGTACAGATGTCAATTTATTTGTTTATTTACTTTTTAATTTACATCAAAATGCATTATATGCCCCTTGAGGTGCACAGAGTAAGGGAGCATCACTACAAGACAGTTCAACACGAACAAAATAGAGTTACAAAATAGACTTACAAATGAAGAAGATTCGGCAGAGCACGAAAGATTGGATAAGTTTTACTACACACATTGCTCGTGCACATAATAAAACATCGTGTAAGAAAAACTGTAGTTGAAAGCACGAGTAGGGAAAAAAAGTACCAACAATACTAAGGTAAGCAGGAATTACAGTTCGGGGTAGCGTACAAAGCATCCAATAAGTTTTACTACGCACATTGTTCGCGCACACAATGGAACGTCGTGTAAGAAAAACTGTAGTTTAAAGCACGAAAAGGAGAAAAAAGTACTAACAATACTAAGGTAAGCAGAAATTATAGTCCGGGGTAGCGTACAGAACAGCGGATAAATTTTACCAAGCACATTGTTCGCGCACCTAATCGAACGTCGTTTAAAAAGAACTGTAGTTTAAAGCACGAAAAGGAAAAAAAAAGTACTAACAATACTAAGGTAAGCAGAAATTACAGTTTGGGGTAACGTACAGAGCATCAAATAAGTTTTACAGCGCACATTGTTCGGGCACATAACCCACATAATAAGTGTAGTTTAATGCACGCAACAGAAAAAGATCACCGTGACTTTACATAGATATACAGAACCTGACACAGAGAACGATACATTTTTAGGATAGAAACTGCAGGTTCAGGAGTTGGCTCAGTTTATCTTGGTCTGTTTGCATGACAGTGCTGTCAGGAAGGGAAACCTCCAATTTAAATGCATCCATGTTTGCGTGGATGCGAGTGAAGCCTAATTATTCAGTCGTCGTGATATGTAACTTGCACATTCCAGCAGCAAAGACGATGACTTCGTTTCATTGGCATGTCTATGCAGCAGGAACAGCAATGCCGTGTAAAAACTACTTACTGCATGAAGCGCAAGGTCATGTTTGTTTCGAGCTATGCTTGACAGCCTCTTGCGATTGTGGGAAATGAATCGACTAGCGCGGTTTTGGATGGCTTCTAACATGCAGACTAAGTACTCATGATGAGGAGACCAAAGCGGGGATGCGAACTCAATCTGCGGATGGACGAAAATCAGGCACGTTAGTTTGCATATGTTAGACGGAAATTTACCTAGGCTGCGAAGAATGTACCAGAGTATTATTGAAGCATCACTGCATATGCTTGTTATATGAGACGCCCAGGAAAAATGTGGTGCGAGAATAATGCCTAGATATTTGTACAGTGAAGCTTGAGGCACTATATCTACATTTATATAATAAGAAAAACTGGAGTTTGTAGAAGCATCAACGTCGAGGAAGATGAGGAGAACGGCGGCTGGCTAGGGACCGGCCATCGCCTAGGAAGCGAAGCGGGCGAGTGGTTCAGATCACGCGCGGCCGGCGCGAGAACCGGGACATCTATCCGCCGAGGAATGACCGTCAGTTATGGCCTTCTGCTCAGTAAAAATATGCTCCTGTTTATTGTGGCTCATAGTCATCACTGAGTTTGCGCGCCTGAAGTTAAAATGTTTGCGTATGAAAGTCATTACCTTGCATTTCATAAGAAGCCAACAAACACTGACACCAAGGACAACATAAAGCAACTTACTTGTGCTTAATAAATGAAATAAAGAAACAATAAATTAATGAAAATGAAAGTGGGTGAAAAAACAACTTTGCGCAGGTGGGGAACGATCCCACAACCTTCGCATTTCGCGTGCGATGCTCTACCAATTGAGCCACCGCAGCGCCGTCTCCCCATCCACTTTCTTGGGTATTTATGTTTCCTAGTAGAACCCTGGGAGTGTTAGCCAGCGCCACCACTCACAGACCTTGGCGGTGGACGTGGAACGTCCTTTTTGCCACAGGCGTCACGAGAACGTGATCTTTTTGGGCTGAAGGCAACCGGTCAATAAACCCACACATGCTACCTGAAGGCATCAATCAGACCCTCGGCACCAATAAGACCCTCGTTATGTAATAAACAAGAAGCAAGGAGTTAACCGAGGGGCCCAATTTTCATTGGTCATATCACCAGAAGCCAACAAACCTCAGTAGCCTCCACTTTCATTTCCATTAATTTATCGTTTCTTTATTTCATTTATTAGGCACAAGTAATTTCCCCTATATTGTCCTTGGTGTCCGTGTTTGTTGGCTTCTGATGATATAGCTAATAAAAATCGGGCCCCTCGGTTAACTCCCTTTCTTCTCGTTTATTACATTACATTTGGATTTATTAAGCGTCGTTTACCAAGCGTTGCACCAGTCAGTGATGCGTTGAAGGTCACCTTGAAGAAGAAGGTGGTCATGGTTTGGGGGCACGTCACCGCATCAAACACGGTCATGCCAACACCGCTCTCTGTGCAGGCTGTCCTGATATGGACCGTCTCGACGTTGCCGTTTTGCTTCGCTGGCTTGCTAATACCCGATCAACACCGCCCTATCAAGCCACTCCACCTCCCGCCTCTGATTCAGGACGTCGCAGAAGCTAGCGCTTTCCCGCTTTTTCCCGCCTGGAATGAGCCTTTCATCTGGCAACCGGCTGCAACGGAATGCCTACTTAATCCACGTCTGCACCGGCTCGACTTGGGGCACGTCACCGCATCAAACACGGTCATGCCAACACCGCTTTCTGTGCAGGCTGTCCTGATATGGACCGTCTCGACGTTGCCGTTTTGCTTCGCTGGCTTGCTGATACCCGATCAACACCGCCCTATCAAGCCACTCCACCTCCCGCCTCTGATTCAGGACGTCGCAGAAGCTAGCGCTTTCCCGCTTTTTCCCGCCTGGAATGAGCCTTTCATCTGGCAACCGGCTGCAACGGAATGCCTACTTAATCCACGTCTGCACCGGCTCGACTTGGGGCACGTCACCGCATCAAACACGGTCATGCCAACACCGCTCTCTGTGCAGGTTAGTTATTTACCGCATGCTTGTTGCACCCGTACAAGCAATCCCTTTTTATTTGCGGTGTCGTGCCCACTTGAGTATATCGATTCTTGCCGCAAATTGATGTACCAAAGTTGCTTACACTGCATCAATGCTTATGTTGTTCACCTCTTGCTTGTCCTCTCCGGCGACGTTGAACTAAACCCAGGACCCGTGACCCTAGAATCAATCGCTGAGGCGATATCGCGTCTTGAACAATCACAAAACACTGTACTCACTGAGCTTTCAAACATACGTAGTGCTCAGACTAGCATCGAAAATCACGTCAGCACTCTTTCCCTGAGGGTTGATGCTTTAGAAAATATAGTACACACAGGTCAAGCAGGCGGAAAAATTTCAGAACCAGGCTGGAACGATGAAGTTACTAGGCTTTCCTCCGAGATTAAAAACCTCACAGAGAAGTGCGATGACGCAGAAAATCGTTTGCGCAGGTCGAACTTCATCTTCTTTGGTATCACAGATGCGGCCGGTGAAACCTGGGAGCAATCAGAGAAGCATGTAATCGCTTTCTGCTCGGAGCATCTTGGTGTGTCGATAAATGCTGATGATATAGAACGTGCGCATCGAATGGGCCGCTTCCAAGAATCAAAATACCGCCCAATCATTGTCAAACTGGCACATTTTAAGGTGAAGTCAAAAATTCTGACAGCAGGGCCGAAGCTGAAGGAATCAAAATTTTCTGTTCGTGAGGACTATTCTGCGCATGTTCGGTTAGCCCGGAAAAAGTTGTACTCTTTTGGTAAGGAAAGGGACGCCACGTTCAAAATACGGTACGACAAACTGGAGATCGACAAAAAACAATACATATATGACGCCAATACGGATCGCGTAATCGAACTTTCGTCATAGCGATCACCACCCGCTTCCAAGGTTCCTTATAAACAGCTAGCTCAGCCTTCGCAAAGCTCACACGTCACTCCATCTTATCGTAAAATGGCTGTCATGTTCACGAACGTTCGCAGCTACTTACCAAAGAAGGAAGCTGTGGAAGCGCTTCTTGATGATAATTGCTCGGATATTGCGGTCTTTACCGAGTCGTGGCTTACCGCAGACATTCAGGACAGTGAGCTGCTCGAGGCTAGTAGAACGTTTAGTGTCTACAGACTTGACAGAGCTGGCCGAAGAGGAGGTGGTGTCCTGATTCTCGTTAAATCAACGGTAGTCTCACACTTGGTACCCGTCCAATGCAGCCTTGAACTACTATGTATTAACCTGTCCCTTAAATTTGGTAACACCTTGCTTATCGCCTGCTACCGTCCGCCAGATTTAGATTGCTCTTTTGTTGATGAGCTGTATTCTGTCCTTTTCCACCTCCAAACCCGCTTTCCGCGAGCGAACTTGGTACTATGCGGAGACTTTAATTATCCGGATATAGACTGGGAACTGTTATCAGCATCTTCTCGTCAGTCGAAGCAATTTATTGACTTAATTCTCACCTTTAACCTGTTCCAGTCTGTTAGAATCCCAACCCGTGGTACCAACATCCTTGATCTAGTATTTGTCTCAAAGCCTGAGTTATGTCAGTCTCTCTCGTGTGCTAGTAGTGGCCTTAGTGACCACAAACTACTATTTTTTGATTTGGCTATTCCCATTCCCACCCGCAAGCCATCTTTAAAATATATTCGCGACTATAACAAAGCCGACTATGCGCAAATTAACCTTGAACTAGAGGCGTTTCTTTATCACTTTAGTAAAACTGCTCACAACCGAACCGTTAATAGTAACTGGTTACTTTACAAGCAAAAAATACTTTCACTCATGGAAACATATGTCCCGCTGATCTGTATTCGCGGAGATGCTGATAAGCACTGGTTTTCTAACTGCCTTCGACGGTTGTTAAGGAAAAAAAAAACTACTTTTCCGAGCTGCCAAAAATTCTGCCTCTGCTTCAAAATGGGACAAGTACTTTGAATGCCTCCGGGGTTATACAAATCTTTTGAGGCATTCCAAAAAGAAATTTTTCCATAAAGACTTGCATAACATTATTCGGAATAACCCTAAAAAGTTCTGGAACATCCTGTTGCCAAACCGAAACTCTCCTCAAAATATAATGTTGCACGACCAAGATGGCTCGCACGTCGCCGCAGAAGACTGCGCAGATGTCATGAACACTTACTTTTCTTCAGTTTTTACTCGGGAACCAGTGCTAAACGTACCCAGCTATCCCAGTCATAATTTCAGCCAGATGCCTCCAATTTCCATTTCAGTCGAAGGCATAGCTAAACTCATTGATAACTTGAAGCCATCAAGCGCTCCCGGGCCGGATGACATAACTACCAAGATACTAAAAGGTACAAGAGATATTTCATGCCAGATATTACAAATAATTTTCAGTCAATCACTTTCAAGTTCAGCAATTCCAAATGACTGGACATTAAGTAAGGTTGTCCCGGTTTTCAAGGCTGGTGACCGCTCTGATCCATCAAACTATCGACCAATTTCATTAACATGTATTGCTTGTAAAATGCTCGAACACATCGTATACTCACAAGTCTCCTCTCACCTGGACAGGAACTCCTTCCTTTTTACCAAACAACATGGATTCCGCTCTGGATTTTCGTGCGATACCCAGCTTTTCGAGTTTACTACCGACCTTCACCTGAACTTAGATTCATCTTTTCAAACTGATATCATCTACCTGGATTTCTCTAAGGCCTTTGACCGGGTTCCACATGAACGTCTTATGGCTAAACTCTCCTCTCTCTCTCTGGATCCCTTAATATTGTCATGGATTTCTTGCTTCCTCTCAGACCGCACCCAGTTTACTGTTATCGGCAACCACCGCTCCAAAACCTCCAAAGTCATTTCAGGCGTACCGCAAGGCTCTGTCCTTGGACCACTCTTATTTTTAATCTTTATCAACGACCTTCCTACAAATATCTCCTCCACAATTCGCCTTTTTGCTGACGATTGCGTTCTTTATCGTCGCATAACTACCACCTCTGACCAGAGACTCCTCCAGAAAGACCTTGATATAATAGAAACTTGGTGCACCACCTGGCTGATGAATCTAAACATATCCAAATGCAAGAGCATGCAAGTATCTCGAAAGCTTTCCACCTTTAACTTTTCATACTCGTTAAACTCCACTGCCATATCACGTGTTGAATTGTACCGATACTTAGGTGTTGTTATCACTGACAAACTCAACTGGTCTGAACACATCACGAAATTAGTGGCAGAGACATCCAAAACACTTGGTTTCATTAAGCGTGCCCTTTCTTTATCCCCCAGTTATATCAGAAAACTCGCCTATGAGGCGTACGTTAGGCCGAAACTTGAATATGCCAGCTCAATATGGAGTCCTCACCAGCAATATCTAATCGAATCACTTGAAAGCATTCAGAATCGGGCTGCTCGTTTTATCGTTTCCGAATATAATAGACGGGTTAGCATTAGTGCCATTAAATCATCCATTAATCTTGAATCGTTAGCTCATCGAAGGAAGATTTCACGGCTATGCCTGTTTCAAAATCTATGCTATAATCGCCCTGACCTGAGAACCACCCTTTTAGTGCCACCCATACGGGCATCACGACGTCTTTTCAATTCTATGAGTATACAACGCATAACTGGTTCGACAAACACATTTAATAAGTCTTTCTTACCATTGGCGATTGAAGAATGGAACTCGATTCCAGAACCATTAGTCAATGAACGTGACAACTCAAAATTCAGGCAGCTAATATCGGCTCACTTTGCCAAATAATCTCATATTCGGTAAACATTTCCAGCTTTTCTCATATATCCAACGCGTATTTCACTTTGTGGCTCTTCCTTAAGATGGGACATAACATATATGTCGCATTTCCTGCTTTGACTTGTGTGTATATATATGTGTATTGAATTGCATTTTTGTATTGAATTGAATATTGTATTGAATTGAATTTTATATTGAATTGTATTGCAACCTTTTTATTCAATTGCAAACATATGCGGAGCTCAACTGCTTGCGTGTTCTTTGCGTCTTTGCCTTCAACCAGGGTTCCATAACAATGTATAACGTTACTTTGCCTGTCTGTCTTTTTATTTCGCTTTATAATTTATATGACCACGTGAATACTTCTCTTGTTAACCCCCCCCTTATGTAATGCCCAATAGGGCCCTTAAGGGATAATAAATTATGATGATGATGATGAGAGCTGGTAATCGGTCGCTATATTTACAGTTACCAGCAAAAATTGCCGTGCAGGAAGAGATTTCTGGAGATAATTGGGAACTTGCAGAAGCCTTCAAAAGATTGAGCAATATGCAGTTCAAAGTCCAGAGCAACACCTTAGCGAGTTTAACTTAACGGTCACATCGGACTTTTTTTTCTTCATAAGTGGTGTTAGTGCCTGTCTGTCAATTTTATCACCAGAATCAGCTTGTCGGCCATGAGTGGTGGATAACTATCCTCATCGTCGTCGTCATCATCATCATCAGCCTGGCTGCGCCCACTGCAGGGCAAAGGCATCTCCCATACTTCTCCAACTACCCCGGTTATGTGCTAATTGTGGCCATGTTGTCCCTGCAACCTTCTTAATCTCATCCCCCCACCTAACTTCCTGCCGCCCCCTGCTACGCTTCCCTTCTCTTGGAATCCAGTCAGGCATAACCCTTAATCTAACCTTAACCCTTAACCTAACCCTTAATGACCATCGGTTATCTTCCCTCGGCATTCCATGCCCTGCCCATGCCCATTTCTTTTTCTTGATTTCAACTAAGATGTCACTAACTCGCGTTTCTTCCCTCACCCAATCTGGTCTCCTGTGACCTCCCTCCCTTAACGTTACACCCATCATTCTTCTTTCCATAGCTCGTTGTGTCATCCTCAATTGAAGTCGAACCCTTTTCGTAAGCCTCCAGGTTTCTGACCCGTAGGTGAGTAATGGTAAGACACAGCTGTTATACAATTTTCTCTTGAGGGATAAAGGCAACCTGCTTTTCATGATCTGAGGATGCCTGCCAAACGCACCCCAGCCCATTTTTATTCTTCTATTATTTCAGTCTCATGATCCCGATCCGCGGTCACTATCTTCCCTAAGTAGATGCAATCTCTTACCCCTTCCAGTGCCTCGCTACCTATCGTAAACTGCTGTTCTCTTCCGAGACTGTTAAACTTTACTTTAACTTTCTGCAGATTAATTTTTAGACCCACCCTTCTTCTATGCCTGTCCAGGTGAGGGAGCATGCATTGCAATTGGTCCCCTGAGTTACTAAGCAAGGCAATATCATCAGCGAATCTCAAGTTACTAAGGTATTCTCCATTAACTCTTATCCCTAATTCTTCCCAATCAAGGTGTCTGAATACTTCCTGTAAACACGCTGCGAATAGCATTGGAGAGATCGTATCTCTCTGCCTGACGCCCTTCTTTATTGAGATTTTGTTGCTTTCTTCGTGGAGGACTACGGTGGCTGTGGAGCCGCTATATATATCTTTCAGTATTTTTGCATACGGCTCGTCTACACCCTGATTCCGTAATGCCTGCATGACTGCTGAGGTTTCGAATGAATCAAACGCTTTCTCGTAATCAATGAAAGCTATATATATAAGGGTTGGTCATATTCCGCACATTTCTCTATTACCTGATTGATAGTGTGAATATGGTCTATTGTTGAGTAGCCTTTACGAAATCCTACCTGGTCCTTTTGTTGGCAGAAGTCTAAGGTGTTCCCGATTCCATTTGCGATTACCTTAGTAAATACTTTGTAGGTAACGTATAGTAAGCTCATCGGTCTATAATTTTTCAAGTCTTTGGCGTCCCCTTTCTTATGAATTAATATTATGTTGGCGTTCTTCCAAGATTCCGGTACGCTCGAGGTCATGAAGCATTGCGTATACAGGGTGGCCAGTTTTTCTAGAACAATCTGCCCACCATCCTTCAACAAATCTGCTGTTACCTGATCCTACCCAGGTGTATTCCCCCTTTGCATAGCTCCCAAGGCTTTTTTTTACTTCTTCCGGCGTTACCTGTGGGATGTGAAATTCCTCTAGACTATTCCCTCTTCCATTATCGCCGTGGGTGCTACTGGTACTGTATAAATCTCTATAGAACTCCTCAGCCACTTTAACTGTCTTATCCATATAAGTAATGATATTGCCGGCTTTGTCTCTTAACGCATACATCTGATTCTTGCCAATTCCTAGTTTCTTCTTCACTGCTTTTAGGCTTCCTCCGTTCCTGAGAGCATGCTCAATCCTGTCCATATTATACTTCCTTATGTGAGCTATATTACGCTTGTTGATTAACTTAGAAAGTTCTGCCAGTTCTATTCTAGCTGTAGGTGTTAGAGGCTTTCATACATTGGGGTTTCTTAATCAGATTCTTCGTCTCCTGCGATAGCTTACCGGTATTCTGTCTAACGAAGTTACCACCGACTTCTATTGCACACTCCTTAATGATGCCCATAAGATCGTCGTTCATTGCTTCAACACTAATGTCTTCTTCCTGAGTTAAAGCAGAATACCTGTTCTGTATCTTTATCTGTAATTCCTCTATTTTCCCTCTTACCGCTAACTTATTGATCGGCTTCTTATGTACCAGTTTCTTCCGTTACCTGCTCACGTCTAGGCCAGTTCAAGATCTTACCATCCTATGGTCACTGCAGCGCACCTTGACGACCACATCCACATCTTGTATGATGTGGATAATAAGACAGGAATAAAGTAAATTTAAAAATTGTTACATTATAGCAGCCGCTGATCGTGATAGATGCAGTAGTAAAGAAGATGTGGTGGGGTTGTGAGAGATTAGGGTTAAATTGGATAAGACGGTTCTTAAAAATCCCCATAACTCAAAGTATAGGGTAGTTCTCGCAAGTTCTCGTGAGCATGCGGCCACCTCGGGCGGCAGTAAACCAACGCCGTTGGTAGACTCAGTGAAAATGACTGATAATTAGGCATTAGAATTCAACACAGCTTTTTTGTTTTTAAAAGAACAGAAGCGATGTCCGTGCTATGATACAGACGGCTGAGCACTCATCAAGGAATCAGTCGGCGAGGAGGAGTCGTTAAAGTGCCCTTTGAAAGCAGCGTAAACATGCCGCCGCTAAGGTTAGAGCCTGCTAAAGCCGACTCGTTGTTCTTTGGAAGTTATATACGAAGCGGAAAATACGTAAACTCTGCTTAGTTTGGACTAGTTTGGACGCGGTGCCTATAGCAGACGAACTTCAGATCAGAGTGAAAGCATGTCTTTGTTTACTGTTATCGTTTCACTATTTACATTGCACAAAGAACTCATTTCTAAGCAAAATGCGCTTCCTTCTTGAATGATCTATCTCTGCGATTTGTGACAGATAATGTCACGGCAGATGAGGAGGCAGTTCTAGCTGAACATTTCTCCAGGTCTGAGTAGCAGTCGGCTTTTATTACTACTGCTATGTTTGAAACATAAATAAATGAAGGAATCTTTGTAACCGTATGGTGTATTTTGAAGTTTGAAGTTTTTTTATTTCGGACAATCAATTTCGGACAATTCGCCTTTCTCACCACACGGCGGCCGCGGCGGAGACGCTTTTTTGCGCGCACAATTATATTAGCACTGTTTACTTTTGCAAGCACGAAAAGAGACCGGGTATCGTAGAGTCGAAAAAAACAAAAAACAAGCAAGGCGTTAGCAGCAGCAGCATTACCACCACCAACACCACCGTTAGCAGTGATGGCAAAATGAAGATAGAAAAAAGCCCTTCAATTTCGAGCCCTTCAAATGCCGGAAAGGCATCCACGGGATCTCCTTTGGAACAGTAGAGCCGACTGCCGGCCTGCTCCCTACCTCCGAGGCCTCGTTAAAAGCAAGAAACAAACCTCCTGAACCATGTCAGACCTTTCAGGCCAACAGCGCATCGATCGATAACGAACTTCTGTAGATGACGGTCCTGACAGGTTCACCCCCTGTGCTTGCTTTGTACACGTACATACAAGTAAATTGGTTAAAAAAATATTTTCCTTCTCCCTCTCCTCCATTAGGTCGAATCGAAGAACGAAGGAAAGGAGGGCTCCAACTGGCCGACGGGCAAACTAACGGCATGGTATCAGAGGCGTCCGACAGGTGTCGGAAAAGGCTTACTGATATCGGATGGTCACGTGGCCAGTAGCAAGAAATGATGGGTACGCGTGGCACCAGCTTCCTAAGTGGCGACGCCATTATGAGGCATTCAGTGCGAAGCACCGCTTACTTCGAATAAGAGATGTTGAGAGATCCGAAAATGTATAGGCAAAATTAGCCTCGTCATGAGATCCACTTACGGCAATTCTCGTTTATAATGGGTGCGCTTGATGACAAACTCAGGCAAAAATTTTGCTGCGTATAGTTTAAAAATAGCGCGAAGCGTTCTGGTACACACCACTTGCAAAAGCTAAGTCATAGCAGGGAAGCCTGTTCTCACGCAATGGCCACTCATGATTTTTAAGATTTCACGAAGTGCGTCCGCTGGTCAACCAAGTTATAGCTAACAAGGCAATTGCTGAAGGTTTTCTGAATTCAGCCCGCATTCACCTGATGCAGACTCTATAACGCTGTCGTTACATATGTGACATCAGTGGTAATATTTGAGAACTGTTAGGCGTTCTGTCGCATGTGGCATTGCACATTCGGTGCTTTCGAGATGATGAGTGAAACCTTGGCAGAGCGATTCACGCTAACGTGGCTGAATAGCGCCGGTCCCAGTAACAATGGAAAGTAGGCTTTGTTGCACGCATGGCGACTGTAATTTTTGGTGTCGCATTAGGACGCGTCTTAACACCAACGCAGGCGTTCATAAAAGTGCGATAACTATTTCGGTTGATAAGTTATGAAAAACCCGCCGCGGCAGCCCAATGGCTATGACGTCGTGCTACTGAGCTCGAGGTCCCGAAAAAAAAATAACAACGTTCGTGTACTTGGATTAAAGCGCATGTTAAAGAACCCTACAGGGTTACAATTAATTCGGAGTCCACCACTACGGCGCGCCTCATAATCAGATTGTCATTGTCAAACACCAAAATTGAATTAAACATTTTTTAGTTGAAATGTTGCCTACTTCATGGCCCAATTTCTTGTAGCTGTATGTTAATATATGCCAAACATTAGACGAGCTTAATAAAGATCTGCTCCTAAAGCTCACTACTATTGGACAGTTTCCCTTAAAAGGAAATGAATTCAGTTCGAGCAGGTTCTTCGGTTGCCAAAGTACAGCGCTTACGCGCTTTAATCATATTGTTACACGTGGAAAGACACAGACAAAAGAAACTATTTACACTGTACTTACACTGGAGCCACACCACCAGGTAGACACACGCTCGCGCCAAGAGCCCAGACACCTCATCGTCTTTTTCGCGGCGGCTCGTCTCTTGAGCACCTGTTGATGGTATCGTAATACCACCCCCTGGTGGCAAAAGCGCCTTCCCGGTGCTGTTAAAGATCTAAGGTGCGAAGAGATCGGTAGGGCTTAAGTCTGGCGAGGTGGACAATGTCACTGGTGGTCGCAGCGGAGGACGTAGTGGGAGTGTAGGTCTAGAATGATTTCATAGCCGACGTCGGTCACTTGGTGGAGCACGCGACATGGGCCTGTGTAACAGAAGAGCAGTTTTTCAGAAAGGCCTGCTTTGCGAGATGGCGAGCAAAGCAACGCGAGGATTCCGGGCGAAGAATGGACATCACGGTGATGGAGATCGTAGGGATGCTTCTGTTTGTCTTGATACACTTGCAATATTTTAACATGGAGGGTAACAGCTAAACCTTTCTGTTAAAGGAAACACAAAGTGAGTTTAAAATACGGTACTTTATTGAACAAAGTATGTTTGGATCGAACCAACGCTTACTCGCGTTCGTTCGATGAAAAAAAGGTAACTTGTTAAAGAGGAAAACACAGTCTTGAAGCGCAAGCTGTTCATTAACTTTAGGTTGTATTGAGGCGGCAGTGACAGAATTGCGTGACATTAGAGACTACACGTACTTTTCGCCAACCTAATCCCTTTCTCTAAAGAAGAAGAGATACAAGTACCGATAAGAAAATAAAGGGGGGGGGGGGGATATTAACCAGATGCATGTCCAGTTTGCAGCCCTGGCCTTGGGAAAGAGGATAAAGCGGCCAAACGAGAGAACCAACGAAGCAGTAGCTGGCGCGGACATGAGAATGGTCCAAGGATCTTCCTCTCTCAAAATGGTCTCGACCCCAATCGGTTTTTATATGGTACGGTTATACAGGCTACTTTTGAAATCCATGAGAGCATATCCAAGATACTCAAGTATTAAAACACATTTCTTGCAAGAAAAATCGTCAGTGAGTTTCAGGAAACATGCTAACCAGTTGCCCTTTAAGGTTAGAAGTGGTCCGAAATCATTTTTGGGTGTTCCCAAAGCAGAAAAGGCATCACATTTAGTTGCAAGCTATTTTTGTTTTGCGTGCAAATATATCGTTAACAGGAGAATAATTATATATCGCACTCTGAAGCCGCTGGAGCAAAAACGCACGTAGCGCGCAGCTGGTGGTATAATAACACTGCGGCGGCAATGCGGCCGCACCGACGGGCGGCGCGCCGCTGCTGCAGTCGCGTGACAGCATGACAACCTCGACATGAAATGAAAGTGAAAATCTCGAAATGGCAGCATGAAAATCTCTCTTTTACTCTACATGTAGGTCCGAAATGTGGCGCGCTTTCTTCCTTCGTCTGTTGACGATCGACGCTGCGTTTACGTTCTTCGGCCTACGTTTTGAACGCGATCACGTCAGGTGATGATGGCGACGTCGTTAACCCAGTGATCATAATCATGTGGATGTGCTCCATTTTGTTGGGTTGTCGCCGCGTTAACAAGCACTACAGGAGCATGAGGTGCTGAATCTAGCATCCGCGTCCTTTGTATTCAGGGCCCATCTTGTCATACTGAATCGGATATATTGGCGCACTGTCTCCAAAAACCGATCCACCAAGACGTCTCAGTTTAAGCACCTCATGGGAAAAACAATCGCAAACGACAGCTGACGCTAGCTGACGATATAGTACGAAACGAGTCGTCGGGCTGGCACCAGACACGATTTCGAATGTAGTTGCCGGACGGATCCGCATGTCACCAGTTTCCCGCGCTGATATCACTGAAAGAGCCACTCTCATTGGTCTCCTCTGTTCGCGGCTCTCGGCAGCAGCAAAAAATTGCTGCAGGGCTGATCCCACCCGCGGCTCGAAAAATATGCCACTTGCGCGCGTTTTTACTTTTGTGTGGCTGAGGCTTACGTAGTGCCACGTAGCAATTGCTTTCAGGGTTCATTTTTTTATTTTTGTGTCGGATACATTACTCTTACGAAGAAAAAGCCTTGCATGAGACAACACTTCAGAGATGAAAGTGAGATCAGTATCTCAAGCTAGCCGGTTGTGTTGTGCTTGAAGTCGAAAATGGCGTCCGTACGGGATGATACTGCTTGACCTAAACCTGGACCTTATGCCATATTGCTTCCACCCTGCACGAAGAACGGAAGCGAGGCAACTAATGACGAAATAATGCTCACTTATGCTACGATAGTAGGAACATTGCCGAGATACGAATGTCAGAATGTACATTTTGGACAAGACAGTGCTGTTTTACTGACTTTTCTACTGTGTAACAAACTTGTTCCATACAAACATTACGACACATGTTTATATTCGAAAGTTGAAGGGAATCCGCATACTGCCTAGTTTCGCGTTTCTGCTATTCAAGATAAATGACCATGTAGACCAAAATAATTGGAGTGAAATTATTCTTTCAATTCACCTGATCCCTTACACGCCACCGCCAAGCGAGGCTCTCCGTCCAACCTGTCGGTGGCTTAAAGGTGCGGTGTAAAATGAAGTTGTCGTCGTGATTCCCTCTTCTCACGAGCTAACTCCGATTTGAGGTTTGCGTGACTCGCAATTGACCGATTAGTCACTTCAGCAGTAGGGGCGAGACAGGCCGCTTTGTCGCGTGGTATTGAAAAGCTTTATTCTACGTCGCCCTATTACACCAAAGGGGCCCGCGCCGCAAGCCGCGCTTCGCAGTGCGCCGTGCGTTATCGAGAACATTGAACGAATAATTTGACGCCAGTTATCTTAACTTACATAGCCGTTTTGAAATATAAAAACACGGTACTAGACACTTATGCTGATCCCCTTCAACTTTTCAATGTAAACATGTGCGGTAAAGCTTGTAAGTAAGAAGTTAATTAATATAATTAGATTAATTAGCGAATATATTGTTTTAGTTTTACTTGCAAATGGTGTCCACCTGGGCAGATAACTCGCGTGCATTGTCGTGCTTCAAGTAAATTTTGTAGACTTTCTTTACAAAAGAGTCTTCGACACATATATTGCTACCTGCAATTCGAAGATGATGTGGACACTTGGATTTAGTGGGACGTACCTATCAACGGCCTCTGGCTGACCTGAGGACGACGACGTGTCTTACTTGATGTTGGCTGGCTCCCTTGTTGGCTAGTGATTGATATCCCTTGCAAATACGCCTTGTAAATAATTTCCCTACTGTGATTCTCTACTGTGCTTATTTGGTGGACGTGCGGGGCACTTCTTCTGATGACGGAGCTTCGCAGCGGACGCCACGTAGAATCCACCACCATGTCACCAGGTGATGACACGTCGCCGCCAGCTATGCCTGCGACCACCACCCAGTATAACGCCCTCTCACAGCCCCTCGATCTCGGTACCTTTTCCGGGGCAAAGAACGCTGACGTGGATGAATGGGTCAGCATGTACGAGCCCGTCAGCCAACAGAATGGCTGGGACCCAATTATAATGCAGGCTAACATCACATTTTACCTCACGCGTGGTTTCGAACTCATGAGGACGATATCCCCAGAAGGGACACGTTCAAGCAGAAGCTCCGCGACTTTTTCGGCAACCCGTTTGGTCGACAGCTTGCCGCCAAGAAAGAACTGGCGGTACATACCCAGGCGTCAACTGAGATTTACTTGTCGTACATACAGGGCATGCTTGCCATGTGTCTACAAGCTGATCATAAGGTGTCCGAGGCTCACAAGATCGTCCATATTTGTATGGCATCGCAGACGACACGTTCAATCTGCTCGTCTTCACTAACCTGACCCCCATTGACAGTGTGATCAAAGACAGCCGTCGTCTAGAGCAACCGAAATGCCGGCGCATCTCGTATTAGTTCGAGCATCTACCGAATACCGCTGCAACGTCTTCCTGCGAGCTAACTCCTTGTCAGCCATCCTCATCAGACGACGTTACGCGCATCTTCCGCCGAGAACTCGAGGCCGCATATCTGACTACTTATAAACCCACTGTATCCAAGACCTCGACAGGGGCTGTTTCATTGATCCAGGCCGTTGTTTGACAGGAATTTGCGAACAGTGGACTCCTCCCTACTGTCTGCGGAATAAACACTCCTGACGTCACCCTGGTCTCCGCGGTTGGGCCTCGCCGCGGACCGTAAACCCTTAATATTTCCATATACCCGTCAGAACAGAGAACAGCCGACGATAAGCTTATCTGTTTCCGCTACACCCGAGCTGGACACATTGCTCGCTATTGCTGCATCCAGTGGCACTCTCAGACCCATATCCCATTTCCCGCTTACTCTGGTCACTTCCTTACTGCAAGCCGCTATCTGCCCGCACAGAATCATCTCCACCCAATGTATCTGAGGAAGGTCGCCTCCGCCGCATCGCCGTCTATATTGTTCACCGGCTCGTCGCCGCTCTCCTGCGCCGTCCATTAGCCGTCGCTTTTCGCCTGAAAACTAGACTGCGCAGCTTCTGCAGGTGAAGCTGCACTGCCAACCTTGACCCAAAATCCTGTTGCCCTTAGGTACCCATCGGAATACTCTTGAAGTCCATGTCGACCGCGTCCCTGTCAGAGCTTTGGTTGATACTGGGGCACACGTTTATGTCATGAGGGCCAGTTTTCGTCGCCGCATGAAGAATATCCTCACACCTCTCACGTCACGAGTCGTGCGTGTCGTTGACGGTGCGACGGCCGCTCCTGTTGGGATGTGCACAGCGCGGGTTACCACTGCTGGTCACCAGGTGGTAGTTATTTTTACAATCCTTGCGCGCTGCCTTTACGACCTCATACTTGGAGTTGATTTTCTTTTTGCCCGTTTCCCTCTGATTCATTGCTCCACCGGTGTCCCACGCCTTAAACTCCCTCGCCTCTGTGAACCCAGTGACCAACCTTCTCCGTCTCGCTGTCAGTGCAGAGATTTCGTTCGTCTACCATCTAAAACAGTAGCGTATGTCGAATTGTCATGTTGTCCAGCTGTTCTGGATGGCGACTACTACACGTTACGCCTTTTACTGACGTCTGCAGGGTATCGCTGCCTCCTACACGGTCCTGAGCATTACGGCTAACATAACCGGCCTCCCACTTCTGAATACCCTGCCTCCCACTTCTGCCTCCCACTTCATCAACCAAGTCCTTCCACAGCGGCTTTCCGCAGCCCACCTTTGCCCCCTGCAATACTTTTAGCTGGAAGCAGTTGTAATGGATGCTACATGTCTTGTGGCAGCCGCGAAATTGGCAGCATGATCGTAATGACCTTCCATCTGAGCACATTAAAATCCATAGACGTATTCTCTAGTCGTACCGAGATATTTTCGACTTCGGTAATCGACCTTTGGGCCATACGTCCGTCGGCACCGGTGATGGCAGCCCTGTTTATCGGCGCCCCTATCGAGTATCTGCGTTTGAGCGAAGTGTCATCAAGCAGGAAGGCAACAATATGTTTGCGAATGACATTATCGGGCCATCCTCCAGTTGCTAGGCATCCCTTGTTGTTTTAGTTAAAAAGAAGGATGGACCGTGGCGTTTCTGTGTGGAGAGAGAGTAAATGTTATAGAAAAGAGCACACAAGCATAGGTAGCTATTCTGCACTGCAGTGGGTGGTCCCCTCCGTCCTGGAGTCCAGCGGCCTTAGCTGCTTTTCTCGCTCGGTTCACAAGGTTGACCTGGTCCGTCGAGCCGGAGCTGGACAGCGCTGCCTCGCACTGCCGCGAAGTGGGGTGTGTTATGGGTTCAAGCTGTGGTGTACTTGCGCAAGCCCATACCGTGTGGTAAAGCGTTGCGTATTGATCGCAGTGTGGGCATTTATAGGAATACAGCGCAGGGCGTATGGCGTGGTAGAGACTCAAATTTGGATATGTGTTTGTATTGAGTTTTCGCCATATTGCGGCTTCCTCTCGCGTAGAGCATTATGAGGCGGCGGTAGTGTTCTTCATGAAAGGTGATAGTGTTGTAGGATGTGCGTGTATTTTTGTGTGGATGATTGCCACCTCAACCACATTACGAAGAAAGCCGCTTACCTCTTAACACAAATTGATGATGCCCTTCATCGTCTGTATGGTGCCGCCTACTTCTCTTCTATCGACCTTCTATCGGGATATTTGCAGATCTCTGTGGACCAAATGGACCGAGATGATGATGGGCTCCTGATGGGCTTTACCAAATCAGAGTCATGCCTTTCGATCTGTGTAATGTCCCAGCCACATTCGAGCGAATGATGGACTCTCTGCTTCATAGGTTCAAGTGGTATATATGCTTGTGTTATTTAGACGACGTGGTTGTATTTTCACCTACGGTTGAGACACACCTCGAACGCCTCTCAGTGACTCTTGATGTGCTCCGCCGTGCGGGATTTCAGCTGAATCCATTGACGTGCCATTTCGGCCGAGGCCGAATTATGATTCTTAGCCATACTGTGGACATTGCCGGTGTACAACTTGATGCAGAGAAAATCGGAGCCGTGAAAAATTCCCTGTGCCCAAGTGCGCCAAAGATGTCCGAAGCTTTGTGGGGCCCTCCTCCTATTTCCGCCGGTTCGTGAAGAATTTTGCAGCGATTGCGAAGCCGCTCACAGATCTTCTTAAACAGGGCACCCCTATTACCTGGGTTCCTGCACAAGCCGCAGCTTCCTCCGAGTTAACTACACTCCTCACAACTCCTCCTATTTTGGCCTACTTCCATCCATCAGCCCAAAGCGAAGTCCATACTGACCCGAGTGGTTATTGAATAGGTGCCGTCTTGGCCCAACGTCAACGTGGAGCGAACTGCGTCATCGTTTATGCCAGCGGGTTGCTATCCGCATCGGAGCGAAATTACCCAATTACAGAACGTGAGTGCCTCGTTCTTGTATGGGTATAGTTTCAGAATTTCGCCCTTATCCATTTTGCCGACCATGCACAGCAGTTTCCGACCGCCATTCCCTCTGTTGGCTTGCCTTTGTGAAAGACCCTACACGCCGACTCGCTCGATGGGTGAAAGGGTGCCTGCAAGAGTACACCTACATGGTCGTATACAAGACAGGAAGCCTACACAAAGATGGGGGTAGTTTGTCCCAATACCCTGTGTGACTCCTCGATCACTGGATTCCTCAATTGCGTCTTTTCCGTGAGCCAGTTGCTAAACACCTTCGACGAACAGCGTCATGATGCCTACTTCAGGGAAATAATTGAGCACCTGTAATCCTCTTTCAGCGGCGCCTCTGTGCGCATGTTCGCCCTAAAGGATGGTGCCTTATGTCGGTGTAACGTGTACCGTGACGGTCCTGATCTTTTCCTAATTATACCATCACACCTGTGCTCCACAGTTCTTCGTGAGCTTCACCACGCCCCACCCGCTGGCCACCTTTGGGTTACTCGCGCACATGGCCTCGTGCGCCGTCGCTTCTGTTGGCCTGGCCTAGCTCACTCAGTGCGGTGTTATGTCAGTGCCGGCGAGCTCTGTCAAAGCCGAAAGAAACACTCTACGGTTCCAGCTGGGTATCTTCAGTTCATCGGCGTCCCACCTCACCATTTCTTCCGTGTTGGCTTTGACCTTTTCGGACCCTTTCCTACGTCTGCTTCAGGACACAAATGGGTTGCCGTTACTGCCAATTACGCGATGCGCGCTATTCAGTCACGCGAGCGCGGGCGAACAGCTGTGCTACAAACATGATCGACTTTCTCCTCCGCAACGTAATTTTAGTAAACGGTGCCCCATGTCAATTGCTGACTGACCGGGGAAGTACCTTTCTGTCCGAAGTCCTCGACGATATCTTGCACTGCTGCTTCAGGCAGCACAAGATCCCCAAGGCATACCACCCCTAGACGAGTGGGCTCACCGAGCGCATGAATCGGGCCTTAATAGACATACTTTCAACGTACGTGTTCGCTGACTACCGTGATTGGGACGTTCCACTGCCATACGTGACGTTCGTATTGGCCTCGAGCTCCACCACTGGAAAAGCTGGCGCCACCGTCGGCGTGACGTGCTATTAGGGATCACGTGGACATAGCGGCCGCGTCTGCTGCTTCGGGAGCGCCGAAGCGAGCTGAAAACAAGAGTTTAAATTCTCTCGTACGCTGCCGTCCTCATTTAGTGGATATATTTTCCCGCTTCGAGTGTCTCCTTTACAACACTTGAAATCACTACAATAGGTAGTGGCTACCTTTGAAGGCGCGCAACATGGTAGGCTACTGCTCGGTGTCGCAGTGCCGGACGTATGCAACGGAGCCCGGTGGCAGCCTTATTCACACGTAGCCGCAGGACAAGAAGCTGCGTAAAGCTTGGCTCGCGAAACATAAAACCGGCAAACAGTCATAGGCTGCAACTCGGGTATGCAGCAAGCACAGACGCGAGGAAGATTTCTGCTACGGTGCCGGGTCTGCGATGTTGGGAAAACGCGCACTGAGACGCTCGCCCGAGTCCGCTGCCCGTCTGATGTCATGACGGTTTGGTCTATGAACTTGTCGATGCTATAGATACTGGCAAGTTCACTGGAGTGGAAAGGGAGCGGTAAGAAGCACATTAAAAAAAAGCATTGCATATGGTCATGTTTGTGTTATGAATTAATGCACTGGATTACAAAAAAGAAGCAGCGGGAAATCGCCCGCTGAGAACGCCGATAAACATACAGTGCGACGCAACTCGAGAAATAATATTGAAACGACCAAGAATCTGGAAAAAAAAAAGATTGAATCGTCGCGAAGGCACATCACAGTCTCCGTAGGCGTCGAAGTCTCTACAATGAAATTATTTTTGAACAGCTCTGATAGCACCCGCGCAACAATGGTTGCTTGTATACTGTCAAATGCTCATATTCTGCGGCCTAAAGCTCATGGCACGGTGCGAAAACGCGCACGCGGCGAAAGCGAAACAGTGCGCGGACAAGCATGCAGACGCGCAGTCGGTCGCTGCGAATCTGTGCGATCGCTGCATTGAGGCTTCATTCTATGACGCTCTATTTAGTTATACAAACACTACAAGAACATATTTCACATAGTTTGCTCTCAGCGTTTACCTAGCTTTCACGCAAGTAGCCGGTTCGGGAGACTCCATCGCGGCGACCGCGCGCAGTGGCGTTCACTGTACGTATTCGGCAAAGAGACATAGCGTCTGTAAATGATTCTGTGCTTTCAGTTTGCCCAAGATTATTATTTTGAGAGTAAAAAACTTCCCTCGTTTCGAAAGTACTTGCAGAAATATTCGGGAGAGCTCGCGCGTGGTGTTTTCAGTGATCGCTGACAGCAAAACCTATAAGGAGCGCGCCACGTGATCCCTCATACTACGCCAGCGAGGCGCTTCCGATAGATGGCGACTCCGTAACTCCTCGCCGCCAATATAATGCCTCCCACCACGACACTTCTAGATACTCTACCTTCTACCTTTTGTTCGAACGTGAACCAACTTTACATTTGTTCCTTCCCCTGCAACTTCGACTAATGACGCGCTGCAGATAGCCCGTAGCAGATTTGCTGCTTCCCAAGACAATCAGAAGCGCCTTCACGACCTGCGACACCGCGACGAACGTTTTGCTCCGAGTGCCCTCGGGCTGCTTTTGATCCCCTCCCGATGTGTCAACCTTTCTGAAAAGCTCCTTCCTCACTACAGGGGCTCATACAACGTCCTTCGACAAGTCACGTATGAGATTGTTTGCGCCAGTCCCACAGCATCTTCTGTTCCGTTGTCCACGTTTTACGACTAAATCTTTACCACCCTTCCTCTGCTGTGCATCCTTAGTGGCTGTGGGCCGGCGCTTCGGCCGCTGGGGGTCATGATTCCATGTAACAATATACAGGGTGTCCGAACTATCATGCACCAAGATTTAAAAATATGCAAATACCACGTACATGGAGAGAACCATGGTAATGTTGTTTGCCGTTGCTTGGAGATACTCACGCTATGTTTTGCATTCCGCCGAATTACGTAATTAGTCTGCATTAATTAATAAACTTCTCGAGTATCATAATTAGATGAAAAGTATCAATTACAAAATTCTAGAGCAACATGAGAAACTGCCGATACAGCTTTGTGTTGCTGAATACTTGCTACGCAAAACTGTTTTTCCGAGCGTGAATGAATCCCCGCGAATACACTGCAAAGTGCTTCGAGCGGCCAGTCGCGCAACGATTTTCGGTGGATCGTGGCCTTCTTTCACGCTCTGAAAATCACTGTTATGTAGCACTCATTGAGCGACAGAAAGCTGTATCGGGAGTTTTTCATGTTGTTCTACAATTTTCTCATTCACACATTTCCTCTAAATATAGTGTTTGAGAACTTGACTTATTAAGACTAATTACGTATTTAGTAATTATGCTAAAATATTCTGAGTATATTGAAGCGACGACAAAAAACATTAACGTAGTTAAAATCAGAGCACCAACTACTTAAACACAAGCTAAGGCACAAAAAAGGACACGACAAGGCGCCCTTGTGCTTGGCGTGTGTCACAGTAGTTCGCGCTCTGAGTTTAACCATGCTTCCATACCAACTCGCCCATTTCTTAATTTTGAACGTTACCTTGTTTCTGTCAGCTACATGCCATTTGCATATTTTAAAACCTTGGCGCATGATAGTTGGGACAACCTGCATATGAGAGATTGCATCCGGCGCACATATATATGCGCACCAGGTGCAAGCTCCAGCATACCGGCCTGTGTTGGCACTCAGTGTTGATTGACAAATTACTGCCGAAGAGCGAACATCTGGTCTATGTATTTGGACAATTAACCGCTACATAAAATGTGGGCTTATGACGTCGGCTTCTAGGCACCTCTAAAGTACACTGAGCTCATAATCGACTAGCATAACTTTAATATATGCTTGTTCTATTTGGGTACCCTGTGCTTGGGCCACTAAGTATATGCCCATTCATGGCCAATCACCCCGAATGGTTATGTCTCGCTGTGGGACAATGGTTAGACCCGTATGTGTTTCGCACTTCTCTCCACGTGAACGTCTCCTCACCATAGTTCCATCATCAAACATCGCCACCTCGTGACATCGCTGCGTCAACACCTCGCAGCGCCCACCCGCATTTCGGCACAGTTTGTGAACGACATAGTACATAAATACTGCATGAGAATGAAGCTGTGACCTGTGTGGTGCATCACATAAGCACTGCACGAGATTACATCTTGCGTAAGATTTAAAAAAAAATATTGTAATCGTCGCGCTTAGTAGTACATCGTTTAATTAACCGGCTTCCCGAACTTCATTTATGTTCTATCATATGCGTTGGGTCTCCTTATGTTTCTTAGAATTCGAACGTACGTTTAAAAGAGGCTACAAAATGTACTCCAGTCATATCATCAGCGGTGAATTACCTGCCCAGGTAGAAATCATTTCCAAGACAAACAAAAGCTATCGATTGGTTGATTGATTGGACGTTGGACCGCGTAGACCTCAGGAAGTGGAAGCGGCAGCTGCCCTGCGCGGTGCAGCGTGCGTAACAAGGTAAATTGAACGAATAGCATGGCGGCAAGTATTTCGATCTAAATGGCCAGTTATTTTATGGTCTTATCTTTATCTAGGATATTGTGGCAGTTGGCTTTAACTTTTCTATATACGTATGTGGTGTAAAGTTGGTAATTAATAAAGTAATTGATGTAATTTTAAGGAAAAGTAAATAAATTGTACTCGTTCTGTACTCAGCTCATTCATCTGCAGCGACGTAATTTAGGTAAATTTTGTAGCCATTCTTTAAAGAAAAGTGGTCCACGTAAAAAAAAAAAGACACTCTGTGTATGGTGTTAAGATTGCAACTTCTGCACCAAATTTTGCTAAGGAAGCGACGGAGATGCTGAAACACAAAGGGTGGACAAACAAAACAAAAATCAGACCGAGAACGGTGAAGGAAGGAGCAGCGAACGCGGCCTGACTTCGAACGATGTACACATCCGTGATGCCTTGAAGGCGCAGAAAAATAATAATAACCAAACTAAACGTAACAGGAGAACGCGGAAGGCCGGATCCATGCAAGGCCAGGGCGCAGCTGCCACGAAGCCACCGGTCGAAGACACGCACGCGCACTCCAATCCCCGAGGGGGGAGTGGGGGGGGGGGGGGGGGGGGGGGGGCTTGCGGCCAATTTTTGCAGCTGTTCACTGCGCTTGAGGCCATATGCTAGGCGCATGCAGTCATCGCTGCATGCTCATATCATTTGGTAAAATAAGGCAATTATTTCAAAAAAATAATGACCAGGTGCAATAACTCCAAGGGAGATCAACAAATGTCCAGATCAATAGGCGAGAAGTTCTTGTTTAAGCTGCTCGGTTAGGTTGCATGCATGGATGCAACTTTCTCTTTGATGCGCGCGATTGCCGCGCTCAAACAGCGTTGCGACCTTATGCGTTTGTGTATACAAGCTCTTCTTTTGTGTTACAGGGAGAGTGTTCAGCGTCCAATAAAACGCTTGCGTTTATATATATATATATATATATATATATATATATATATATATATATATATATATACATATAATGTACTCCAATCATATCAGCACCGGTGAATTACTTGCCCAGGTAGACATCATTTGCAAGACAATCAAAAGCTATCCATCGAGCTATCCATGCAAGGCAAGGGAAGCCTAATAAAAATCGGGCCCCTCAGTTGACCTTGTGTCTTCTTGTTTATATATATATATATATATATAGATATTGCAATGACGAAGAGCTCACGAACAAGGCCAGCCAGATTGTGTATTCGATGCCTCGAGGGCAACCACCGAGCCAGCCGGGTCGCAAGTGCTTGGCACGAGTGTGAGCCGCTCCGGCATCCAGCTGTTCCTGCGCTGTCACCTGACTGCTCTGGCACGCTTGATGCTACCTGCTGAACTGTTGAAACTGTGGAATACACCCCCTTGCAATATATATATATATATATATATATATATATATATATATATATAGATATATATATACATTGTCACGTGGTCGTGACGTCAAAGAACACAGTAGCTATACTGTGAAACAGAAAACTAACTTTTATTGGGCGAAACTGTGCCCACAAAAGAGGCTACACTTATAGCGCAACGATAGCGGCGAACACGGTCGGCGATCGTCGAAAATCTGATCTGCGGGTCAAGCGCATCGGCTTTTATACAGCAGTCGTCGAATATTCCAGACTAATAGTTCGGACCCGCGTGCCTTCCACACAGTTCTACACCATTCGCGTCACGCGATGAAATCAGATAACACAAGGATAACAGCCGGGTAGAAGCATCGATAACTTCCCAGAAACTACGGATACATGCAGGCGTGTCCCGCGCTGTGCGATTACATTTGTTAGGCGGCGAAACGTGGTCGCCCGATAAAGATAAGTACACGTGTCAATACCCCCCTCTTAAAAAAAGCATCGACCCGATGCTACATACAAACGAAAGAAAAACACCCGTAGCAAAGAAAACAACAAAAATAAGGAATTGCGTCAGCGTCCGTGAAAGGGTTTAAGGCGCACCACGTGGACCACTTCAGATCGTGCGCGGCGCCGCTGTGAATGCGAAATGCCGTCTGGCACGACCTCATAGTCCAGAGCGCCAATGCGTCGGATGACCTTGTAGGGTCCGAAATAGCGTCGGAGTAGTTTCTCACTGGACGTCAGACTCTGGAGTTTTGCAAGACGCGTAGCGCCACCTGCCGGTGCGAGGAGGCAGTAATTGAGTAGTGCGAAGCCCGACTCCCTTGCTAAGTTGCCTATGCAGACAGCAACTGCGAAACAACGATTTAAGTAGATTTTGGTCCATATCGCGAGTGTTTTGCGCATTTAACACCCAGGCAGAGAGCTATGAATTTCTACGCTAGTCGGACGCGCCGCCGAACTGCCATAAAGCGCTTGCACTCTTCAGACTGATGGCGGAAACGACGGCAACCGCGATAGCTCCGCGCGCTACGAAGAAACGACGCAATCGACGCTACTGTTCTGTTCTAAATTGCCATGAACGTGAAGGACGGAATAACAATGTTCAGTTTTACCGATTTCCATCGCGATCGTATGAAGGGGAAAGGCGAGAGCGCTGGATACGGGCCGTTCAACCTGTTGGTTAATCGGATTACTTGCATTCCCCACAACACAGCGGCTCGCATGAGAAAGTGCGACAATTTTGTTCTTCTGTAATTTTGTTGCGTAGCTCTGACAGAGGACCGTGGTAACCAAGCGAAAACTCAAGAATCTGCAGCCGCCACTTCGTTGGTAACAGAAAAAACAACGTTGCGAACCATCCTGCTTATGTGCCATGGATATCTCCAGCTTTTAACAGACGTCCGCCTCCGCTTGACTCAACAAGTGGAACGTAGAGATTTGGCAGGTCAGCTTAACCAAACATTTTGGTTCGTTTATGAATTCAAAATCCTGTTCTAGAGCATCGTTGTATCGCGAGCTCATTTCTACTTTCGGTATTTTGTATGTCCTGCGCCGATACAACAAGCACGCTTTGCAATGTGCTGAGCCTGCTCAACTGCGTTTTTCAAATGTGAGCAATAACGTTGCTGCAGGAGCAGTGGATGAGTAATTGCAAAGTAACGCACGTGTGTAAAGAAAAAAATGTCGCGTTATTTACATTTATTTGTGCGCGCTTGTTGCTCGAAGCGCCAGCGAAAAGTTCAAATTAAGGTACTGAGCGATGCTGTAGCTCCTACGAGAAAGAAAGATGGAGCGCGTAGGCACTGTAGGAAGCTTACTTTCGTTATGATCGCACGCTGTTTGCTGCCTTGGAAAACGTTTTCTGTTTGCTGCCCTGGAAAAGGCTATGAAAGGATTTACTCTGTAAATAATTGCGAGACAAAACATTACGATAAAATACATAAAGATATAGGAGATACTTAAGTCTTAATAATTATGTTCAGGACATATTCATATGAACCAATTTGATATGCTTAGATTTTTATGCTGATATGCCTATAGACAAACCTGATGCTCTCTGTACTTGCGAGTTGTAGCACGCCGAAATAACACGAGACTTTATATTGTACACGTACTTCGCCCTGCTAGCTTCCTTTCCGACGCGTGGATGGGCGGAAGAAGCTTTCCAGGTCCTTGATTTTTAGGAAACCGTGCCTCAACACAAGCGAAAGAGAAGGGTCTATTGTGGCCTATACGCCTTCGCTTGCGGACAGCTCTCCTTGCACTACTCAGTTTGCGCCAAGGCTGCGATGGGGGCGCTGGTGACGGGTTTTTCCGCAGTGCCGCCTGGGCAGAGTCTGAGGTCTACTGAGTCCTCGTCGGCGTATCGGGGTCCATACCCAAACACGGTCGCCGGACTGGTACTCGACGAAGCATCGTCGGAGGTTGTAGTGTCGGCTGTCGGTCCTCTGCTGGTTCTTGATCCGCAGGCGGGCGAGCTGTCGGGTTTCTTCGGCGCGCTGGAGATAGGTAGCGACGTCAAGGTTCTCCTCGTCAGTGACGTGCGGCAGCATGGCGTCGAGCGTCGTCGTCGGGTTCCTGCCGTAGACTAGCTTGAACGACGTGATCTGTGTTGTTTCTTGCACCGCCGTGTTGTAAGCGAATGTTACGTACTGCAGGACGGCATCCCAGGTTTTGTGTTCGATGGTAAAGATCGTCACTTACAGCGCAAACATAGACGGAGGACAAAAAAGGACGACGTAGACAAGCGCTGTCTACGTCGTCCTTTTTTGTCCTCCGTCTATGTTTGCGCTGTAAGTGACGATCTTTACCATGGAATTCCAACTAGCCCGTAGTCAAACCTTGCTTTGTGTTCGACATCGACGTACATCGCTAGCATGTCGGCGAGGGTCTTATTCAGCCGCTCCGTAAGACCATTCGTCTGCGGATGGTAGGCTGTTGTCCTCCTGTGCCTTGCCTGACTATACTGAAGAATGGCTTGGGTGAGCTCCGCTGTTAAAGGCCGTTCCTCTGTCGGTGATGAGGACTTCTGGGGCGCCATGTCGCAGCAGAATGCTTTCGACGAAAAATTTTGCCACTTCGGCTGCGCTACCTTTCGGCAGAGCTTTAGTTTCAGCGAAGCGGGTGAGGTAGTCCGTCGCCACGACGATCCATTATTTCCGGTTGTTGACGTTGGAAAGGGTCTCAGCAAGTCCATCCCGATCTGCTGGAATGGTCGGCAAGGAGGCTCGATTGGCTGTAGTAATCCGGCTGGCCTTGTCGGCGGTGTCTTGCGTCGCTGACAGTCTCGGCATGTCTTGACGTAAGGGGCGACATCGGCGGTTAGGTGCGGCCAGTAATACCTTTCTTGTATCCTCGACAGCGTCCGGGAAAATCCGACGTGTTCAGCGGTCGGAGCGTCATGTAGGGCGTGCAATACTTCTGGACGAAGTCCTGACAGGACAACAAGAAGGTAGTTGGCGCGGACTGGTGAGAAGTTCTTCACGAGTAGATTGTTTTAGAGCGTGAAGGAAGATAATCCATGCCTAAATGCCCTGGGGACAACGTCGGTGTGCCCTTCCAAATATTCGACGAGGCCTTTTAGCTCCGGGTCTGCCCGTTGCTGTTCAGCGGTCTTCCGCGCTTATTATTCCAAGGAAGGCGTCGTCATTCTCGCCGTACTTAAAGAAGGGAATTGCGCTAAAAAAGACACGGACGAGTAAGGACATGGACGGGCGCAAACGACGTACATCGCCCGTCCATCGCCCGTCCATGTCCTTACTCGTCCGTGTCTTTTTTAGCGCAATTCCTTTCTTTAAGTATGTACGACCGACTCGCCCAACAACGTGCTCTCCTGAATTACATTCTCGTCGTCTTGCGGCGGCGGGTCAATGGGGGCGCGTGATAGGCAATCGGCATCGGAGTGTTTTCGTCCGGACTTGTAGGTTACAGTGATGTCGTATTCTTGTAGTCTGAGGCTCCACCGTGCCAGCCGTCCTGAAGCATCCTTTATATTCGCTAGCCAACACAGCGCGCGATGGTCACTTACGACTTTGAATGGCCTGCCATAAAGATAAGGGCGAAATTTAGCTGTAGCCCAAACGATGGCGAGGCATTCCTTTTCGGTCGTAGAATAGTTGCCTTCCGCTTTTGACAGTGACCGGCTAGCGTAAGCTATCACCTATTCGACTCCGTTTCTCCTCTGGACTAGAACGGCACCGAGGCCTAGGCTACTGGCGTCAGTATGGATTTCTGTATCGGCGTACTCGTCGAAGTGCGCAAGTACCGGCAGCGACTGCATGCGTCGTTTGAGTTCTTCAAATGCGTCGGCCTGTGGCGTTTCCCACGTGAACTCAACATCACATTTAGTTAGACGTGTCATTGGCTCGGCGATGCGTGAAAAGTCCTTGACAAAGCGCCTGTAGTAGGCACACATGCCAAGGAATCTACGCACTGCCTTCTTATTGATGGGTTGCGTGAACTGTGCGATTGCAGCTGTCTTTTGCGGGTCTGGACGGACACCAGATTTGCTGATTACGTGGCCTAGGAACAGAAGCTCATCGTAAGCGAAGCGGCATTTTTCCGGCTTCAGAGTAAGCCCTGACGACTTGATGGCCTCTAGTACTGTCGCAAGCCGCTTGAGGTGATCGTCGAAATTTCCGGCGAAGACAACGACGTCACCCAAGTAAACGAGACAGGTCTGCCACTTCAATCCTGCTAACACCGTGTCCATGATGCGCTGGAACGTTGCAGGCGCCGAGCACAGTCCGAATGGCATAACCTTGAACTCGTAGAGGCCGTCTGGGGTGATGAAGGCCGTCTTTTCGCGATCTCTTTCGTCGACTTCTATTTGCCAATAGCCAGACTTGAGGTCCATCGACGAGAAGTATTTAGCGTTGCAGAGCCGATCCAATGCGTCGTCTATCCGTGGGAGGGGGTATACGTCCTTCTTCGTGATCTTGTTCAGACGACGATAATCGATGCAGAAACGTAGGGTTCCGTCATTTTTCTTTACCAGAACAACAGGGGATGCCCACGGGCTTTTCGACGGCTGGATGATGTCGTTGCGCAGCATTTCGTCGACTTGTTCTCTTATGGCTGCACGTTCTCGCGGCGAAACTCGGTAAGGGCTCTGGCGGAGTGGTCTAGTGCACTCCTCGGTGATGCTTGGCGACTGGTGTTTGTCGAATCCTCGATGACGTCGAAAAGCAGCCTTTGTATCGTCGGAGCAGACTTCTGAGCTGCTGTTGCTTAATCACGGGGAGACTTGGATTAATGTCGTAGTCTGGTTCGGGAACCATCGTCGTCGGGGAAGATGCGGCGGAATCCGAGAGGACAAGCGTATTACTGGTTTCCAGAATTTCCTCGATGTACGCAATCGTCGTGCCCTTGTTGATGTGCTTGAACTCCTGGCTGAAGTTTGTCAGCAACACTTCAGTTTTTCCTCCATGCAGGTGAGCGATCCCCCTTGCGACGCAAATTTCACGGTCTAGCAGTAGACGTTGGTCGCCTTCGATGACGCCTTCTACGTCAGCGGGTGTTTCGGTGCCGACCGAAATAACAATGCTGGAGCGAGGCGGGATGCTCACTTGATCTTCGAGCATACTCAAGGCGTGGTGACTACGAGGGATCTCCGGCAGTACCGCTTTATCTTCCGACAGCGTTATTGACTTCGACTTCAGGTCGATGATTGCGCCGTGTTGGTTCAGGAAGTCTATACCGATAATTACGTCTCGTGAACACTGTTGGAGGATAACGAAGGTGGCAGGGTAAGTCCTGTCATGAATGGTTATTCTTGCGGTGCAGATTCCAGTCTGCGTGATGAGGTGTCCTCCAGCCGTTCGAATTTGAGGGCCTTGCCATGCGGTCTTTACTTTCTTCAACTGGGCGGCGATGTGTCCACTCATGACGGAGTAATCGGCCCCTGTGTCCACTAAGGCGGTAACTGCGTGGCCGTCGAGAAGCACGTCGAGGGCGGTGGTTATTTGTCTGGCGTTGCAGTTAGGTCTCGTCGTCGGATCACGGCTGCGTCGTGTAGAACTGAAGCTGGAACGTCGCGTCGTCAGGTCGTCTTTCGTCGTCGTAGTCTTTGCTTCCAGACTATTCGCCGGGACGGCGGCGTGGCGTTATGTCGTCGAGGTAGTTTCTTCGGTGTTTTCGTCGGCGGCGGAGGATCTTCGGCAGTTCGACGAACAGCAACCGCACCTCCATCGGTTGCTGCTTTTAGTTTTCCGGATACGGGCTCGCTGACCGGCCCCGGGCTGGGCCAGTGTATGGTCGGCGCTGCGGCGACAGGTAGCGGCCTGGTGACGGCGAACGGGATGGTCATCGAGGGTTCCACTGTGTGGCGGCGAGGTAGTCGGCGATATCGCGAGGGCGTTCACCTTGCTGCGGGCGCGGAGCGTTCACGGCGAAACCTCGAAGTCCCATCTCCCGGTACGGGCATCGTCGGTAGACGTGACCCGCTTCTCCGCAGTGGTAGCAGAGCGGGCGGTGGTCAGGAGCGCGCCAAACGTCTGTCTTCCTCGGGTAGCTGCGCTGGACGACGGGTGGGCGTGCTGGCGGCGACGGTGGTGGTCGACGGAATGGCGGCGTTACGGGGCCCTGGCGCGGTCGTGGAGGGGGACCCTGACGGCGGGCGACGGTGGCGTAGGTCATCGCTTGCGGCTGAGGCTGCGGCGATTCAGGGGCTACTCCGAGTTGTTGGTGGAGCTGCTCACGCACGCGTCGGCAATCGAAGCCACTTGAGGCTGTGATAATATATATATATATATATATATATATATATATATATATATATATATATATATATATATATATATATATATATATATATATATATATATATATATATATATATATATGCCGCGTGTTCCTACGAAGACCTTAAGTAATATTTAAGTACAGCCGTTCTGAAATAAAATGACGGTTTCTTCGGAGACATGCCGTCAGCGGTGGCGACCATGGGATGACGGTGATACGTGGTAATTAGGCTCTAATTAAGGAAAATTACTTTAGTAACTTGTGCACATTTAGTTTGAGCTGGCTTATTTTAATTGGCAAATTGAAGGGAGCTCTCCATACAAGCCATATCAACATTTGGATCTGCAAGAGTGCGGTTCCCCGCGGAATTGTGGCACAACGAATTTCGGCTATCAGAGCGTGCGAAACAGAAACCGGAAGGCTCCAGCGAGCGCAGAGCCGCGCCCATTGAGCCGACGTTCTCTTGCGTTTCCCAGCAGCGGGGCAGCCAGCACGCTGCGGCAGCGAGGAATATACGGAGCCGCAAAGCGCTGGCTGCTGCGCCTCTGCCTCGAGAAGTGCGATACCTCTAATGCACTGGTCGCCTGCTCATCTCGAGTTTCGGACACCTGCAGACGGTCGAGGAGGCGTTGCGAGTACGTAGAACCGGGCACTCGCATCTGCTCAGTTGCTTGGTGGGGATATCCTATCTATTTACGCCAGCAAGTCGACCAGTGTTGATCAGCGGCGCCACGCGGCAATGTCATTTTTCCATACCTGCGCCATGCAGACAAGGAGCTCATAAAATACATTGCGAGTGTAAGCGACCTGTTCATCAATCAACAATCGTGGCTAATTACACGCTGTGCGACTATATTTGCCTTGTTGCGTCTTCATTTTTCCATCACACGTAGAGCAGTCTCCTTTCCGTTTGGCCTCCCAGCGATTTTTTGTCGCACCGAGAAAGTTGAATGGGGTTAGTAGCTTGGAAAGCTAACAGAACCAACCGTTAAAGGACCGCATAAAAATTAATAGCAATATAAAGAAAAGCACATTGCTTGCTTTTTTAAGTTGTTCTTCCATTTTAATAGTATTTTCTATTTTATTTTACAGAAAATGTATATGTGAAAGCAACGATTCATTTTGAGTTGCAGAAGAAGTTCTTCTTTGTGTTTATATTTTCCTGGTGTTCCACTTTTTATTTGTGTTCCCTTGTACGGAACTTTGGTGTCAAAGGCATTTTCTATCATGACGAATAGTGGGCGAACCAGGAATGTCGCTGAAGGCAACGTTTTGGCAAGGGCATTTCTCTTCGTGAGGGTGATTGCCGGCCTTACGAAGAGAACTTCCCATGCCAAAGCATTGGCTGCCATTGACATCCCTTGTTTGGCCACTGTTCATCACTTTTCGCCTTCGTATTTCCGTGAACTTTTGCTGTGTTTGCATTTCCTATTGTACGCTACACAAACATTACAAAATAAAAGAAAGTATCCTGTAAATATGCAGTTTTTTATCCAAATGAAACTAAGGCCATGTGCTACAAGCTGAAAATAACTGTAGCCACAAAGACAAAGGTCACGCGTAGCGCTCGTGTGTGTCTCCACTCATTTGACTTTAATGAGCTTTTTTGGGCTGCTTGAAAATATGGTCGGAATGTTTCTCGCAGTGGCCGTAGAGGCATACGAATTTTGCTTTCATTTTACATCAAGGGATCTAGTGACAGATAAATACGAAAACAGGTAGAATAATAAAACTGTTTATGCGCGCAGGGTTCAGAGAACAAGATCTCGGATTGTAGCGCGAAGTGAACACGGACACAGAAAGGAGCAGACAGGACGAGCGCTAACTCTCAACTAAATTTTTATTAAAACGAAGAACATATATATATATATATATATATATATATATATATATATATATATATATATATATATATATATATATATATATATATATATATATATATATATATATATATATATATATATATATATATATATGTATATAGGTGATTGCAAAAACCGCAGCATATGAACATGACAAGGTAAAAAAAAAAACATCAATTAAACATATCAGGAGGTATGGAAGTCAAAGAAGGATACACAAAAAAAGATTGCTTCAGATTAGTACACGTATTGTGAAGGCACTGAAATTCGCAATCAAACAGAGACAACGATGCATGGCTAACGCAAGTGTCTCCTAATCTTTTGATGTGGAATGCCTCGATAATTTCCCGTGTGGTTTGGTATTTGTCTCTGGAAAGAATTTTCGTGTCTTCAAAGAAAAGTTTACAACCACAATTGAAACAATGTGACGATAAATGTGATGCATTAGGGTTGTTTAGTGAATGTTTGTGTTCTTTTAGTCTAATAATGATGCACCTAGCGCTCTGTCCAATGTAAGCTTTCCCGCACTTGAGTGGAATCTGATAAACTATACCGGTGTTACAAGGCACTAAAAGGGACACATGTTTAACGCCGCAATCATCTTTTCCTTTTTTTTTGCCACCCTGTTTAAGTTTCGTATTTATCATAGGGCACATGTTAGGCAACTAAAACAAAAGAAAAGATGATTACGGCGTTAAGCATGCGTCCCCTTTAGTGCCTTGTAACAGTGGTAACCCGTGTAACCCGTGTGCTTAGATTTAGGTGCACGTTAAAGAACCCCAGGTGGTCGAAATTTCCAGAGTCCTCCACTACGGCGTGCCTCATAATCAGAAAGTGGTTTTGGCACGTAAAACCCCATAATTTTAATCGAAATGCGGCCGCCGTGGCCGGGATTCGATCCCGCGACCTCGTGCTCAGCAGCCTAACACCATAGCCACTGAGCAACCACGGCGGGTAAGTAAAGTGTTACGCTAAGGCATTCTTTAGCTGATCTTGGCGACGGATGTCTCGAAAGTGGTGCTACTCTTCGTGCCTGCTACGGAGCAATGACTTGATGACTTCTTGACCTCACCTTTGAAATTGGAACATTTGACCTGAACAGAATGATTAGGGAGTGATTCTGTGAATAGCTTTGATTAGCCAGAGAGAATGAGAGAAGGGAGGAAGGAAAGGCAGGGATGTTAACCAGACCTAGTCCAGTTTGTTGCCCTACACCTGGGGAGGGAGATGTGGGAGTGAAAGGAGAGAGAGAGAGAAGATACGAGTCTTGATCGCACTTTTACCTGCACCAAGCTAGGTGCAGCGTATCTGCATTCGGGCACCTGGGCATTGCGCTTTGCAGCTGAAATGAAGTCCAGTTCTTCAGGTAATCCTGCTCAACATGCCGAATTGCACTATATACTCCATGCACTTATATTTTTTTTAACAACAACAACAACAAAGGAGAAAACAAATAACACACGGTATAGCCGCGGTATAAACGCGAAGCTGTCTATTGTGCAACTGAAATAAAACATTGAAAACGAAGTTTGCTGCCCCGCAAAGCAGGCTAGGTGCGCTCAAAACATATAGCAGTCGACAATAAGGCAGGCATGTCAAGCTTCCAGGCGTCAGGGTGTCTGTGGGACGCGCGGCCAGGCTGCACGCTCCGGCGTTCACATGATAACGTGCTCACCCTTTGGATCAAGGAGCCCGCAGATTCTACCGCGAAACCTCCAACTATAAGGATGCCTGTGCTATCAGCGCGTTTTCTGGACCGTCTAGTAGTATAAGCGCTGAAAATGCCGTGCCGGCGAACAGGTCATAAAAGGCAAAACTATATTAATCGTGAGCACCATGTAATCAGATCTCGTGTGTCGTATGCTCTACAGTAGAGTCGTCTACAGTAGAGTTGAACAGCGGAAACGAAAAAAAATATGCTTAAGTACCAGATATTTACAGCATTTCCACTACACAACGGGAAGAAGACGAAGTGCCTTTTAGGCAGAACGTCGAGTCTTCCAGCTCTACTCATTTTGTGAATTTCTTCGACTCTGCCTTGAACTGCTGTTTCCTCCTTAACTGCGATGGAGATGGAGCCTCACGCGCTTCCGCCGGACTCGGCAGTGCCCGCGGCGGTTGCCTCCAGGAAGGGCAACGGCACCGAGAGCGACACTGACAGCGACGACACGATGCAGTACTATGTCAGCTGTGAAAATTCTTGTGCCGATACCTTCGAGCTGGTGCGGAGTCGTAAAGCAAAGCGAACATTTCTCAGCGCATCATCGAATTCGAGTGAGTCCACCGTGAGATCTTCGCGCAATACCGAGGAGCTCACCATCCTGTTCGCGCCAGCTCTCGCCACTGACAACCTGAGACGCCTCAACAGGCAAGCTGTGTCTTCACATCTAGAGACGCTGGTTCCGAATGAAATCAAAGACATCAGAGTGAACACCCGTAAGAACGTCCGAGCGACTGACGTGGAACACGCGGCTGCGTTGTATTCTTTGCGCAAAGTCACGGAACTTGACGGGATGAAAGTCCGCCCTCATATTCCGCTGGGCAAACAAGTCAGTACTGGCGTAATTTACGATGTTGACGAGACCATTGTCGACTCCGACCTATCAATCTTAATCAAGCCGGCTACAGAAAACACCATCATCACAAACGCGTTTCATCTCAGCATGTGACGGTGTGTTAAGATCATGTTTAAAGGCGAATCCCTCCCATGGCATGTAAAAGTGGGCTACTTTCGACACGCAGTTCGCCCGTTTATACCAAAACTGCTACAGTGCTGGAAGTGCATCAAGCTTGGCCATGTAAGTAGTGTGTGCAAGAACTCTACCGTCTGGTCTCGCTGCACTGGGCCCCCCACCACTAACACGGGCGAGGCCAGTGTGCTGAAGTGCACAAACTGCAGCGGCCCTCACGATGCATCCTCGAAGGAATGCCCTTTGATTAGAAAGGAAATGACAATATTGAAAAAAATTGTTAGAGACTACTCGTCTCACCGAGAAGCAGCAGCATCTATTAAGCGACGGCGATCACGTCGCCGACGTCGATCAAGAACCTCCAAAGCCTCTGCAGAACGCCAGCCACGTACACTACCACCCGCTCTTCCACCCAAGCCAAACGCAGCCAGCTCAAAGGACAGAGGTGCATCGAACAGCACGGCTGCTGACGCTTGGCCGGCACTCACGAGGCTACATTCCCCTACTGAGTGAAGTCAGAGCTCTACAGCAAGGGATACCTCGTCTGTTCCTGATAAATTGTCGGACGAGGAACAACAAGTTGTTGTCATGATCAGCTCTCTGATGAGTGCTATTCGTGTTCTTCTGGACAAGTTACAGGCACCAACAGCTCGAAGTGCGTTGCATGTGCTGGATGCCATCAATCCGGTTCTTGCCTGCCTTCAAAAGTCCAGTGCTTGAGAGCTTCTACAGCAGAACCATGGCTCATCGACAACAACAGCGATAGTTCCGGGATGATGTCAGAAGTGCCTCCACATTCCAATGGAATGCGAGACGCCTGAGGTCACTTATTTCGGAGTTGCGACAGTTCGTGTTTGACAACCACTTTCCTATATTGTTTATCTGTGAACCGAACTTATCAGCCTCCATAAGACTATCAGGATATGAACCTTTTGTTTCAACCACGTGCGTCCGTAGTAGTAGGGTTCTGGTTTACATTCGCAAAGACCTTACGTATTTTTCCCAACCCGTAGCGCCACACGACGCTAACCAATACGTCTATGTTACTGTGAAAAAGAAGAGGCTGTCTTTTACTCTTATTGGCGTCTACCTATCCTCAACAAGTCAGTTTGGTAGCAAAAGACTAGAAGATATTATGGCTGCTACTCCCGGTCCTTGGATAATAATAGGGGACTTCAACGCTCACCACCATATATGGGGAAGCTCCAGAATAAATTCGAGGGGCAGGTCACTAATATCCTTTGCATCAGGCCACAACCTGTGTCTTTTAAATGACGGAAGCCCGACATTTCTGCGAGGAACAACGTACAGTAGCTGCCTTGACTTGACTTTGGTGTCACGTTGCCTGACTTCGAGCGTGCAGTGGTTCACTGATACTGAAACCCATGGAAGTGATCACATTCCGACCTATATGAAAATCGATGAACTAGGTGCCGCATTGCCGGTTGTATCTCGCGAAATCGACTGGTCAGTCTTTCAAGCTCGTGTAGAAGACACATGCAAGAAACATATCGCACGCAAATTAGAAGACATAATTGCAGACCCAATGCAAGATTACACGCATTGCTTCACACATTCATCAAAGCGTACAGAGAATGACATTGAGTTGGAAAGGCTTCGTGCACTACGTCGTCGAGCTGAAAGGAGGTACAGGCGCACGAAGTCAATTCTTGACCTCAGAGAATCTCGGCACATGCAAAAAAAGATGAAGCGCAGAATCGATAAGCTAGCGGATCAAAGATGGAAATGCTTTTGCGAGTCACTGGACCCCCGCAAGCCATTATCCCGTGTGTGGCGTACCCTACGGGGTCTTAGCTCAAGCCCCCAGCAACCACGCCCTTTCGACGCCCTTGCTCTCTATCAAAACCGCCGTGAGATAGAAGTTGCGGAGGAAGTTTGTGCGAAATTCGCCGGTGGCACATTTTTAGTCTTTGAGATGGCCTTAGGCGACATCCCCGGTTGACGAGACACAAGTATGGACGATCCATTCTCTATTTAAGAGTTAGAAGCTGCTAAGGCGCTCTGTACGTGTTCGTATTCACCAGGGCCCGATGGCATAACATATACTGCTTTGCGCCACCTAGGTCAAGAAGCACGAAGAGAACTCCGCAGCATTTTTAATAGTTCATGGCAAGATGGTGTCGTCCCACAGGAATGGAAACGCAGCCGCCTGGTTCCGCTCCTAATAACAGGAAAGTCATCCGCTCGAACAGGCATCATATCGGCCTATAGCACTTGCCAGCTGCGTTGGGAAACTCATGGAATGTATGATCATCATGCGTCTCGAATGGTACCCTGAACACAACAAAATTTACCCTGACTCAATGGCGGGATTTCGACGAGGCCGTTCATCGATCGATAGCGTTGTCGATCTAGTATCATCTGTAAAACAGCAAAAATCTCGGAAGCGATTATCAGTAGCACTCTTTCTTGACGTCAAAGGCGCTTGCGACATTGTTTCCCATCAAACCATTTTAGACGCACGTCTGACAGTTGAACTAGGAGGGCGAGTATATCGATGGGTCAGTAACTACTTGGCACAAAGGTCCTTGTTTGTACGTACGGAAGATCGTCCGACTACCGACCACTACACATGCCCAGGCGTTCCCCAAGGCGGTGTTCTAAGCCCTATTCTTTTCAACCTCGCGCTTCTTGGGCTGGCCGAATCCCTACCGGAAACAGTGAGTGTTTCAATCTACGCCGACGACATCTGCATCTGGACATCAGCGGTCACTCGCCTGCAGGTTCGCGCAAGGCTACAGAAAGCGGCAACACAGGCATCTGACCATCTTCACACACAAGGCCTTATTATCTCAACGGAAAAATGTGCGTTAGTCGCTTTTACGCGAAAAGCTATGTCTGGTTATCCAGTATGCATCAATGGCCAGCCTATCTGCTACCAGAGAAATCATCAGTTTTTGGGTTTCATTGTTGACCGGTAGCTCTCTTGGAGCCCTCAGGTTGCCCATGTTACGTTTCGCCTACAACGCGCGGTAATGCCGGCGCGGATGCAACGGACGCCGGGGCTTTGTTCAAAGCGGCGGACATTTTGGCCCGTTCAACGACGCCGCAACGCCTACCCGCCAAGCGTGTCCAGGCGTGTTTCAGTGCCACGTGTCTTCGTGTGTGCGTGTGTGTGTGTGTGCCCTCGCTTGTCAAAGCGCGGCAGCCGGGGAGCGGAGTTCCCCGAATGAGGGGCCTGGGGGTCTCTCGGCTCAACCGCTCGCGCCGTCGTATGCCCCTGCTGCGCCGTCCCGTGACCTTCATCCCGTGACCTTCCCTCCTTCCCTTTTGGACCGCGACGCCGAGAGTATAAGAGCAGCTGCCCCCGGACGCCAGGGGAGAGGCTCCGATTTGTACTATTGAGTTACGTGCCCTCCCGTCTCTCCACTCCGGTCGACCTGACCGGCCGCTCTTTTGCTATGTTAGAATAAACAAGTTGTTCTGTTACCAGTCTTCTCATGCTTTGCCGGGACCTTCGGATGCTTCCAGTGCCCCAGGCCGCCAGGCCAACGCTACCCTTGGGGCTTGCGACCCATTGGCAATAACGGGCGTCAGAACCGAGACCCCAACAACTCGTGCCAGCGGTACGATTACAACATCTGGTTGCCAGCGGTGAGATCGCGACAACGGAGGCCAGCAGCGAAGAGATGCGGTTGACTGTATGCTGAGCAGCACAACGACCATCTGGGAGCAGCGCAACGAGCCCTGTGTGATGACTGGTTGCCTGCAGCGGAACGACTGCGCTGAAGTCTTGGCTGCGAGGTTTGGTGAGTGCGGGACTTTCTTCTTCTGAGTTTTGCCAGGCTTTTGTTAGTGTTAGAAACAGAGCTGGTAATTGTGGTTGTCGTTGCTACCGGGTTAGTTTGCGGCAAGACAATAGTAGGCAGTAGAGAAAGCAGCATTCAGAGCAGCCATGGATTTGAAGTCGTTGCGCAAACCGAAATTGCTGGAGCTTGCGAGAGAGTTGGGTCTGGATGTCTCAGACAAACTCAGAAAACCAGAACTGCTAAGGGCTATTCTTGAGTTAGAAGCTGAGGATGACGAGCTGTCGGAATGCCTTGAGACCATTGAGGAGAGGGAGGAGCAAAAAGAGAAACAGGAGCGCGAACTTAAAGAACAGAAAGAGAAAGATGAGCGCGAACGTAAAGAACAGAAAGAGAAAGATGAGCGTGAACTTAAAGAACAGAAAGAGAAAGATGAGCGTGAACGAAAAGAACAGAAAGAAAAAGAAGAGCGCGAACACGCTTTGGAAATGAAGCGTCTCGAGGTAGAGATGGAACGCGCTCGTAATGGAAGTCAGGCACACGGTGCAGGAGAACGAGTATTGTTCAAAATGACTGACCTGATGCGGCCGTTTAAGCTTGGAGAGGACATTGGTTTGTTCCTGGTTAACTTTGAGCGAACGTGCGAGAAGCAGGGGTTCTCTCGGGAAACGTGGCCACAGCGCTTGCTCACTTTGCTACCCGGCGAGGCGGCCGACGTAGTCGCTCGCTTGGAGAGAGAGGAGGCAGAGGATTTCGAGAAAGTGAAATCGAGTCTGCTAAAGAAGTACAGGCTGTCAGCGGAGGCGTTCCGTCGGAAGTTCCGGGAAAATGAGAAAGGCAAAAGTGAGTCATATACAGAGTTTGCGTACAGGCTTATGTCAAACATGCAGGAGTGGCTCAAAGAAGAGAAAGCGTTTGGTGACCACGAGAAAGTTCTGCAGTGTTTCGGGCTAGAACAGTTTTATAGTCGGTTACCTGAGAACGTGCGGTACTGGGTCTTGGATAGGCCAGACGTTAGTACGGTGGCTAGAGCCGCTGAGTTAGCCGAGGAGTTTGTGACGCGTCGGGCTCGCGGAGCTAAGGACGGTCAAAAGGGTGAATTTGGCTCCAAGTTTGAGAGGCCGAAGTTCACACCCATGAGAGCAAAGGGGGACACACGTAGTTCGGATGCGAGTGAAAGCAGTCCGACCGAACGTAAGGAGACGGCGGCAACCGAAGCCGAACGCAGAAAGCGGTTCGAGATGAGGCAAGCGCGCGTTTGTTATACGTGCCAGAAGCCGGGTCACTTTTCGGCGCAGTGTCCGACCGAACGTAAGGAGACGGCGGCAGCCGAAGCCGAACGCAGAAAGCGGTTCGAGGCGAGGCAAGCGCGCCTGTGTTATACGTGCCAGAAGCCGGGTCACTTTTCGGCGCAGTGTCCAGAAACAAAAACACAAGTCGTGTTTTTGTCTATATGCAGCACTGACGAGAACATGAAGCTTCTCGAGCCTTACATGCGAGACCTCCTCGTGAACGGGAAAGAGTGCCGAGTGCTTCGCGATTCCGCAGCTACAATGGATGTAGTTCACCCCTCTTACGTAGAACCCGATATGTTCACGGGCGAGTGCGCATGGATCAAGCAAGCAGTGGAAGCTCATAGCGTGTGTCTGCCGGTAGCAAAAGTGCTTATTGAAGGACCTTTCGGAGCACTTGAGACGGAGGCCGCAGTGTCATCTATGCTGCCCCCCCAGTACCCGTACCTATTTTCGAACAGGTCCGATCACCTCCTGCGCGAGAAGGGGCTTTTGTTTGGTGAGGCTAGCGTTCAGGCCTTAACCAGATCGAAGGTTCGGGAGCTCGCTGCAAAGGCGGTAGATGCGGGACCGACGTTGTTGAACGATGAAAAGGGGTCAGAGGCGCAGCAAGCTGGTATTCAGAGCACGCCCGAACGGGATAAAATTGAGCCTGTAGCGTTAAAGGCACCAGATACTGGAGAGGAAATTCCCGATGCGGGAAAGTTAGAAGAGCTTCCGGTCGAGCTTCCGGGACTAGGCTCAGTGACGAACAGGAAAGACACCGATCAAGTCATTAGTGACTTAATAAGGAAAGCATCGCTGTCGCCTGAGCAGAAAACAGAACTACACCAGCTCTTACAAGAGTTTCAAGGTCTGTTCTCTGAGAGGCCTGGTAGGACTTCTGTCCTTACTCATGACATAGAACTTACCTCCCCAGAGCCAGTACGATCCAAGGCGTACCGGGTGTCACCCCGCCAGACCGATATTATGGAGGCTGAGGTAAAGAAAATGCTACAGCTCGGTGTTATTGAAGCGGGTGAGAGTGATTATACCTCCCCTTTGATTTTAGTTGAGGTACCGGGCAAGGAACCTCGTCCTTGCGTCGACTACCGCAGGCTTAATGCCATCACTAAGGATCAAATTTATCCGATCCCTAACATCGAGGAGCGCCTTGAGAGAGTGAGTAGCGCTCAGTTTATTTCCACCCTAGATCTTGTCAGGGGTTATTGGCAGGTTCCACTTACAGAAGAGGCTAGTAGGTATGCGGCGTTCATTTCACCAATGGGGACATTCCGTCCTAAAGTTTTGAGTTTTGGTTTGAAGAACGCGCCATACTGCTTTTCAAGCCTCATGGATAAAGTGTTGCGGGGACAGCAAGAATTCGCTTTACCGTATCTAGACGACGTAGCGATATTCTCCGCATCCTGGCCGGAACATATGGCGCACTTGCGGGCAGTGCTAACCCGCCTGCGCGATGCGGGCTTGACAGTCAAGGCTCCCAAGTGCCAGTTAGCACAGGCCGAGGTTGTCTACCTCGGACACGTGATTGGTCGGGGTCGACGCCGCCCCTCTGAAATAAAGGTGGCCGCTGTGCGAGACTTCCCGCAACCGCGCACGAAGACCGATATTCGGTCGTTCTTAGGTGTCGCCGGCTACTATCAGAGGTACATCCCCAGGTACTCTGATATCGCGTCTCCCCTAACGGATGCTCTAAGAAAGACAGAGCCGCAAACAGTCGTCTGGGATGAGACGAAGGAAAGAGCTTTTAGCGCCCTAAAGAGCGCCCTAACAAGCCAGCCTGTGCTACGATCGCCCGACTACACAAAAGGGTTCGTTGTTCAGTGTGATGCTAGTGAGCGAGGCATGGGCGTTGTACTGTGCCAACGGGAAAATGGAGAAGTAGAACACCCCGTCCTGTATGCTAGTCGTAAGCTGACCAGTCGTGAGCAGGCGTATAGCGCCACCGAGAAAGAGTGTGCGTGTATCGTGTGGGCCGTTCAGAAATTGTCATGTTACCTAGCTGGCTCGAGGTTTATCATTGAAACGGATCACTGCCCTCTCCAATGGCTGCAGACCATCTCTCCCAAAAATGGCCGCCTCCTGCGCTGGAGCCTCGCTTTGCAACAATATTCCTTTGAGGTGCGTTACAAAAAGGGGAGTCTCAACGGTAACGCCGATGGCTTAAGTCGAAGCCCCTAACGTGAGAATCAGCCTCAAAATTGCTTGTTACTGATGTTTTTCTTCCTGAGGCAGGATTTTTAACTTATTGCTTTTGTATAGTGTTTCAAAGTGATGATGTGCTTTCTAGTGCAATTTTCCGATTTGTGGACGCGTTCTGAGTGCTGCTAAACTACTGTAAGGAACTAGGCAGCAGTATAAAAGGGGAAAGAGCCTGGCAGGGCTTAGTGAGGGTTGTGCCGTGCTTGCTGACTGAGCGGTTGACTTTTGGCGTGGTTCTAACGCTTGCCGGAAACGAGAACAAAATGTCAACTCTCCCGAAGTCACTTTGCAGTGTCCTGTGTGCACCTGAACGTGAGAACGAGGCCTTCTCTGTGCACTGCGCTCAAGAAACGCCAAAGGACGCCCGACTTCGGTTATGGGCATCATCGAGCGACATCCCTCCGGACAGCGGATGCAGTCCCCTGACCATCGGGATCTCCTTCCCCCGGCGGGGCGGTCTGTTACGTTTCGCCTACAACGCGCGGTAATGCCGGCGCGGATGCAACGGACGCCGGGGCTTTGTTCAAAGCGGCGGACATTTTGGCCCGTTCAACGACGCCGCAACGCCTACCCGCCAAGCGTGTCCAGGCGTGTTTCAGTGCCACGTGTCTTCGTGTGTGCGTGTGTGTGTGTGTGCCCTCGCTTGTCAAAGCGCGGCAGCTGGGGAGCGGAGTTCCCCGAATGAGGGGCCTGGGGGTCTCTCGGCTCAACCGCTCGCGCCGTCGTATGCCCCTGCTGCGCCGTCCCGTGACCTTCATCCCGTGACCTTCCCTCCTTCCCTTTTGGACCGCGACGCCGAGAGTATAAGAGCAGCTGCCCCCGGACGCCAGGGGAGAGGCTCCGATTTGTACTATTGAGTTACGTGCCCTCCCGTCTCTCCACTCCGGTCGACCTGACCGGCCGCTCTTTTGCTATGTTAGAATAAACAAGTTGTTCTGTTACCAGTCTTCTCATGCTTTGCCGGGACCTTCGGATGCTTCCAGTGCCCCAGGCCGCCAGGCCAACGCTACCCTTGGGGCTTGCGACCCATTGGCAATAACGGGCGTCAGAACCGAGACCCCAACAACTCGTGCCAGCGGTACGATTACAACACCCACTTGAAGAAGAGGCTCACATCTATTGTCCACGTCTTCAAGTTCATCGCCGGCAAAACATGGGGAGCGTCAGTGGGCTCCATGCTCAGTTATATCGAGCACTTTTTATCGGATTCCTACGCTATAGCTCTCCCGTGCTTGCTAAAACATGCAAGTCAAACCTTCGAGAACTTCATAGCGTGCAAGCACAGGCACTACGTGTTTGCCTAGGCCTTCCGCGGAGCGCCTCAACAGCAGGAACTATTATAATGGCTCAAGACCATCCGATCACGACTTACATCAGCACCGACACGCTTAGGGCCCATGTTCTTCATGTTTCACGGATGCAGTCAAGCTCTCTTATTTGCCTGCCAGAACGACGACCACAGGCGCCCTTCTCCAACGAGGTCACCAAGCATTGTGCCTCCCTACCATCGGGCTTCACACCCTCAGCACGTTCAACCTCAGCTTTGTGGTGTTTAAAACAACCTCAAGTGCGTCTTACGGTTCCAGAGATCAGAAAGAAGACCGACCTGCCTACTTTGGCCTTGAAGCAAGCAGCTCTGGATTGTGTGCGCACTTCATACTTTGACCGAGTCCACATATGTACGGATGGCTCTTCCACCCAAACCGGCTCCACCGGCGCAGTGGTTATACCATCACGATCACTAGGCATACGATACAAGATTTCTCACTTGACAACATGGAGCGGTTCGGAGCTTGTTGCCCTCCGAGGTGCCGTCGGCTATATTAACAACCAACCGGCTAATCGGTGGGCAGTATTCTGCGATTCGAAGGCAGCCTTACAATGTATTCTGTCATCTCTTCGTCGCGGGTCCTGTGAACAACTCGTGTAGGAGATACGAGAAATGCACCATAACATGATCGCGAAAGGGCACGACATCGTGTTTCAGTGGCTGCCTGGCCATTGCGGTATCTCCGACAACGACCTCGCTGACGAAGCTGCTAGAAAAGCACACGAAGGAGCAACCCTTGTTTGTAAACGTTTATCGTGGACTGACGTAGCCGAACACTTAGGCAAGCTAGCGCACCGTACGAGATGGGAGAAGTGGCACACACCTGAATTCACTCAATATCGATTGCATTCCCTCGATCCATCTATGCAACTGCGGCTGTTACCAGGGCTTCCGCGTAATGAGGAAACAATGCTGTGCCGCTTACGCTTGGGCGTCGCATTCACGAAGGCATATACGTTTTTGATTGGAATAGCTAATAGCGCCGAGTGCAATGCCTGCGGTGTCGAGCAAACTATAGAACATCTACTGTGCTACTGCCCATCTTTTGAAAATGAAAGACAAGATCTCTGCACAGCTCTCAACCAGTTAGATAGAAAACCGTTCACCTTAAACAAGATCTTGGGACCATGGCCTCGCATATCGCAGCTACAAAAGGCCACAAAAGCGCTGCTCCGATATTTGAAAGCTACAGGATTGAGTCAGCGTCTGTGATCCGGACTGAGTAACTGAACGATATTCCCAGTGGACTTTCTCTTCTTCTTTTAGTCTTTCCGTCTCCTTTTCCCTTTCCCCAGTGTAGGGTAGCCAACCGGGCTCAGTCCTGGTTAACCTTCCTACCTTTCATTTATCCTTCGCTCTCTCTCTCTTTCTCTACACTACAGAACACTTACACGACCGTTCGAGTGCACCGTACGTCGCAAGCACATCACACTTAAGGAAATAGTGCAATAATATGAAGCCAAATGGCTCAAGGTAGGAAATAGTCCTGATTATGTAAACCGGGGCTATCATTACATTAACTGTATAATATTAATTACGTGAAACAATGACGCATGCTCCCGTTTTACTCTCTTTTACTAAAATTTTTGATGCAGTCCACGCTATGCAAATTTTCATTGCTTTATTTATCATTTTGCGATCCGTCATTCATATATTTAGTTATTCGTCAGAGTCAGGAAGTGAGGTTAGCAGTCGACCGGCGAGCAACTCTTTGTTGCCACGAGCATGATGGCAGCATATCTTCTCGGCATGGGTACTAGTATCTTCCGTGCTGCGATATTAAAATGCGCAGATAGTACACCAAGCCAGGTAGCCCATTGTTTCAAGAAGGCGAGTTGGGCCAGTTGGTTCGGATTCATAGTAAGGTTCGTTACAGCGCAACACAAGACAAGGACAAAAAAAAGGTATAAAACGACGCCACGGCGCTGCGTCGTCGTGGCTATGAAGCCCATTGTTCCCGCCAACTATATTCAAAATATTAGGACGAACTCAGTGGCCAGGCAAAATCTTTTCCAGCCGTTAATGCACTAACACTGAACCGCGGGAAACGAAGCAACGAAATTAACAATGTGCGTCATGTGCCCTCATATCCGGCGGATTCATATGCCAGCATATCACATTAAACCATGAAAATAACATATTACATACTATAAAAAAAGCCGTAATTTTAGGTTACTTCACGAAGCTAAACACTTGATCGTCGCTAAGAGCTAATGTTGCTGAGTGAGCTTTTTGTTGAGAACTCACGCACGCTCTTATTTTCGTACAGCGAATCTGTCTATGGTTAGGATCAGAGGATTTCTTCGTGACGTCACGTAGACAGAAAACTATCATCAATGGCTCATTTATTTATTTAGTTATTTATTTATATTACCCCTAAGGGCCCTCACGCGAAGGTTATACATAGGGGGGGGGGGGAGGGCACAAACATGAAATACACACAAGAAATAAAACTACATGAAATAAACACCACACACAAGGAACATAAAATAAATAGATATGAACAAGGGGTATATGCACTTAGTCGTGAAAACACAAGAACATTTTACGTAATATGTTAATATGTGCATATAACAATAAGTAATAACTAATCTGCTACCACTAACCGTTTTCTTGCAATAAGGTTTGGAAAGATGGTAAGTTAACTTCAGTAGCTATGCGTGATGATTCCATTCTATTATTGTACCACCAAATTCAATGGGAGAGGCTACAAGCACCCAGAAAAGTGAAGCGAACAGTACATACATTCTTTGGAATCACGCATACAACATTCAGAACAGCATATGTCTCAATAAAGAGCTAGCCTAAAACAAGCATCTTAACCACATATCTCATGATCAGGCCCTCCTGCGCATACACGCAATGCGAAGCACGCAGCGCTCCCTGCATTTGTTTCCCAGTAGAGATTACTGTTGCGCAAGCTGCCGCAGCGACGGAAGCTTGTGACGTGGGGAGTGACGTCCATAGCCTTTCGTATATAAAATGACCACCAGCCTATCAACTGATTTCAATGTTGTTGCAGCACCACAATGAGCAGCCGCGTGCTGTCAAAATTACGATTACTCCCATTACTACCAATACTCTGAAATAGCATTACTACCATTATTCTAAAGCCATATAGCATTGCTTACCCCGCTGTTGTTGTAGTGGTTGTCAGCAGCTTCGCTGGACATCCACTTTAGCAGGGCAGGGTTGGCGAGTCAAATTTTTAAAGCGAGAGCATTACCTTCTCGGTTCAAATGCCGTGGGTTCCACCACCAATAGTGGCGCCATTGATTTTGCTGTCATTGAATTTTGGTCCTACCAAAGGTTGAGGGTTCGACTCCCGCCACAGGTCATTGGTTCGAGTGCCTTAACTTTGCCTGAATTAACCCGAAAGGTTGTGGGCTAGACTCCCACTGATGGTCATGAGTGGCAGCGTTAAATTTTGGTTCAGTTGAATTTTGGAGCCATAACGCCGGACGGTCAATTTTTCGATAACGCTGGAGAACGGATTTTTCGACCCACGAGACACTTCAGGCTTTTGCCTTAAAGAAGTCGCAGTTTCGCCCGAAAGTCGTGCCATCGTTTGTAATAGCAAATTCGTAGACAGATATGCAAAGTAAGGATAGTAGTTTTATCGGTCGTATAAACTTTTGTAAACATTTGTTTACTAAGTAAATGAACAAGCATGGTGTAACTTGCACTCAAGCAAACATGAATACATCTCCCTCGATGACCGCGCACACTGGCTTTGAAAACGGTGGAGTGAGGAGACGCGGCAGCAGCAGCGAGCGAATTTACCATCGTGCTGCCTCTTGCTTTAAACGCGAATTAAGCAGCGAGAACACAGCGCGCACGAAGCTATCAGCACTCGGCGCACTTTGTCCCTACCGCAGACCGCTTTCAACGTGGGGTCCGCACGGCCGCGCCATACGCAGGAGCCACCGGGTGGAGTTAGCCTACCAACCTGATGAAGAAATGTAATGTCAACGCCAAGGTGCCGCTCAGAAAAGTACTGCCATCGCTTGGCAAAGTGATGTCATCGTGCTGAAAATGGTGACATCGAGAAAGAGCACTCAGAGCAATGTGCGTGAAACACCAATGAGAACTCCGCAAACAAAACTGAGCGGAGAGGTCGCAATAAGGCCGGTTTGTCTTCTTGCGTTGTTACGACATCCTAAGCAGCAACATCATGCTCGGAAACATAACCCAATAACACTAAACTCAACATAATTTCGCCGTAACATTAAAATCAGTGACACACGCAGCGACAAGTAATGCTCTTGCATTTACAATTCATAGGAATTGCTTAGGTGCCCCCATAGCTTTTTATCCCGCAGCCACAGCAAAACCAATATGGGCGAGTCAGAAAGTCTTTGCCCCTATGTTTTATTAGCGAAAATGGCGTGCATACATATAATTACAAATGTATGCACTATTCCACGTACCGTACGTTATTTTTCCACATAGTCCCCACACCCGTTCATACATTTGCCTCATCGCATCACTAAATTTGAGATACCCCTGTCGTCAGTCAGCGACGCACGCAGCCTCCCCGAAAGCTTATTGCCATGCAAGCCTTCACGCCCTTTTGTGAACTCACAACACCAGCAGTTCACACTTCTCAAATCAAGTCACCTTTCCCCTTACGTAGGCTGCATTTCCTTGTGGATTTCAATGGGCGTTCGTATCTTGCTCCATAGAAAACGAATCACTTCGTTGCTCGTACGCCATGGACCGGTCCAAGAAAGGTCCACCGCTGGGAATGGAATTGTTTACTTCGCATTTACAGCCGTAATTTGGATATAAAAGAAATAGGGGCAAAGGCTTCCTGATTCGCCATCGTACATTAAGAAAAAGTCAGAATAGACAATAAGACATTTTTCAAGCATACTGGCTAGCTCTTAGGTGTGCTATGACATAACAACTAAAGCTAAATTTTAGACCCAGATCACACATGGTTTTACAAAGCGCAACGTACGGTGTCAAAACACGTAATTACAAACATTTGTCACTGTCCGCCTGAATTTTCTTTGCGGGCATTGCACTCTTGTTCTATGTCATGAACACATGGAAAGTATCGGCTAAAATAATGCGTCGTGAACTCTTTGCAATGTAGTTGAAATGAAGAAAACAATTGTCTCTTAAGACTGGCAAAAGAAGAAATGGAGCAGTGTAGCCATGCGTCACCTCGAAAGGCAGCTATCTTGAATATAGCGCGGGCCATCAAAGCCGTCCCACAGACAGCGCGTCGTGCATGATATGTATGCAAAAGACGCCGTACATGGAAGGAATAAAACTCTGAAATTATGTTTTGTTGTTCTTTCTGCATATAACATAACTTAGAACAGTTATATTTTAGTTTTGACTCAATGGCTGAGGATCAAGAATAGGAAATGTGCGTGTCTTCATTTAACAGGTTAATGTCAGAGCCTTCACAGATAATGGCAGTACAGAAAATTTCTGCAAATTTTCCTTAAATTTACAGCTATTTTTTACAATGTAGAGCCGATCAGCTGTTTCCACAGCGGCTGCCATCTTGCGGTCGCCGAATGACATCTATTGAATGCGGAATCGACGCATATGTTGCTACGACTTTAAATGTAGCAGTGCTCGCCATTTATTTCCAAACATTTATTCGAACAACTTCCGCGTTGAAACGTTATAAAGCAATTATGCTTTAACTAGCACGCCACTTTGAATTTATTGAGGGTTTCTGTTCGAAATGAAGTTGCTATACGGGCCTTCAAGAAAAAAGATCAAGCAGAAACCATCAAATATGATTAAATAAGAAAGCAAATAGCCTTCTTGTCTCTCAGAATGGTTCGTGGATCACTGAAATGCAATTGATCTACCAGCTAACATGACTCTGAAGACATCCTTCTTAAGCCTTACTGATGTTTTGATGATGCGTGCAGGAATAATTGTGTAATGTTTCGGAAGAATATAGGTAAAAGTGTTGGTGCTTCAAAAAAATATTCTGGGAAGGAATATTACCAAGCAATAAAAAAAAACGGCGTCTTGATCCGTGCTGGGATACCGGCGCCAAGCTTATAAAGAAGTCGTTCTAAGCATTCCCGCGCACTTAGCTAGAAACTTGAGAAATCTAAGTACGGTCGATCGAGCTCTGTGAGCCAGAACATAAAGATGGGCATGTTTAGATCATGCCGTTATAGAGAGAATAAACCGACAAACTAGAACACAATGAAAACACCAGGATGCACAATGCGCTTTGTGTGCATTCTCCTCGCATCATTGTCGCGCGCCGCGTTATTCACTCCTTTGTGTTAGCCAAGGCCTTGTTTCCCTTGGGAAACGGTGAACGGTGAGTGTGGAAGCAGTTTGTGCAATAAACAGGCATACTTGCTGGTTTAGAACGTCGCATTGCAAGAATAAAAGAAAATTACAATTTTCCGAGTTCCTAAATATTTACTGGAATGGTATCGGTTGTGTGTTTCGAGAAAGATAATGACCAGTTGCATCATTCAAGAAAAAAAAATGTAGATAAACTGTGCACTGTATGTTCTCAACAAAAAGCCTCTATAGGGCACGCGTAAATGATGTACTTCTATTTCGTACGCAACCGTGCGACAAAATCAGATCAAGCAGCCGGATTACATGCCGGAAGGGACAACTTATAAGGGTAGAAAAAGTATTTATGTAGAAGAATAGGCGTTCGCAGGATACGTATAACGTTAGTCGCGGCAAACAAATTCTGATTGCTGCCTTTGAAGAGCACCCACATTAGTGAAAGGGATTGGTCGTCTTTTGTGTGCTCGTACTTTTGCGAACACCAGTGTCATTTTCATGTTCTCGCGATTGTGAATAACGCTGTAATCTCAGGTCTTCTATACAACGAGGGAAGGTAACCAGAACAAAGCTTTGAGATCATAAGAGTTTTCATCATGCGTTCTGGATAGCCTACACATACGCTGTGGTATACGACAGGTAATAAAACAGAGCAAATCTGAAACCTCTTTGGCAGCATTAAGCGGTTTGATTATATATAAGGCCTATATCTGTAAAAAAAGCTCCGAAATCCTCCCTTGAATCAAATGGCAGATGGTTGAATAGTTGTCAAAAATATTCAGGCACTTAACATAGAAAATTAGGGGGTTTTACCTGCCAAAACCACTTTCTGATTATGAGGTACGCCGTAGTGGGGTTCTTTAACGTGCACCTAAATCTAAGTACACGGGTGTTTTCGCATTTCGCCCCCATCGAAATGCGGCCGCCGTGGCCGGGATTCGATCCCGCGACCTCATGCTCAGCAGCCGCAATTAACATAGCGTCCACATGTGTTTAACCCAGCAGACTTGTAAGTGCAAATAATCTTCTGCATGTATCCACTTGTTCAGTTCATGTGTTCACAATCAAACAAGAGAAAAAAAAAAAAAACATAGCTACTGTTTAGAATTTGCTCCGATCGTAAAACACGGAAACTCTCTGCGAAAACATCGGATGTTGTAACGAGAGCACATATTTCATGCAGAGAAAATATTGCGCGAGTTGTGAAATAAGACAGCAGAACACTTTTATGCGAAGCATACTAGCCGCACAACCACGCTCTTCCTTGCTGCGCCGCGCGCGGCCGTGTAGCTACCATATGACGTCATAACAGCTGCAAAAGCGGAGGCTCAACTCGTGCGCTCGCTTGCGGCCGCGTAGCTACATAGCCGGGTCTCAGCTCGTGCGCTCGCCTGCATGAGTTGTTTCTTCGTCTAGCCGTACAAATAAAATGGCCAGGCTTAGCTTGGTTAAGCCAAGAATGCGTTGCATATTGCGCGAGTTGGGGCCCAGCTTTTCCTCCGGCTGTCGTGACGTCACGTCACGTGGTTGCGCTAAAGGTCAATGGTGGCTGCCCGGCCGCGCCCAAGGGCTGAACTGAGTGATTGCAATATGCAACGCATAATATAGCCAAGCAACAGCAGTTCACCAGGCTAAACAGTGGTTCAACAACTAAAATAAAGGCTAGTATGCTTCGCATCCTGGGCTTAACCTTACCGAAGCCACAGCAATTTTTTCCTTTGTTTCTAGCCTGACAAAGCGCCTACCCAGCGCTAGTCAGGACAGAACAGAGGTGGCCATCACGTACGGCTTAATCTCATAGCGGAGAGTGATTCCATAGACCACACTGAGTAGGCAACTAGTTAAATTTCGTATACAACTTCGGTGATTTTTTGTAACACTCGGTATTCACCATATCGGCATAAGTGCTTTTTGGAGAGACCGATACGACGGGACGGACACAACAGCAGCACGAGGAAGCCGGGAAGTAACAGACATCCTTGTGGCGGCGATGATACAGTGTTTTTCGGGGAGCCAGGTACTTTGTGAGCGGTTCACTGGATATTCGACCGACTGTGTCGGCTCGCGCTATGACATCGCTAACGTACGTAGGGAATTAGCTGAGGGCAGTAGGAAGTAAAGAATCGAGGGACAGAGAATGTTCGCGTCCGTAGAGAGAGAGAGAGAGAACAAGGATAGGAAACGCAGGGAGGTCAATCAGAACAGCATCCGGTTTGCTATCCTACACTGGGGGTGGGGGAAAGGGGAATAGAAAGAGGAAGAAAGGGAGAGAGTATGCACTGAGTACGTGTGGGAGGGACATCATAGACAAGGACACTATAAACGGTCTCTTCAGCCGGTACACTTCAAGTACTGCACTAGTGCACGAATCGCTTTTCGAGCCAATGACGGGTGTGGCCACGGTCCGAGTATCTTTGACTCGGTGAACGGTCTCGAGTCCAGTCGGCGTAAAGTTGCCCGCAGAGAGAGGCGTTGGACATCGTAGTGAGGGCAGGTACACAATAGGTGCTCGATGGTCTCCTCGCACCCACAGGAGTCGCACATCGGGCTCTCGGCCATTCCCATACGGTAGGAGTATGCGTTCGTGAACGCCACTCCCAGCCACAAGCGACACAACAAGGTTGTTTTGCCGCGGGAAAGGCCAGATGGCAGTTGTAGCCGTAGCGTGGGGTCCAGTTTACGCAATCTGCAATTGAAGGCACTTGAAATCCAGAAATCTTGTGACTTCTTGCGGGCAACTAGGCGAAGTTCTCTGGCAGCGTCCGACCTCGCCAAAGGTGTTGGACGCGTCTTGGTATCTTCGTGGGCACACAGGGCAGCCTTGTCAGCTAGGTTGTTGCCGACGATGCCACAGTGAGCAGGGATCCATTGAAATATAATGTGGTGTCCTCTTTCCAGAGCATGGTGGTGCACTTCCTTGATGTCAGATATCATCTGCTCGTAAGTTCTGTGACGTAATGCAGACTTGATGATGTGCAGGGCTGCCTTAGAGTCAGAAAATACGACCCATTTCTTTGTTGGCTCTTCAGTGATGTACATCATAGCGGCATGGAGAGCTGCAAGTTCTGCCGATGTAGATGTAGTCGTGTGCGACAATTTGAATTTAACTGTAACGCTCTTGGCTGGAACGACGAATGCGGCAGTTGAGCTGATAGGTGAGGTCGAACCATCGGTATATATATGAATGTGGTCATGATACGTCTGGTGCAGTAATGGGAGCGTAAGTTGCTTCAGAGCCGGCGCTGGATGATTGGACTTTTTTGTAATTCCAGGAATAGCCAAATTCACTTGAGGCTGTCGCAGGCACCACAGGGGAGAGGAAGGCTTCGTCGCCGGTGTAAAAGATGCCGGTATGCCCTCTTGATGAGCGCTAATCACACATGAAAAGGTCGCTTGAGGTCTCTCGGCTGGTAGGGAGGCCAAATGATGGTCGGGGATCCTTGACAGATGGCGAATGTGTGCTCTGAGAGAGTCGACAACTACATATGTCTGGATTATATGTTCTCCCGCGATGGCGATTGTTGCTGCTGTTGAGGTGCACCGAGGCAGCCCTAAAGACGTGCGTAGGGCTTGACCTTGTATGCTCTCCAAGGCGCGAAAGTTCGTCTTGCATGCATTTGACAACACTGGTAGGCTGTAACGTATGAGTCCGAGAAACAAAACCCTGTACAGCTGCAACATATAATGGACTGGTGTACCCCAGTCTTTCCCGCAGAGAAATTTGAAGCCCTGAGCAATGGCGACTAACTTCTTCAGATAGACGCAGTGAGGGCTCCACGAGAGGTTGCGGTCAATGATGACGCCCAGAAAGCGATGCGTCTTAACATAGGATACAGCTTAACCATTGATGGAAACAGGATACAATGACATTTGTTTGTGCGTAAAACCAAGTAATGCGCACTTTTCAGTAGACACACTGAGGCCTTGTTCTCGGAGATAAGACGCCGTCATGGTTGCCAGCCGCTGAAGCCTGGCTCTTAGCTGAGGGCGCATCACCGCAGAGACACAGATGCAAATGTCGTCGGCGTATATTGAGACCTGAACTGTCTGCGGTCGGTAATGTGCTAGTCCTACCAGGACGAGGTTGAACAAAATAGGGCTCAACACCCTGCCCTGCGGCACACCATGGTAGATGTAATGGTCTGAAGTTGGGCCGTCTTCGGTCTGTAAGAAAAAAACGCCTCTCAGTCAAATAGTCCCGAATCCATTTATATATCCGGCCACCAACTCCAACAGCCTTAAGTGAGTTCAGTATGGCCTCATGGGCGACGTTGTCGTATGCTCCTTTTATATCTAGAAAAAGTGCCGCAGATAGGCGCTTGAGGCTTTTTTGATTTTGGACCCATTTTACGATGTCAATGACGTTGTGGATGGACGTGCGACCTCGACGAAAGCCTGTCATGGCGTCAGGATAGATGTTGAATCGTTCTAGGTACCATTCCAAGCGAGCAAGAATAATTCTTTCCATCACTTTGCCGACGCAGCTCGAAAGCGCAATCGGACGATATGATGAGAGCTCAAGTGGAGACTTTCCAGGTTTCAGAATGGGGATAAAGCGGCTCGATTTCCATTGTTTAGGAACGACGCCGTTCTGCCAAGACTCATTGTAGTAGTTGAGCATCACGTGCGTCATGTCCAAGGTGGCATAGGGCAGCATACGTGATGCCATCAGGTCCTGGTGACGAAGAACGCCTGCAGGTCGCCAACGCAGCATCGAGCTCTTCGAATGAAAATAGCACGTTCATTTCTGGTACACGTGCCTCAGGGATGTCATTCAATGCTGCGTCAATAACGATGGCCACGGACCCAGCAACCCCTGCACAGAACTCCTCAGCCACTTGAAGTTCTGAGCGGAGTTGGTAGAGGGCCAGAGCAGCGAAGGGCTTCCTTTGATGCGGAGATGAGCGAAGACCCCTAACCGTTCTCCATATGTGCGAGAGTGATTTTCGGGGATCAAGCAACTGACAGAAACTTTTCCATCGCTTATCTTCCAATTTATCCATGCGACGCTGGACTTTCTTTTGTATGCGTCGTGAAGCCCTCAGATTCAAGACGGACTTCGTGCGCCGATACCTCCTCTCCGCCTGTCGGCGTGCCGCACGCAGCCTCTCCAGTTCCATGTCCAAGTCTGTTCGCCTTGCTGACCTTGTAAGCGAGCAGATGGATGTTTTCAATGCCTCTGCGAATGCTTCTTCGATAGTGTGTGAAAGGCCTTCCCGACATGTGTCATCCATATCCTTCTTAAACTTTGACCAATCAACTGTACGCAAGACAGTAGAGGAGCGTGGGTCAACTCCTCTAATCTTTATGTATGTTAGAATATGGTCGCTTCCATGTGTTTCTATGTCCGTAAACCATTGGACGCTCGAGGCAAAGCGCCGTGACACCAAAGTTAAGTCCAAGCAGCTACTATAGGTGGTGCCTCGCAGAAATGTAGGGCTGCCGTCATTCACACAGCACAAATCATGGTCGGCAGCAAAGGAGGCAAGGAGTCCTGCCTTTGGAGTCAATTTTAGTGCTTCCCCATAGCTGATGATGCGCGTTGAAGTCATAACCCAGGGGCCATTGTTCATTAGTAACATTTTCTTAAGTCGTTCGCCGTCAAAGTGACCCGCTGGGGATATGTAGGCTCCAATTAGTGTAAATGACACATTCCTCTTTTGAATATTTAGGCAAACATATTGGTTGTCGTCATGAGGCTCTACCGCGTTAGCGACATATGTTAAGTCCGTGCAGATGTAGATGATCACTTTCGTGCTCGCACCGCATGTGGACGAGACGAAAGATTCATAACCGGACAGCCTGAGTAGAGTTGGTGTATTTGGTTCGCAAATGACCAGTATGGGGAAGCGATTTGTAAAAATGAATTGGCGAAAGTCTTATATACGGGTCCTTAGACCCCTGGCATTCCACTGAAAGATCGACGCACTTTTAAGTTCAGTGCGGAAGGGGACTATTGGTCGAGCCATGATGCTTAAACGATGCTAGCAAGCACTGCATTTAGTGCATCTAGTATTTGCAGAGGGTTCGAGCTGCTGGTGTTTGCAGCTTGTTCAGTTCAGAGAAGCTAAAACGTCGAGTAGCCTTGTACGTGTCATGACTACACGAGTTGTGAGACAAAATAACATAAAGCAAAGTGGTGTCCCAGTCAAAGGGATCGGCGGAGACGTACTCTGACAATATTTACTCCAAATAAGGTGTCTAATGGACATATTGCGGCTTGGGGACGAATGGAAAATGCGAACAAAACGCAAGTGAGCATACAATGGTTATAAGGGCGCATAATTTCTCAGACGAGTGCCAGACGAGGTATGTAGCCTATGAGATGTAAGGCGGAAGAGCATTCTCAAAGCATGTGTGCTGCAGTCAATGTGCTCAGTGGGGACCTTTTTAATGAGATGTATTTCGGTTGCACTGGAAGAAGGCAAATCAGGCACTTGTTTTGGTCACATACCACAAATTATCTAACAAATTACTGCAGGTTCTTAACAGAGAAAGACAGAGTGGTTCACTTCAAATTCATTTCACTGTCGAGAAAAAGAGGCGTGGTCTTTGCTCTTCATAATTTTTTATATGTTATTGAAGGAGAGGTCGGTGTCTTTAATGACCCCGGTTACTTCTCTTGGCTGGGTAAACAAAACTGAAAGCAAAAAAAAAACATTGTCACAGTCAGTGTCACAATCATACTCCGAAGTGATGTCTATTGTAATCTTCATCCATTGTTAAATCGAACCCTTACATGTGGTTATAACTGTGCTGGCGCTTCAGTTGCATGCAAACACACGCCATCTGCTACGATGCCTGGCAATCGTTCACTTGCCAGAGGAAAAACCACGTGTGCTCAATACTAATATGCTGCCTTGAAAAGTGGGCCGACCTGTACAATAAGTCTCCTGTTTCTTTCTTATATCGACTTTCACGCAGCTAGACGAGATGAGAAGTCCAGAACTGCTAAGTCAGAACAGGCCGCGATTTTGTAGCAATGCTGGTGATGTATTTTCTTTATGTATGCATACAAACACACACGTATGTATGTATGCATGCATGTATGTATGTATGTATGTATGTATGTATGTATGTATGTATGTATGTATGTATGTATGTATGTATGTATGTATGTATGTATGTATGTATGTATGTATGTATGTATGTATGTATGTATGTATGTATGTATGTATGTATGTATGTTAAAAAATTGTTACTCGGCTAGTTGGTTCTTGCTTAACTGAATACTGGTAAGCACTATTCCACGACTGGACAGAAGATAGACACAGAAGCATAGGACAAGTGCTAAGTCGCAATTAAATTTTATTCTGTAGACTTTGCCTACTTAAGTACACAGCAGACCAGGGTCGCGTAAGCGCATTACCCATAAAGCCAACCAATGCTTCATATCAAGAAGCGTATGCATTACAGCATCATTTATAAAAAAACTCATTTTCTTTGCTGCGCAAAATAACCGAGGAATCGCTAATACGGGCACTTTTTTTTTCTTTTTAGTGTGATATGCCTCCATGATTTATCCGGCCAAAGCATTGCCACTCCTGCCTATAATTCGAATACCGGAAAGAATTGGCTCGCTGGGACAGGACCTACAATGTATAGGCAAATGAAAAGAAGATTTCTTAGCTAATGAGCGCTCATGCTCCCGCGCCAGATCGTTGACGCATCGGCCGGTTTGTACGGTATATAGTTTTCCGCACTTAAACGGTATCTCGTACCGAACGCCAGCGGTGCATGTGACATATGGCATGGTACGCTTCTTTTCACGGGCAGGTTTCCTCGGAGGTCCCGAAATGCGTGGGCACAACCCAGCAAGTTTTCGTGGCGCAGAAAACGCAATAGGCACGTCGTACCTTTTTGCCACAGTCTTGAGGCTGTGCGCAACCCTGTGAGCGTAGGGCACTACTTCCGGCTTTGTTGTTCGTAGAACCTGCCGAAGTATTTTCCTGCCTTTCAGTTTCCGAAGTAGGCTCTCGGACACAGCTGTCAAAATCGAACGAGGGAAGTCAGCCCCCTGTAGGCACTCAATATGACAATTAAAGCTATCCTTGCTTCAGATGATCATCCTAGTCGGTCGAAATAGGTCGCGGAGCTTCGGACGAAAAGCGGTCCAGAACCACTTGTCACCGGCATCAGCATGGGTGGGTGTGGGAGAAGCAATCGCAGCGCTACTATGTGAGGAGGGAACAAGCATTGTACAGAAAAAAAGAAAACATTTTAATGAGAACGACACACAGTTTGACTGATTTAACGAAATTAAAATTTCTGATTAATTTTATGTACGCATGGCGACGAAAGACAAGACAACTCTATTTTACTTGATTGTTATCATTAAATACCTTTTCTTCAACGCCGGCTATCAGTTGCAATGAATGCAGCTGTTGAGTGGTGCAGAAAGGCCAGCTCGTAAAGTTTACCTGTTACAATACGCCGCCTGACACGTTGCGTTGCTTTGTTTGTCAACATTCGTGCGAATTTGGTAGCGCGGGTGGTTTCATCCTTTCTTAACCTGTTCAGTCAAAAGTAAAGATTACGGCCACTGGATAAATGTTTACTTTAGCAGTTTTAGTGCGGCTGAACTACCAGACAGGCTTGGCATCCAACGATGCCACCAGCATTCTACACCCAAAGATTTCGTCGGCCTCCAAAAAAGGTATGTTCTGTGCAATGGGGCCCTTTCGACACCCGTACGGCTGACCTTTTCCTGCATCACTTTCCGCGCTGAAAGCTCGAAATGCCCATCAAGTTGAATTGTCGGCATTTGAATATACAGCTCTAATACAGGCCACCAAAACAAATTTCGCGCCTTTGAGAACATAATGATGTCACTTCTGTTTTAACGGGTATGGCGTCATGTTATTCTTTCTTACGACGGAAGCGTTCCCTCGTCAAACAGGTGAAGGTAAGCCCCATCAACCGCCGAGAAACCACACGTTTCGTACGTATGGGCTTCTATGGAAGCTTCGCTACCAAGTTTATTTACTTTGTGATCACCGGTGCTGATGATGACTGTTTTGCATACTACGGTACATAACCATAGTCGGCTGCAATAGCATATCACACCAAACAACGCGTTCGTCGAACAATGAGCCCACTGTATCTTGACGAAACGCCTATAAACTGGTTGCGACAACACCGTTATTTGGGGTTAATAGTGGATGATCGCATCTCTTGGTGTACTACTGTTAAATCTGTACGACGCAAATCGCGCTCCCTCCTTAAGTATGTGACCTCCTTGACTGCTAGAGGTGCTGGCTGCGACCAAACAACGGCTCTCCAGGTGTACCAGTCATCTGTACTCTCAGGCATAATGTACGCATTACCAGTTTTGAACATACCACCTAGTTTCATGGCCCAACTGGAGCGAGATCATTGTGTTGCCTTTCGACTAATGCTTGGATTACCTCGGGAGGTGCAATCTATTACATTACTCACTGAAGTGCATCAGTTACCCTTGAGGCTTTAAGCGGACCAGAGAGCTCTGTATCATATTGAGCGTCTGCACCGCGCATCGAATGGTCAATCGCTCCTTGATCGTCTCATTCACCGCCCGTTATCTCTCATGAGAAAAATGGTGGTATTATTTATGAATATCTCTACCATTTCTGAACATGCTGCTTCTGATACGTCTCCAGCTCCAAAAGATATCACGTTACACGTATTCCCCATTTACCTCACAATCCCTGACATGCACGAAAAGTCTGATATGCCTGTTGCGGCAATATTCCAATTGGCTCAGTCTCACATGTTCGAAAAGTTTCCAGATTATCTTCAAGTGTTCACAGATGCATCTGTACACAATGACGGCCAAGGCGCCTCTGCAGCTTTTTTCTGCCTTTCCACTCAGGTACGGCGTATCTTTCAAATACCTCATCCAACTTCGTCAACAAGTGCGGAGCTAGCAGCGAATAATGTTACACTGAAATACGTGCAAGAGGAGTTAACTAAATCGAATGTTGCCATCTTTACGGACTCCCGTGCTGCCCTTAGGAGGTTACAACGCAGTGAGATTGATTGTCCACTTGTGCGCAGCATTACTGACTCTGCGAGCAAAATTACATCACGTGTGGTATCTCTCGTTGCTCAATGGATACTTTCCCACGTAGGAATCGCCAGAAATGAAGAGTCTGATTGGCTCGCTTCAACATGCGCTCATAACAACTGTGACTGCCCAGAAATTTTGTGCAAACTTGATGACGCTCATCTGCTGATTCGTCGCCGCCTACTCAAGCACGAACCAGACCAGTGGGTCGCAAATGGAACGTTCCCGCCCTGTATTCGCGGTCGAGGCTTGCCTCGCCGTGCTAGAGCACAACTACTCAAGCTGAGGGTTGGTTGCGTGAACGTGCACGAACGTTTATACAGACAAGGACGTGTGGCAAGTCCATTGTGTACGTCTTGTGGCTGCTGCGAGACACTTCAGCACCTTATATTTGAGTGTCCCGCTTTCAGTGCGCAGCGCATGTCGCTAGTGAGAAACTATCGTCTCCTTGGCCTGCGGTGTGCGACACTCGAGGAATGTGTATACCCCAGTGGTTGTGCGTCTAAACGTGATCAGGCCCATCGCGTCCTACTTACCTTTCTAGAGTTAACTAACTTAGGTTCACGTTTGTAGCGTGAACATTCAACATTCTCTAGTAGCGTGACCTTCAGTGACCGGCCTTACTGTGTGTGATCTGTACTGTGTTCTACTTTAGTCTGTAGATTTGTCCTGTTGCTCTTCCTTTCCTCTTTCCTCCCCTCCTTCCTATCTTCCATTTCTGTGTTGCTGTCACCTCCCTTCAGAAGAGTAGGCAGGCGTTTTGCCCCTTCCGGTGGCAGTTGCCAGCCTGCTCCCCGCTTTCCCTTTCCTGTTAACTGTGTATATGGGTTCAAAACAAATAATAATAATAATTATGATAATAATAATACATGCCCAAAATATGAAAAAGGGACAAGAAGCGGCCCGGTACTTTTAAAATCAACAAGAAAGCAAGAAATAGAAGCCACTATACCATTTGTTGCATTGCGTAGCATGGGTGCGAGAGGACCTGGGTCCGCGCCGGTTTCCTTTACGCTAAACATGTAGGAATGAAAAGGGCAAGTTTCTAGCATTTCATTAACCGCTTCACGAAAGCATCCCGACAAAAGTTCCAACATTACTACAACCTTACTACAGAACAGAAACAAGATTTGTTAATCAAGAAACATACAGAAGATACTACAATGAACCACGTTATAGCGTTTCAGGGAATATCGTAGCGCTGCATTATTCATGGAAATGCAGCAGCAGATGCAGCTGCGAAAAGGCGCACAATAAAGAAGAAACATTGAATCTTCCTCCTTCCATCAGTGAATTCCGCTTGCTGCTCAGACAGATATCCTGTCATCTCAGCAGAAACAGTTTCGAGTTGTTCTTTATTGGAGTAGCAGACTAGAGGGCACTAGCTCATGTCGACCTCCCTGTCTTTCCTGTAAAGAAATTCTATTCCAGTATTGTTCTCTATTGACCTAGGTATTAGAATGTCAATCCTGAGCGATAAAATAAAACTTGAGACTTTGTTGCCACAGAGTTTCATACAATTACTAGAGGGAACTGTGGCGCTTGTGTACGGGAGCTGCAAGCAGGGCAGTTGAGCGAGCATGACAGCTTTAGGTAGTACGTGCATTTTCCTAAACTTCGTCCTGCTGGCTTCAAATGGCTTCGTGATTTTGCGAAGTGGTCATTTTGAAGTACTGCGTTAGAAATAATGAAATAAACATTAAAAGTGAGAGATGGCAGTATTCAAACACAGGACCTCTAGCATAGAAGCCCGATATTGCAACCATTAGGCCATTGAAGCATGGACAAGTGGAATCACTGCAATTAGAAGTGATTATGCGTGCTTGCCGAGTCTTATTACTTTCTGCATTAAAAAAGTGGCAGTTTCGCCCGAAAGCCGAAGCATCGTTTCTGACAGCAAATTAGTCGACAGCTATGCAAAGTAAGGATAGTACTTGTATATCGGTCGTATAAACTTGTAAACATTCGCTTACTAACTAAATTAACAAGCACGGTGTCACGCACGCACGAGCAAACGTGCACACATCTCACTCGATGAACGCGCAAGCTCACTGTCAAAACGCCGGAGTGGGAAAGCGCGGCAGCAGCAGCGAAGGATTTGATCTTCGTGCTGCCTCTCATTTCAACGCGAACTAAGCGGCGACAACACAGCCCACGCGAAGCTATCAGCACTAGCAGATCGCCTTCAAGATAGGGCCCGCGCCGTACGTAACCAACATTCCTCCTCTCACCCCTGCCTTCGTCCCGTTGTCTTACGCGCAACCAAAGACGGCGCGCTTCCTCCCCGCTTTCCTTCCTCGCGTGCGCGAGATTGAGCCACCATCGGCTCACCCTCGCAAGCTTTTACTCGCACATACAATCTAATTAATACAGCGTGCAGCGACGATGTTATCGCCATTCGGTTTTATACGGGAGATCACGGTGACGCTGAAGGCGATTGCAGAAATGCGCTGGGAGTGCCCATATAATTGCTATTGCAATAAAAGGTATAAATCACTCTGAAATTTAGGCCAATTTAGGCCAAGATAAAGGGTAATAAACGAAGCTACAGGAACGTCTGAAGCGCCCAAGCAGCACGGAGCTATGACAAATCCATGTATTACCCATCATTCCCATAGTAGTCGTAGGAAACTATGTTTGTTGCACCGCCAGCGGCTTGGTACAGCAAACACGCGGAATTTCACGCGCAAGATCACCTATTCTGCACTGCTCTTCTGGCTACCCAGAAGAAGATGTGGTCCGCCTCTTTATAGACTGTCAAAAAGACGAGATTGCATGGCGGACACTGAGGACCGATTTGACGTTATTTAGATAATCGAGCGTTCACGCGGAAAAAAAAAATCACTCGCCCCATCGCCAACAGCGGGGTTGCAGAAAAAAGCACTTGTTGCTTTAAAGGTTTTTCAAGAAAATATAAGCATCCATGGTTTCTACCAAATCTTCGGGCCATGCGTCATAAAACCTTAATTATGCGATGTCATGTAGTTATGCTGTGTATTTATGACCCATACGTCTGCAAAACTGAACTGTGCGTTTCCACGGACAACTTCAATTACTTTGGTTTATTCATGGAACTGTGCGTATTTAAACATTTAAAGGGTCTGAACTTGAGCTTCTTGGCATGGCTTCATTAAAGGGACAAATGCCTACGAGTACCTGTCCTGTCCGTCTTGTCTTTTTATTAATTTTTCGTGCTGCTTTCCCATTATGATTAAACGTGTTTCTACGTACGTGTTTGCACGTGTTCTTGTAATATATTTTTGGCTTTCTAGACTCATTCGCTTAACTTTTCTGTTTTCGTTTTATTTGACTGTACTCAGAGCTTTGCGATGCTTTTCGTGATTTTATTCCGTTTTGCCATGAGACGAAGAGCAGCCGGAGCCACTTAAAGGCACATTCTCTCCTATACTATCCTGTTATTAAAAGAATAACAAACCGCCTGTTGAATATCGGCATGGTTGTGGTTAAGAACTGAACATCCACACCAATCACCAATCAATCACGCTATTTTTACGTGGTTATGACGGTGCGCAGGTCAAGGAGCAAGGCAGAGATAGTCTAAACTGATTAAACTAAAATTGGTTTATTGTATGATCTGGTGGCCTTCTAAACTAAGGTATAGCTCAGGGGTGGCGATAGCAGGAGGTGTGGCCAGCCGTCGCCTAATGGAATGACGGCCACTAGCGTCTGGCCGCTCGCTTTTATTATACATTTTATTGTACATCATACATGTTATTTACATGGCTTTTATGCATGTAGCGTCTAACTTTCCAGATGCGGTTGTTGCGACGGGGCCAATTCTGTAACGTACCCCAATAATTTGCTAGCACTAGTACAAATTGATAAACGATGGGCCTGTCTTTCTGACAAGTACGGAAGTGGACACCTGCCCAGAGAGCGCCAGAAGCGTACTCAGAGCTGTGCTGCCGACATTCGCCATCAGGTGCTGTACGAAACCTGCAGGATGCGACCATGTGTGGCCACGTTTACGAGATGTCTCCTCTCGCCGTGCTATAGCTTAATGCTTTGGAAGCTTCTTTGGCCATCAGTAGCGCGTTATAGACTAGTGTCTTGAACTCTCTTCTACTACGGTCTAGAATCATGCGTGATTGGAACGTGTTCTCGTGCGGCACCAGAAACGTGATAAAGTCCCGTATCTGGAGCGAATGAAACTCGCATGACATTTAGATGTTGCTATAAATTTAATAAGTTAGAAACAGCTAGCCAATGATTCAGTTACTAGATTTTCATAAACGTTTTACAGCGGAGCATTTATACGCTAGGCTCTGGTAGTTTGTGTGCGTAGGCAAAAAAGGTTGCGGCCATCCCAGAGCTAAAAGAACCAGAGCGTAAAACAAAACAGTATAACCGGGAATGTCCCAGCTGCGTTTAATCGGGAGAAGGCTCAAAATGTATTGTGATGAAAAAAATATCGTAAATAAAGAAAGTAAAAGCAGAATAGACACTGTTTAGTATGGATAGCTGTTTGACGTCACGGGCTTTATAGGCAAACAACGTAACCTTATCTCAGTTCCCTTCCACCCGTGCAATGGGTAGGCCGCGTGCGGTGACGACTGCGGAAGAACAGCGCGCCGGCGATGAAGACCATCGTGAACAGAATTGGGAATATGCGTGGCGACGGCGGGCGGCACGTAATATGGACGAACATCGTGCCGCAAACGCCAAGCGTATGCACCTTTGGTTGGATCACCCCTCTCGACTCCACTCCCGTCGTAATTGTGGGTGATTTCTACATAGACGTGTCTCGGCCCGATGTAAAGTGGTTCGTGGCGTTTCACTTGGAAAGCATCGGCATTCAATGTTACACAAGCATCAGTATTCCCACGACGCTTCATCGATCGCGTATAGACCTCACATTGGCCAAGAACCTTTCCAGTGTCGCCACAGAGCCACTGGCCGTATGTCATAGCGATCATGGAGCGATAGTCACCTTGGTGATCAAATAATAAATCCAGAAAAACAAACAACAGCAGATTAAAATTAAAAAAAACATTGAATATGCAGTTTAATAAAACAACAAAAAAATCGTGAACAAATGAAATTTATTCTGATATGTGGCTTTTATTTTCGATCAACATACTTATTATGAACGTATTTATCACCATATATACAGCTCTGCTAGTCATCCACCTTCACAGAATGAAATGGCTCTGAATTTTCATTTCTTGGGGTAATAAAATTCTAAAAGAAAATCGTGGGGAATAACATAAAGATTCTAACACATTTCTTTTCCTTTTCACGCTTCGTCAGTGGTAACAACGACGCAACGTCTGCATTAGCGCTACGACCGACCGGTTGGGAGAAGTGAATGATAAGAAATGAAACTGAGTGAAAAAGATTCTTGCTATAATAATTCAGACAAATTTATTGGCAAGACATTGTTAACCACGACGGGCCTCAGTAAGCACGCGATAACATAACCAATGTTTAGGTACTCAATTAGAATGTTTAACTAATTACACTTATGATTTAGGAAGGTCAGTGATCAAGAACGTCCAGTCTAGAATACCAATATTTTCACCATACGATTTCAAGAGATACATGTGACGTCAAGTCACATGTCCCATCGGACAGCTATAAAGGCGCCCGACGAGCTGTACTTCACCAGTGGGCGAGGCGGCAGCAATTCCGACAACATGCTGAGCAGTCCCTTTTGCTGCATGCTACAGGTTACGGTGCTTACTCTCGGAAACCAAGCTTCAACTAGCGCCTGTGCTGCTTCGATAACGTTGGTGGGCCTGGACCAAGACGCTGGCGTGCATCCATCGACACGTGGTGAATGCGGCATCATGGATCGACAAAGTTTTCCATGCGTCACAAGTCCGGGTATCGCCTCAACAACGGTGACGTCAAGTCACATGCCCCATCGGACAGCTATAACGGCACCCGACGAGCTGTGCTTCACCAGTGGGCGAGGTGGCAGCAATCCCGGCGACATGCTGAACAGTCCCTTTTGCTTCATGCTACAGGTTAGTAGATATATGCCAACTCATGGTTATCGATCTGATAACCGGTTTTTGCTGCTGCTGCCCTGCCCACTGTGTGTTAATTATTTTTGTCTAGTATAATTAGCCCATTATTCAGATATCTTCTGGTTTGCAGAGACGTAGAAAAAAATCCAGGTCCAACAGGAAAAGACCTCTTGATAGAACTGTTGAATGGGCAAAGTAAAATTCTTTCTACTATACTGGATATACAAGTAACACAAGATGAAATGCAAAGGAACCTATCAAAATTAACGGAAAGAACTGATGACATCGAGCGGCGATTGGGCGGTTTAAGAGCGCTCAACTCTAAAGCAGACAGCATCGAAACAACAATAACGAACTTCGAGGAGCAACTCACCAACATTAGTGAACATGTTGATGGCCTAGAAAACATAAGCAGGAGAAATAAATTAATAATTTATGGCTTACATGAACCTAGAGTTGAAACTTCAGAAGGCTTCAACGAAATGTAAAAGACGAGGTCGTTAATAAAAAACTAGGCATTAACGTAACAGGCATCGGAAGGTGTCAAAGACTCGGAAGATAAAGTGAAAATAAAACCCGCCCAGTGATTCTAAAATTCTTTGACTACCGAAAAAAGAATGCCCAGTTTAGAGCCTCGCAAAAACTAAAGGGTAGTGAACTGCCACTATCTGAAGACTTTTCTAGGCGAGTACATGACACACGGAGGCTTTTATGGGAGATTTGTAAGGAAGAAAGGCACAGAAACATGAAAGTAAAGCTGCTTTACGATAAGTTGAGCATCAACGGGACTTTGTTTGATTGGGATGCTGAAAAAGGATCCTGTTATAAGCTGAAGAAATCAGGTCCTCAAAACTGACAGTCTAAGCTCAAGCGTGGCCCTTTAGGAATGCTTATTGTAAATTGTAGGAGCGCTATAAACAAGCGTACAGAGTTAGTGGGAATTCTTTTATCGTATAACCCAGATATCGTTGCCTTGACGGAGACATGGTCAAATAAAGAAATATATTATAGCGAGTTCATTAGACTTGGGTACACCGCATTCAGAAAGGACAGAGGTAGCAGGGGGGGAGGTGTAGCCATCCTTTTCAAGGATAACATTAAGCTCTTAAAAATGCCTGATTTATAAGATATTGAATGCATTTTTTTCAAGGCCTACCATGAAAATATTCGATATGTCATAGCTGCACTGCACAGACCTCCTAATTCTGGTGTTGAAGTTTTAGATTCTTTGAAGCTATACATGAGCGAACATGTGAAACCCGGTGACCGCATTATTCTCACGGGAAATTTGAACTTGCCAAACATTGATTGGGAAGCGATGTCGGTCAAAAGTGATAATGACCGCATAGGGGATGCCATGCTGGATATTGCCTTTTCTTTTAATTTATTGCACTTAGTGGATACCTATACTAGAATGCAGGGTAATTCTGAAACAATCCTGGACCTCTTCTTTGTATGTGGGGCCATAAGTAGTAAAAATAAGTGCGATGTATTTCCCGGTATATCGGATCACGAGGCTGTGTTACTGACAATAAATAGTATGAATTGAAAAGACGGCTGGAACGCTGTTTGATCCCGCAATTTCTCCTGAGCTGATGATGTCTCGATGATAGGTACGCTTTCGTTTTACTTAGATTCATTTTCAGAGAATATTGTAGACGTGCAGCAACTATGGGAACGCTTTAAGAGTATTGTCAATGACTGCATTGAAAAATATGTACCAGTTATTGTTAAGAAAAGAAAAAAGAATCCCTAGATTTCTCGGGAGACGCTGAGATTGAAAAGGCAGCTCAAGAGGTTAAAAAATAAAATGAAAAAATGAAGCAGGGCTTCACCAGATCAACGACAGAAATTTCTCTCTCTTTCATCTAAACTTCGGATCCAACTATCTACTGAGAAACAACGTTACTATGAAGAATCATTGCCTAAATTTATCACAGCGTCTCCCGAGAATTTTGGCGGGAGGTGTCACCGAAACATTACCAATGCGATGTATGTGAAGTTGATGGTATTCACTTGAATGAAGGAAAAATTGTTAACTTATTTAATAAGCACTTCCACTCCGTTTTTACTTGGTATGATGGTGGCTTACCTGCGTTAGAGAATTTTTTGTCCCCTATTTCTGATGTGTCAATAAGCGAACAAGGTATATATTTCACATGCTTTTAAAACTTGATGAAAAGAAAAGTTCAGGCCCAGACGATATACCCAACACTTTCCTAAAAGGTATGCCGAATGGGTTAAGAAATACTTGTACATTGTATTTTTACGTTCCTTAGAAGAAGGTGAACTCCCGAACGACAGTAGAACAGCCAGAGTAATACCACTTCATAGACGCGGTGCCAAACAGTGTATAAACAATTACCGTCGGGTCTCTTTAACCTCTAACACTTGCAACTTATTAGAGCACATGATACATAATCATATCGTAGATTTCTTAGATACACATAACATATTAACAGAATGCCAGCATGGATTTCGGAAATGGTACTCAACTTGTACACAGCTAGTTGCTACCATCCATGATTTTGCCGTATCTCTAAGTAACGTAAAACAAATTGATGCAATTTTTATGGACTTTTCAAAAGCTTTCGACAAAGCATCACAGAGTAAATTGTTATTTAAGTTACATAGTCTGCTTAGAAACTCTCAACTTGTCAATTGGATTTAAACGTACTTGAACAATCGCCACCAGTTTGTTGCATTCAAAGGCCATCAATCTAACCAATTACCAGTGAAAACTGGTGTCCCGCAGGTCTCAGTTCTATATATATATATAGGGCCACTCCTTTTTCTTATGTATATAAACGACATGGTACGAGACATCTCTGTGAAAATAAAATTGTACGTGGACGACTGTGTTCTATATACGGAGGTTAATGATCAATCCGAACAAGCATTGTTAAACAATGATTTTCAGCTTGTTGCTTCATGGTCTAAGCGGTGGCAGATGTGCATGAACTTCGACAAGACTGTTTTTATGCGTATCACTCGAAAGAAGAGGCCCTTAGCGTTTCCGTACAATTTTAACAATGTGCTTTTGTCTGAAGTGTCTGAATACAAATATCTTGAGCTATGGATTTCAAAGAATCTTAGGTGGAATAAACCTATTCACTACGTTACAGCGAATGCTTATAAAAAGTTATTCTTTTTAAGAAGAACGTTAACTCTGCCTACCCCTGCGGTAAGAAGATTAGCATAGAAATCGATTGTCCTCCCAGTCTTACACTATGCTGCTATAATGTGGGACCCGTATACAAAAGGTAATATTCTGAAATTAGAGAATGTCAAAAAAAAAAAAAAAGCAGTACAGTTCATTTATAACAATTTTCGACGCAGCTTGGTGACTGAACTACAAGCTCGCGCTAACCTAACCCCGTTATCCGATAGAAACCACTCATGAAGACTAAAACTTTTATATAAATTAATTAAGGGGCACTACGACGTCGACGTTAGCGAATGGATTACATTTTCTTCCGGTTATTCAACACGCCAAAGACATGAACTAACAATAAGACCTTTTCGTTCTCATAATGACTCGTTCAAGTATTCATTTTTTCCACGAACAGTCAGAGACTGGAGTTGAGTTGAGTTGAGTTGAGTGGTTGTAGGCTACTGGTGGGATTAGCCTTGCAGTAGCTGCCGGCAATTGCTCCACCGTAGCGACACTTAAAATACATAAATCATATAAATCAGACACAGACCTCACAACTACACTACACATAGTCACACCTAAGGTCACCATGTGGAGGCCAAATCCGTGTCCTGCAGGTAATTTAAAAGAAGGCGAGAAACCTCCTTCCTATCTAACCGGTTCCCGCGCGGGAAAACAATGTCCTGTATAGAACTGTGGGGAATTCCTGTCCTCTTGAGGGACCCGAATAACACGCTCCTTTCCGCGTCATACAGAGTACAGCACATAAGGTAATGTTCTATGTCACCGCACACACCACACGTTGAACATAATGGTGACAACGCCAGGCCAGTCTTACACATCCACGCAGGGGTACGAGCAGAGCCCGTGCGAATGCGGAGCAGTAAAGTGGCTTGGTTTCTTTTGAGACCCTTAGTCACACATGGCTTGTGAGGTGAGCTCCACAAAGAGTGGAAGTGGCACGACACCGCTTCTCTGAAGAGTCTCTTGTCCTCTTGAGGCACTTTTCTCAAAGGATTCCCGGACAGCGCTCTATGGGCAAGGCTGTCCGCCATCTCGTTGCCTATGATACCTATGTGCGAGGGCACCCATTGGAATCGTATGGAGAAGCCTTTGATAAGGAGAGTGTGCACCGAGCGTAGGGAGCTTAGACATAAAGCATCAGTAGGGAACCCATACTCTAACCTTTGAAGGGCGGATTTCGAATCTGTAAGAATGACTACGGGTTGAGGCGTACAAAGCCGTAGCTTTTTTAGGGCTGCCTCAATGGCAACGCTTTCGGCCGTTGTGGAGGACACGACTGTAGTGAAGCGAACCGACCAATCATACTTTAAAGCGGGAATATGAAAAGCAGCTGCACTAGATCCTCTGACCTTGTCCACAGAGCCATCAGTAAAAATTTGAAGATGACGTGCATATTCAGTTTCAAGATGTTCCAGTACGAGCGAACGTGTTGCCGCCAAAGGAGAACTCCGCTTAGCACGAACGTGAGGAATTGTCAACGAACAATCGAGGCTCGCGAAAGACCAAGGTGGATTCAACCTCTTAGTTCGACCTCTAGCGTCAAGACCCAGGTAACCAATAGTATTAAGGGCCAAGTACGCTCGGGACTCGGATCTCTTTCGAAGGCTCTGTAGAAGGGCTCGACCGGCTATCGTCTGTTTGAGGCGGCCAATTTGTATCAATAGCCTTTGTGAAGCGACTAGGCTAAGAGGTCTCGATAGAGACTCATAAAGTACTGCATTATTAGGAGCAGACTGCGGAACGCCAAGAGCCCTCCTTAGGCCCTTTCTGTGCAAAACCTCAAGTCGTTCCAGCTGTGATAGTGAGGGGGAAATTAAAGGGAGCTGGTACATTATTCGACTCGTCACTAGTGCATCGTGCAGCCTGATCATTGAAGAAGGGTGATTTCCCCATTGCTCACTTGCAACTCTACGGATCACATTGAGACGCGGAGATAGTGATGTCACAATAGAGTCCACAGCTCGTCGCCACTGTAGACGGTAGTCAATAATTACGCCCAAAAAGCGTTTGTACTTCAATTGACGAAGGCAAGATTGATCAATGTCTATCTTCAGCCGCGCATACCGTCTTCCTCTACCTGGAAACATGATGAAGCCAGATTTTTCCACCGAGAGAGTCAACCCTACACCTTGAAGGTAATTTTGAACTGAAAGTAAGGCCTGTCGAGCTATCAGAGCTAAACGTTTGTGTTGATATCCGCTTAACCAAATACAAATGTCGTCCGCGTATACCGACATATGGATATGCCTGCAATGTTTTTGCACTTCAGCGGGAAGACCAGCCATTACAACATTAAACAGCGTCGGGGAAAGAACACTTCCCTGAGGTACACCTCGCGATACCGCCCTTTCGGTGCTTATGGTACTTCCTAACCGCACTTGGATTTTACGATCACTGATAAGTGAGTGAATGAAGCGCAGAAGATAGCCCTGTACGCCTATGTCCATCAAGCTATTTAGTACTGAACTTTGAAGTACGTTATCATAAGCCTTTGATACGTCTAGGAAAATAGCTAGTGTTGAGAGGCCGAAAGCTCTTTGATGTTCAATGTGGCTTATCAAGTCCAAGACGCTATCTTGCGCGCTTAGACCTGTGCGGAATCCAGTCATGCATGTTGGCAGAGCCCTTCTATCTTCAAGCCACCATGATAAACGCTTACTTGCCAGCTTCTCCATGAGCTTAGCCACACACGACGTCAATGATACAGGTCGATACGAGGCCAAGTCTGTCATTTCTTTGCCGGGTTTCAGCACTGGGACAACACAAGCCACCTTCCATGAAGGAGGGACGTCGCCAGTCTCCCATACTCGATTGAGAAAGCTTAGGAGCATCTTCCGGTGTTCTAGAGGTAGGTTCTGCATCATCTGGTTGGTAATGTCGTCAGGACCTGGTGCACATCGACGCCGCAGGCTGCTGAGTGCTGTCTGTAGCTCTCGAAGTGTGAACGGGGCGTCCATAACAGACGTAGATGTTGCAGGCCGAGCGCACTGATGAATTCCTGAGCTTGCACGTACAAATGCATCTGCAAATTCCTCTGCCAAGCAAGCGAGAGGTTTCTGCTTTAGCAGTGCAAGCGCTTCGAAAGGCTTACGAGGACGAGAATCACCAGCAAGGCTGCCAATGACTCGCCAAATTCTCGTCATTGGTGAAAAAACAGACAAGCTGGCGCAGAAGGACGCCCACTGCGACCTACAGAGCTTGTTCGTATGGCGACGAATGGCAGAGTTAAGCCTGTTATAGGTCGTCTTCAAGGATCTGTCGTCCTTCTTCCGCATCATTTGTCGCTCCGCCCTTCTGCGCGCTGCGCAAAGGTTCCTGAGTTTTAAATCTGGAGTCGGAAAATGATTAGGCAACTTGACCGCCGTGGTAGCTGCCATCTTGCCATAAATCATTTTTTCTATCACATCTCCAGAAACATGTGCAAGTTGCTCCCTGTATTTGTCCCAATTAACAACATGGCTTCTTTTAGTGCCGCGCGTATTGAAGTCGGCAGTAAACACAAAAATTGGGTAGTGATCACTTCCCATGCGGTCAGGTGCAGTTGACCACTTCACACGAATGTCAGGTGAATGCAGAGTGAGGTCTATAGATGTGGCTGAGGCGGGAGGCCGGAAGAAAGTGGGACTTCCGTCATTGGCCACGCACAGGTCCAAACTGTCGATAACTTCTACCAGTTCGCGTCCGCGGGAGTCTGTGTTCCTGTCACCCCAGACCGAGTGATGGGCGTTGAAGTCGCCGCAGATAATTCGGGGCGCTGGGCAACGGTCACAAAGCTGCTGGAGAAACAAATCCATTGCTACCTTCTTCCGCGGAGACACGTATACGGATGCAACTGAAAGAGTTCGAAAGCCGAGCCGTATCTTCACAGCCGCTACCTCAATGCTATCGGTGCAAAGATCGGTAACGTTCACAGCCACATGAGGAATCTCTCTTCGTACGTAAAGGGCGGCACTTCCTGTGGGAAATGACTTTATGCTGCAATTCTTGTGCGCAACATATCCAGTCAAAGATCTCCCCCTTGGTAGGCCAGCCTCCGAGAGCGCCAATACTGGAACACAAGTTTCTTTCAAAAATAATTTCAGTTCTGCTAATCGACTTAGAATCCCAGCGCAGTTCCATTGCATAATAAACGGCACTTTTCGGTGATTTTTGGTTGCACGAGGTTGAAGAAAACTAGCCATATTATAAGGCAAAGTTCGCTGCGAAGGCGGTAATCATGGACTCAAACGAAAGAACGAGCTGTAGAAAGGTCTTCAGGGTGCCAGCCTGCATCGCTTGAACATAGGAGCGGAGGACTTCAAACAGAACTCGCAGAAGGTCGGACAGATCCCGATTTTTGAGCTCCTTATTTTGTTGAACGCACTGCCTCACCACTTCAACAAAAGATGCGGACTGGGACTTACTCTTCGTCGCTGCAGCTGGTTTCTTCGTCTCTTTTGAGGCAAGGGAATGTCCTCCTTGTCTTCGAGTCTGGTTGTGATCTGGTCGCTGAGGAACTTGGACAGTTTTGGTTGAAGCAGATCGAACAACCGACTCACTCACAGAGGACTTTGCCGTCTTGCTAGGGTCAGGTCGCTCACTGACGTCGCTTGTTACCAAGCCACGAACTTCCGACTCTAACGCAGGGAACTCAACTTCCGACTCTAACGCAGGGAACTTGTCACTTCCAGGTGTCGGCTTCTCAGTAGGTCGTGGTTTGGGACCACTAATGAAGGACACTCGACGGTGTAAGGCGCTTACACGGAAGGGGCAGCCACCGAAACTCGCTGGATGGTCGCCCCCACAATTAGCGCAAGCAAAATCTGCCTTGCAGGCTTTGTAATCGTGGGCGCCACCACATCGTTTGCAACGTTGATCTTTGATGCAAACTTTGGCTACATGCCCAAAGCGTTGGCACTTAAAGCATCGGGGAGGAGTTTCAACGAATTCTTTGACTGCATGCTTGGTGAAACCGAGGTTAATTTTCTCTGGGCGTTCGGTGTTGGGAGCAAACGTTAGCACAACAGAGGTAGTAGGCTTCGCTGCCCATTCTTTTTCTTGAGTTTCCACCCGGCGCATCATACGTTTCACGTGCAATACACCTTGCGGTTTCAAGTAGTCAAGAAGGTCGCTTTCTGAATACCACACTGGTACTCCCCTAATAACACATGTGTTCGTCATGTAGGAGTGGGGCAACCGGGCTTTAACTCTTATGTCACAAAGCTGAGAGCACCGGAGAAGAACGTCAACTTGCTCTTCCGTTGCGATATCTAGATGAAGAGCACCTTGCGTAGTGAAGCGACTGCGAATCGGAGCAGATCCCAGCAGCACTTTAATGGCTTCGAAGAGCCTGATAGGGTTCTGCTCTCTAAAATCAGCACCTTTCTCTGTTGGTAAAACTATCACTGGGATTCCGACCGTTCTTTGCTTCCGATGACTCACCACCTTGAAGCCGTCGCTGTCCACTTCCGCCATATCAGCCACTTCCTCGTCAGGGCCGACGATAGTGGAGTCGTCCCCACTGAGCGATAATGACGTACTGGACTGCTGATCGTCCCTGATGACTGGCAGCTCCACGCCTTGCGAGGCCATGGCCGCCTCCGCCACGCTGGCTTCCTTCGGATGGCGCTGTCCCTTTAAAGACGTCGGCGCCGGAGCAGCCGTACCCTTTCCATAGGGACAGTACCGCCTTAAAGATGCGGCCGTCTTCCCAGGATATAAATAACTCACTCAATGAATTGCAAAACTTAGGGAAAATTACAGAGCTGAGGTGACAACAGATCGAACAGCGTCGTCGTCTTCAGAGACTGGAATAAGCAGCTGCATCGTTCAAGAAGAATCTTTGTCAGCTTTCGCATCCCTTCATGATGGTTGAAACATAATTCGCTATTTTTATAGTGACTGTCTATATGATATCTGCGTTGATTGTTCCTCTGTTTTATTTCCACATTTGATAAATGCTTTGCTTAATTTTTTTTGTGTTCTTTCTTGACTGTGACCTAGGCATGTACATATATTTTGTTTGCGATTATGTTGTATTTTCTTTATGTATTGTATCCCACCCTGCTAAAATCCCGGCGGGGGTTGCAGTATCAATAAATTAAAAAAAAATATGTTACCGGAGAAACGCACTCGCGTCTCAAATATATTCCATTAACCCGTTCTTGAATGTTTTGGGACGAACATATGTGAAAAAGCAAGCTATATCATCACAGATTTTGAAAAAGAATATCTCCAATTGCATTTTGTTAAATGTTACTACTAAGTATAATTGCCACAAAGAAGAAACTGGCTTGAACTCTGCCATTCATTCACATGCCCTGAATGAATTATTTTTAAATATAACTGATGAGCATACTATATGGTTATCTAACAGCGAATGATTCTATAAAAGACACTATGATGTACGGCGCTCTGGTAATGCATTGCCTACAGAACATAATATCAGACAGACAGGCACACGCAAGCATATACTCCCCCGAAATTGACTGTTTTCAATGCAATACTCGCTTCTTTTTTCCAACGCGGAGAGGTCTCGCGTTGTCCATTCCAGCGTATATATGTCCCAAAATTTTGATCATTTTATCCCGCTCCCGTCGTTCTCTCCCGCACTGGCCGCCTCCATTTCTTTTTTTCTTTCTTCCTATGTTTTGAGCCGTCGGCGTCCTCGCTTTTCCACTTCCTCCTTTACTTTCCTTGCCAGTGAACGTGCTTCAGGAGTGGCTTCGACATCATGGGGTGCTTCGTTTTCTCTTCTGGGTTGGCGTTGCCTCCCAAATAAATTTACAAAGAGAAAAGGGTGGTGGCAAAAGAGGGGCGACAGAATTTATTGAGGGCTGACGGATAAGAGTGAGATCGATCATCCGACTTTCTAGAACTCAAAGCACGGTGCCCTGCTTGTTTTTTGTTGTGGTTCTCGGAGATGGTGGACAAACGACAGTACTGCCAAACATTGTAGGGCAAGCCCCCACTACTTATTTTTTTTCAAATTTTAGTAAGCAAAGCAGAATGTGTGTGTGTGTGTGTGTTTTCACTATACTGTGCTGCATGTCAAGCGCCCTTGCAAACTAGTCATTGGCAATAACAGTTAATACGAAAGGAAAATTTCTTGCACGCTGTCTGGTAGACACTTGTGTTGGCTGAAACCTGCTATACACATGACCGAGCAGCGTGGCCGTGGACATTCAGGTTCACTGAAATGAAAATAGCGGTGATGTCGAATTGCTAGAATAGATTGTTTATGTCTTGATTGCTCAATACTGTCAGTCCCATGAGGGATTATGACAAGAACTGCATCTTCGTGATATAACCAGTGCATACAGGTAGCATATTAATTGTGAAAAGCGGGATATGATAGATAATGCATATACACAATATCAAACTTGCGAAATCCAAGGATAAGCATATAAGGCAAACAATGAGCGAAATTGAATGCCAAGAACAGTCAGAAAACTACAAGTTATTGCTAATAATTTTACACAAATAAGGAAAAAATTCACCGATGATTACGATACTCCCTAATGCGAAAATTTCAGCGCAGCTGTATACGTGTTTTCATTTCGGACAATCTATCTCGTGCGGCACGTTGCAAATGGAATGAAATGTGGCGCGACTGCCTCGCTAATCGGGAGATCGCGAGAGGCGGCGCGTGGGTGACGCGTCGACGCCATTCGCTGCAGCCGCCGCAGACAGGCTGCGCTCATGCAGTGCTTTGTTTCCATTATTAGACTACAGTTGAATAAGGTTGAATGGGACAAGCGACTCGGGCGGCGCGCGCTATGCACCGAGGCGCGCAACGACGAAAAATACTTTGGCAGCGCTGCGATCGAATTTGATTGGGCCGCATCAAGGTCACGCTGTTGGAAACTGCTGGCGATACTTCTCGGAAGCGTCATTCGTGCTGCTTCGCGCGCTGGTACATGCGTTCAGACCGCTCATACGGTATTAATAATTGCATATGACATGTATTTATGCCTTAGTAATAGATACCTTTCTTTGTCTTCTTTATCTCAGTTATTTTTTTTTTTACTGCCGCTCGGTGATTGCGCGTGCATTGCGGCCGATTGTCGGCTTTCATTCTACTATGTTGTTGTACGGGTTCCCTTTGGAGCACAAATATTTTTTCTGGTTCTTCAAGCAGCATGTATCTCTCGTCTGTATTTTTTTCGCATATAACTTTCCATCAGTAGGTCTTGCGAAACGCAGACGGAAAAAAACATGTAATCTTCCTGCTTGCCTCTTCAAACAAATAAAACGTATCTGCCGCATCCGTCGCCCTGTACTCAGATTTACGGAAAGTTTTCTTATAGAACAAAAAAAAAACAAGAAAAATGTGCAGTGCAACATTCCACTCATGTTTTTGTCTTCCTCGCGTAACAGAATGTGGAGTGATTGGTACGGGTTCTTTTATTCTGGTCGGACCTCGTGCGTCGAAAAAATTTACGTAGCCATTATGTGTGCTAACCTTGGCCCGTAAGCCGAGCGAAAGTTTTTGTCCAGTTCATGCTTAACAAAAAAAAAAAAGAAACTGGCTCTCCCGTAATCGAGAGTAGATGTAAGCATGAAATGGCTACCGGCAAAGCAGATTGGTTGGAGATGATACGAGCCGCAATCTTAAAACGAGTGCAGCGCATGTTTGCAACGGCACACCGCACTACACCGAACCATGCCATACTGTGCATTGGTCCATACGGACGCAATAGTTCCCTGTCACAGACGCAGCCTCATTGCAGGTCTCGTGTCGGTCAAAGAGCCATTCGCGTCCCGCCGGACGCGCCGCGGGACTCACGCACCGCTGGCGTTGAAAAGGACACTCAGCGCCAAAAGATGACAATCACTTGTATGGTGCACTGTATGTGCCTTTTGAACGTTGATACAGGAAGTGACAAATGAAACTTTAGCGTACTAGAGGTTACCGCTTCAGTGATATTGCAAAGAAACGTTAGGAAGAACTCGGAAGCTGTACTTTTTGTAACTTGTTTGGGAAATAACTAGCGTATGGAACACGGTCTTGTCTGCTTGCCCGTATCATAAAGTTTTGTTCTCGCAACTTGCCCAGATGTTCTCGTTTGAGTGCCCAGATAATGGCTCTGGCTTTTAGCTCAAGGACACTTGAAGGTCGCCGATAACGGGAGCTAAAAGCATTTCATGCTTAAAAAAGCGGCGTGGTAGTGTGATTAGTGGCTACATTGTAAATATGGCGTTGCGCTGCTACACTCGAGCTCACGGGTTCAAACCAGGTCGGGGAAGTCGAGGGGAACGAAATATGAAAATACTCGTGCAATTCTGTTTAGGTGCACGTTAAACGACCCCAGGTGGTGAGAAGAGGACAGGGTGTCCCATAATCATATCGCTAAACGTAAAACGCCGGAAGTTGTTCAATTAAAAAGAAAAACAAAGAAAAATCAAAGAAAGAAGGCAGCTGCGTTCTTCGGCTTTTTTCTAAGGGTGTAAACGAAAGAAATTATTCTCTAGTCTGATTTCCGAGAAAAACCATGTTACGCTTATATTATACTTCATACCTAAATGTAATGGCGTTCCCACCTGTACGTACGCTCAACTAAGCAGCTTCTGTATTATAAACGGCTCCTTTCAGTCGTCCGGTGCACTATCATAAGGAAAATAATGAAACAATTAAAGGAACAGCATGCGTCACACACACACATAGATATTTGTAGATCTGCTGTGTTCGTTGAAAAAGATAAGTGTGGTACCATATTGGGCACCCACTTTTCATGGGTTGCAGACATAGTGAGACTGTCAAAAATTCAGAGCCCTTCCACTATGTTGAAATTGAAATTGATTTTTGAATTTAAATTCAAATTAATTTCTTCATTATTACAGGTTATAAAAAATAATATACAGAAGGAGGTCCCATAGTCAATGACTGTATCGGGACCTCCTGTTATTTATAAATATGCTTTTTCTCAAGCAACGAGGAGCACCACATTAAAATTATATATAAGAAAACATGGAAGAAAGTAAGTAATGGAGAATACAAAACAAGATATACTTGTGCACTTAGGAGTTACGATAAATCTAACAAAGAAAATTATACAATCGCAAGGAGCAAATGTGGTAAACTTAAATGAACTAAACGAAATTGACAGTAACCGACAAAATATTTCACCCAAACATGCAACAGTACAAGCAACAAGAAAAAGAAGTCCAAATATGCATGGCCTATAATAAAAAAGAAAGGTTCCGGAACAGCGGAATATTTGAAGTAATAGGGGTGAAAAAAAAAGAAATAAAGTTCATGTTAGATATTTTCTGTTAGAATAAAATTCTTCAGATGTTTTTTAAGTGTGGACATTGAATGCGAAGTCTTGATGGAAAGTGGTATGGAATTCCAAAATGAAAAAGCTGAAAAATGAACTGATTGTTGCCATAGTTGGTGCGCACCTGAAATGAGATTATAGTTTAAAGCAAGTCTAGTGATATTAATGTTTATCAGGCATGTTTTACGAATTATACATGCAGGAACTTGATTATTCAATAACCTGAAAATAAATATGCCCAAATTATACAAAACACTTTCTTTGACAGAGAGAATGTTATTAGAGTGTAGCAATGGGAGAGCGCTAGTATTATACGGACTAGAGGTGACTATCCTAACTGCTTGGTTTTGCAAAGTTTGAATGAACTGAGGTGAGTATTATATGTATTTCCCCAACATATTAACGAGTAGTTATGTGGAAGTGTATAAAAGCGTTATATAGCGAGACAAGTGTAGCACCGTTAAAGAAATGGCGGGCTCTCATCAGTAACCGAATGCCGTAAGCAACTTTCTTTTTAGTATGCGAGACATGATAATGAAACTTGAGGTTAGAGGCTAGTTATCCCAAGAATGAGCAATGAGTGCTAGAAGGGAATAAAATGGCAACCAAGATTCAGCAATGGAACTGAACAAGATGGTTTCTGGGGGGAATTAAATACAATAAACTTGGTCTTCGAAGGATGAATAACAAGATTATTGATACAGCAGTTTGTAACTTTAGCTAAGTCGTTATTGAGTTTAGTAAGCAAGGACGAAATATCTTTATCGTAGTTAATAATGGTTGTGTCGTCGGTGTACAGTACACAGTATGAGGATGTTAGACAGTCAGGCAGATCCTTAATGTAAATTTAATATATTAAAGGTCTGAGAATAGGACCCTGCGGTACCCCTAGGTTAGTAAGCGTAGTTTCGGAAAAAAACATTCGAAATTTTAACTGTGTTATGCTTATCCTGCAGATAGGTTCGTAGTAACATTAGTGCTGGCACCATTATGCCTATAGCTTCCAATTTTAAGAACGAAATGCGATGTTTAATAGTGTTAAAAGCTTTCATAAGATGAATAAAAACTGAACCGGCAAAATACCCTTTATCAATAGCTTCTTTTAGGCGATCCATTAGGAAGATAAAAGCGAGGTCGGTTGAATAGCCAGGACAAACAAAAACCATACTGAGAATTGGAAAGAATATTAAATTTAGTCAGATAATTGGTTAATCGAGTAACAATAAACTTTTCAATCACATTACTAAAAAGTGGCAGTATAAATATTGGGCGGTAATTTGTTAGTAAAGGACGATCGCCTTTCTAAAAACTGGAATTAACTTTGCTCGTTTCAGCTCAGATGAAAAAATGCTGGTCCTGAATATTAAATTGATAATGAAACATAAAACATGACATGTGAGATGAGCAACTAGTTTGATGTTACTAGAGTGAATATTATCACGACCGTCACTGTTTACTTTCAGCGTGCGAATGACATCAAGAACCTCATGGGGAGTTGTAGGGTAAAGAAAAAATTAATGCGGCACACGTCTTAGTGACCTTCCACTATGTTAAGATGGAAGACCAGCGAAGCTGTATTGTACGATAGCTATATTAAGTTCGATGTTGGGGTTACGCTGTATTGGTTGAATAAAGGCACAAACACATAACTTCGTTGTTTGCTTCGTCTTTTTTTTATTTTTGCACTTTTTTATTTCTTTGAAGTTTTATTTCTTCCTTTTTTATTTTCTCATTCATATTTAAGTTCTTTATTACTTTATACATAGACGGCTATATATTTTTTTCCATTCTACACGGCTTTTGCCCACGGACACATTTTTCATCAGAACCTAGACATATATAGATTCGCTGTAAAAAGATATTTTCTTTGCCTGAATCAAGTTAACAGATTTACAGGCTGCCCCAAAACGGGGCGTTTATATTGAATGACAGCTAGGAACTTGTTCAGCAGAAGCGCTTAGCACCCGTGCATTAATCCTCTCCGGAACTGGTGCGCCCCTGTGCAACAGCCCCGACTCTCCAGCAGCACAATTATTAGGAATAAGTGTCCTCACTTGCATCGGCCCCTCACCCTCGATACTTCAAAAATGTTGTTATGCGTTACATTCGAATGGAAACAGTTATTCGATCATATTTAAATATGAATTGTGAAGTCGAATACGATCCGAATAGGAAATGTCATTCGATTAGACTATATGGTTCTACTTCATTTCGCCTGCTGGAACGTTTAAGGAGATCGCCAGACAAGCCACGGAGATTACATTAGTAAAGACATCCCGGTCTCCCCAATTCAGTCCGGTTACATAGGTAATGTCTTTTCTCTAACACTGTTGTTCATATTACCGTCCAATAATTGCCTTGATTACTTTTCTCGGAAAGTCGATCGCTTCACCTGGGGCATGGTGCAGCTTTTAAAAGAAGCACGCTTATTCCCGTCGGGAGTTTTCACTTTTTCAATCAGTCCAGTTAGAATATTTGATAATTTTTCTGTTACGTATATGTTGTGGATATATATATATATATATATATATATATATATATATATATATATATATATATATATATATATATACGCGCCGCGCAGTTATACCTCGTTTATTTCACTGCAGTATTGTTTTCTGTGCTGATAAATATTCCCCGTGATCAATATTCCACCAACAAGAAGCACGCGTAAAATGACACGATATCAACCATTTTTTTTACGTACGTTCATGTTGCAGAATGGCGGCTTCTGTGGCAAAAATTACGTGTTACTTCTAGAAAACAATGTTAAATGTAGCAGTTCACCTGGCTAAAGCTACAATTAGAAGCGGCCGACAAGATTCGCGGGCGCACCAAAGCAAGTAAAACTATGAAGAAATTTACTGCACTGACCTGCGAGAGAAACTGGCCGTCCCCCAGCGTCCGCGCAACGAATGCGCGCTCGCTAGCAGACGACGCACTTGACAACAATACTGAAGACTTCATGTTGTGTAACCCATGCCTCAGATATGTATACGTAGCAAAACGGTGTCGATATAAGTTTGCAGTTGAAATAAAGCACCATTATAAGAGCGTAGGCGCGCTATCGGTCTCGGCGCCCGCAGCGAAATTACGTTGAATATTCCGGGAAGCGCGTCTCCATGCCAATCCAGTTTGCTCGCAGCGCCCTCGCACAATTATTCCACACGCGGCGCCTCAGCGGGAGAGCGCCGTTCGACCCGCTCGATCACAGTCTAGTACTCTCCAGTTTCCATGCATACGAGGCGCGCTGCTCTGCGCCATCTCCTAGCCATCGTCGGCGCAAAGCCCATTTGCGCGGCGCTACGCTTCTCGCGCTCTCGCCACGCCTTTCTCCGCTTTGCGCGTCGTGGTCACGCGGCACTCTCCTCCTCCGCTTTCCTCCTCGCGCTCTCTTCGCTATCGCCGTCTTTCACCTTCCGCTGCGCTCCGCGTTTGCATTCATCTTTCGCTGTGTTCGTTCGCTCGGTTACGAGAGACAGCGCCTACGCTCGCTGCAGAAGCGGGCGCCTAAGAGCTGCGCTCTAAAATGCATGCGATCACAAACAGTGTAGTTCGATATATATATATAGCTTATATACTCGAAAACTCGAGTGACAAGCCTTCTCTAAATAGTAGCAATTATTGATTCAATACAACGTTGAACACAATATCAGTGGGAACATTAGGCAAGAATTTTGTAAGAGCAAAGTATAATCAGACAGTTTTGACACTTTCCATTAACAATTGTGATGTTACAACTAACGCTCAAAAAGCGATATAACACCTTGTAATGTCGTACTACGAGGGATTTTTTTGCTCAAGTTATTCTAATTGCGGAATGTCCGTGGAAAGAAATTAAAATTTCAGACTGTTCGCGTAGAATGGTAATTCAGTTAGAGAAATTTTGTGACGTGTCACTCTAGTTTTGGACATGTTTAAATAGTCTGAAGTGTCAATGTTTCATTGATTAGACATAAGTTGGTAGATAATTTAGAGGCGTGCTAGCGTGTTTCTTATTTCTGTGTCATAATTCCTATCTGGTGCCGTGATTCCGTGGGAGAATATGTCAATCTGTGCTTATTGTATACGCAACTCAATGCTTTTTCTCTGCACACTCTACTTTCTTGATCAGTCGCTTAGCGTAGGGAAACCAAACTCCGCTAGCGTATTAAAATTCGGAAGTCTTACGCTCCTGAACCGCGATCTGATTGTGAATAACGCTGTAAAAGAGGACACTCCGGACTAATTTTTACCACTTGGGATTGTTTAACGTGTACCCAATGCATGGCACACGGACGCAACCTCGTGCTTAGCAGCTCAACGTCCTAGCCAGTAGGTCACCACGGCGGGTCATCAGTGCATTTCAGAATAGACATGACGAATATTATGTACGCTAAATGTTGTTGGATGCGGTGCCTGACTAAGACTTTGTTAATAAAGACGCCCTGCTTTAACGCGGCTAATGCAATGTTAGTGATATGAAGATACCATGTAAATTCATGTTTTACTCTCAAGCCTAGGTACGTGTGTACTCGAACTGCTTCAAGAGAAGTACTGTGAAGGACGTAATCTTAAGTAAATCGGTGGATTTTCCCATCCATAGACAGCGACATAGTTTTGTGTTTGTAAGTGCATTATTTAAGATGTTAAGATCATTTCGAGAATCAATTTCTTTGCAAGTAACAATAATCCACAAGAAGTCTACCGTTACCATGGACTAGTGGTCGGAAGGTCATTAACAAATATTAAGAACAGTACAAGAGCGAGAACACTTCCATATGGTAAACGGGATAAAGCATTAGCTGTCAAGGAACTCTGGTGATTACTTTTCACAAATTAACAGCCGTGACTAACGTAGTTCTTGATCCCATTAACTATTTGACCTTTACCTAGAGCGCGTTATAGCTTCGAAATTACATTTTTGGGTGAGACAAAAACGAATACTTTAAAGAAACCTAATAAAAGATATACGCATAACTGTGTTTTCTTATGAATGCAACAAGATATATCGTTTACTAGCTCGAGTAGTTCAGTGACTGTTGAAAGCCCCTTTTTGAATCCATACTGACAGGGTGTTAATACTTTGTTAATTTCAACACAGATATATATATATATATTCTTTAGGATGATGTGCTCCAGCATATCTTTCATACTGTAATGGTTAGTGACACTAGTCTGTATTTAGTTGCATCCTGCGTGTTACCGGACATGTGTGCTGGTATAAATTTAGCCGTTTTACAGTCTCTTGGGAGGGTGCCAAAAGACAGGGATTTATTAAAGATTGTTTTGAGATATTTTGCCATTCTTTCGGCATACCTTAGTAAAAATATGTTAGGTATGAGGTCTGGTTCACGTCTTTCTTACTTTAGAGATCTAGTAGCAATTTCTGTGTCCGTCAGTACGTGGCGAGATCTGCTTGTCCCCACATGTGCTTACGTGCCGCATGTTGCCCGTTGTCGTCACTTAGTGACGACAACGGGCAACAGGACAGACAACGGGACAGAGCAAAATTAATCGTAAAAAAATCCCTATTTCTACTTCTGGTTTGGTTCCAGGTTCTCACTCTCTTTTGGAATTTAGATAGTTGAAAAAAAAAATTCTATTGATGTCTTTAAGAATCGTGAGCGTGTACTAGTGAAATAATTTGTTCCAGCGGAGATCATTTTTGATTTCATATTCTCAATTCCTGAGCTAAGCTTACGAATAAAACTTTCGATAGTTTTAATCGTATTCCTCTTCTCATTTGCTTGACCTTGCGTTTGGCGTGAATTATACTGTACGTGTAATCCAAGGATTGTATTTCTTTTTGTTTTGTTTTTCGTATGGGTACGTTGGTTGCAAGACAAGGGAAAATCAGCAGCTTTAAAGTCATGCCAAATACCTACCGCGGTGGCCCATCAGCTATGGTGTTGCGCTGCTAAGCACGAGGTCGCGGGGTCAAATCCCGGCCGCGGCGGCCGCGTTTCGATGGTGGCGAAATGCAAAAACACCCGTGTCCCGTGCATTGGGGGCAAGTTAAAGAACCCCAGGTGATCCAAATTGATCCAGAGTCCCCCACTACGGTGTGCCTCATAATCAAATCGTGCTTTAGGCGCGTAAAACCCCAGAATTCAATTCAAAACCATGTCATAATAATTTGATATCCGTGCTACTGTCTCTGGACTTATCTTGTTAGGAGGAGAATTCGTGCGATAGAATATCCAGTATGCTTGTACCATCCCGTCTACTGTATTCATGGCTTGTAATTAAGGACTGCAATGTGTTTTCAGCGGATTGGATGAGTGTGGAGCACAGAACGATTTTGCGGTCTGATATATCACGCCATAATTCTGTTACGGTTTTATCAGACGGGAAGTGGCTGCTATTAAAAACTAGATGAAGACTGTTAGACCTAGATCTTTGAATACACCGTGGCTTTATTATCATGCTATAGATATTCAGAGAAAGCATTGCATCAATAACAGCCCACGGCAAACTGTTCCTGTTAATATCAGGGAGGCTAAAATCCCCTAGTAGCATCAATTTCAAACCACTTATGTGGCGTTACATGCACTCATTTATTGATCGCATAGTGTCAGAAGTAGAAGGATTACGGTAACCGCAGCCCACGATAACAGTGCATTAGTAAAAACGCAGTTTGCGAAAGTGACTTCGGCGCCGTCAACTTAAGGAGGACTTTGAAACGAGATATTCTTTATCAAACAAGCTCCTGTCGGTCGATCTTTGCGTACGTAGTAAGTAGATACCAAACGTAGTACGTTTAGTATCTACTTATAGTATATACTAAACGTTACGTAGTAAGTAGATACCTAAAACACAATCATAAGCTATACAGACCAGTTCACAAAGCAGCCCAGGACAAGGCAGTGAAATTAGACACAGCTCGATGAAGCAATATCATTTGCCAAACGCTTTCCTACCTGTATAATGAAGACGATAGTATTACCCATCCGTTCTCTTGTGCGGCTGCCGTGCACATTGGCTTGGGAAATGGCATTGTTGGCTTTTACGGTCACATCACAAAGGTACAATAGAAGTCTGCTGCATGGTGCCTGTCGTGGTCGATGTATGTTACGCGGAGCTTCAGATGACTGTTTCCATAGAGTTTCCTATAGAATACAATACAGCGAACTCTGACTGTGCAATCGTTCAGCCGCCATGGGAATGACGGGGAGCTTACATAGATTTTTCTGATATTCGTGCTTGTAGATTGAGACGTTCTTGTGGTTTAGTTTATTACGCTTTGTGTGCATTCATTTTTGCGAATTGAACAGTCTATACTTTTCTAAGTGTAGAAGACGCGGCGAACACGCAAAATCGCGACTAATTGCAACAGTTCTGCTTGTCGAGGTGACCAAATCGAAACGTGCCAAGCGTTTCAGGGCCCTAACTTGCCCGGGATAAATTCATAAGGGCGTTTTATGTGAAAAACGACGTACGGCGCGAAGGACAAGCACTGCGCTGACTTCCAACAATATTTTATTGCGTTGCCACATCGTGTGTATATATACAAGAGGGAGAATGCGCAGAAAATGAAAGGCGGTCACAAGGGGTGTTCTAACAGACAGTTATTGTACTAAGTACATAGTCACGTAAAAAAAAAAACGCGCATTACTATTACTTTCTGTTCAGATACAAGACTTGATTAGGCGTCAGCGCGATAGAGGGGGCACTGACGCGCAAACTATCCAGTTTTCTGATAAAATTTGCTTCTATAATTTCCCGCGTGAGCCGTGAGCTGTCTCGCTAAAGTTTCCTTCTCTTCAAAGAGGGGCACGCAGCCGCAATCCCGCAATGGGTGCCCAAGTGGCCTCGAACAGTGTTATGAATGTTGCTGCTCTCTTAACTGATCGTTTAAGCACCTGCCTGTCTGTCCAATATATTTACTGCCGCAAAACAGGATAATCTGGTAAACCACATTCGTTGCGCAAGTCACAAAACGTTTTCTGTGCCCGACAGAGCAACAACTTTGATGTGATTGAGGCGCATTTACACGTTTACAGAGCCTCGCCAGCTTTTCCGGGGCTGAGGAAACCACTGAGATTGCTGCACGCTGTCCAATTTTTCTTAGCACGTGAGAGACATCATGCACTGCAAACCGACGCCTTTCAACCAGTTGGCTCCCTGACTAAGCGGGCTGATCACGTTTGGTGCGCCTCAGAAGTTGTTCCGCTATGACTGAAATTAAGGCCAAAGGGTAACCAGCCCAACAAAGGTGATCGTCTTGTGCGGCAAAACTATGTTGCATCTCGTGCGAGCATGATTTAGTGAGGCTGATAACGAGGCATAACATTATAATACCTCGTTTAATGACCTTTGAGTGTGCCGATCGAGTTAAAGGGCAAGAGTGGCTTCCTACTCCTCGGTTGGAAGCACCAGCACACATGTTTGTTAGCAAGGAACAGTCTGAGATGTAGTAAATGCCAGGAATTATCCATAGGGAGCTCATGCGTAAGTTCCAGAGGCTGCAGCTCTTTCTTGAAGATCTCTACGAGTCCCAAAGCAGCAGGTTCGAAAAGTGCAATCAGTGCAATCAATAAATACCAGCAGAACATTTTGTTGGGCTAGTTGGTGCATGTTACTGAAGTACTAAAGCGCTAGCTTTACGAAGTAGTCATCCACAAACCTGCACACTATGACAACTGGAGACGCGTCTAGGCGACCTTGAATATCGCGATCATGGTGAGCTAGATAAATATCACCTAGTACCGGCGCCAGTCACGATCATGTACAAACACCATTCATTTGAATGTAATTTCGCTCAATCCACGAGGTCAAAGTTGATTTCAAATAGAAAGCCAACAATTCAAGAAAGCCGCTGACAGAAACACCTGCATCATTCTGAAAGCCAACTTATCTAAAACCAGCAATATACTATTCGACTACAGTAGCAACTTGTCATGCGGAAGTGAATAGTAGAGATCTTTAACTTTGATCCAGAGCATTCCGAGTCCCTTTTCATCCTCTCTTAAACCTAATAACCTCACCAGAATCTCTAACAAGAAAAGGATCGTCAACTATTAGAAGGTTTAATTTATCTCGCAAAAACAAGCGAACAGCTTTCTGCCAAGTAACAGCTTCAGTTACGATGACCCGCAGAGGACAGTCAATTTTATGCGTCTTAGCTGAAAAGAAAATAACTAAGCTTCACTTTTTAATTTTTTATATCACTTTTGCTAGCTTGTCAAAGCTAGCAAAAGTGATAAAGTCAAAGCTAGTGTTTTCACCATGAATTACCAACTAGCCCAAGCAACCACCCTTGTTCACTTCGTTTGGTCGTGGGATCGAATCCCAGCCTACGGCAGCCGCATTTCGATGGGGGCGTAATGCGAAAAGACCCGTATACTTAGATTTAGGTGCACGTTAAAGAACCCCAGGTGGTCGAAATTTCCGGAGTCCTCCACTACGCCGTGTCTCATAATCAGAAAGTGGTTTTGGCACGGTAAACCCCATAATTTAATTTTTTTTCACTTCGTTTTATGACAGTTCTCGATGCATGCATCCATGGCATAATGGTTTCAATATCGGGCGTCTGTGCTAGAGGTCCTGTGTTCGAATCCTGCCATCGCACAATCTTAATAATGTTTACTTAATTATTTATTACGCAGCAGTTTGTTGAAAATAACGAGTTTACAAGGTCACGAAGCAGTTTGAAGCCAGAAGGACGAATTTTAGGCGAATCCATTCACTTCTCATAAATAACATGCTGGCTGAACCACCTCCATTGCAGCTCCCGCAGACACTAGTGTCAGAGTTCCCTCTGGTAATTACTGCATGAAACTCTATGACTGCTTCCACCCAGAGGCGGCAGATCAGCTCGCGTCAAAACTGATGCCAACGGTCATGCACAGAACTTGAAGCTCATGCCCACGGTAGATTTCCACGTGTTGGCCTGGTTGCTTGTACCACGCCGGCATAACTGGCAAGGTGGCGATAAGCTGTAGAATGGACAAGAAAGGGCTGTCCCTCCGTGATGTATTCCATCTGCCGTGCCCCATGTTACCATGCACAGATCATCGGCGCTACGTCTTGCATCAGCCTACACCCGGCGCAACATTTATTTTCCTGCACTTCCTGTACAGAAGGCAACTGAGCTCACCCGGAATACCCTGCGCACCCTTACGTTGCATTTTAAACCATTTATCTATTCCATGCAGGAGGTGATGAAAATAACCTGACTTTACTATGTCTTTCACATTATTTCTTTCTTCAAGAGGGCCCTCAAAATTTCAGCCTTTGCATGAGTATTGTCGACAGTTTCTCTGCAACATAAGGCGCTAATGAAATGCAGTCTGTGAATTTGCTATACCCGTGATCATGATATCGACAGGGTATTTCCAACCAAGTGCAACTCAGTTTTCTTAGATGACATACCATACCACAAAACTTCAACGTAAGTGCGCTATGCTGTGTTTCAGAGCTCATTTAACCTTCTGAATGTGAAGTAATGCGGCGCTCATGCGGAAGAAATTCTCCACTAAATGGGCGGCCACACTATTCCGTGTAAACCACGTAATTTGGAAACGCATACCCCCCTCTAATACAAGCTTTGATCAGCGGCTTGGCAAGGACAAAGAAACTCGGCTGTGTTCGGCTGCCGAAATTGGGAAGAAAAATGTATTGATCCCACTCTCTCCGGGACTCGTCCTTCAGTAAGCTCAGCAGGACTTCAGGATAATTGTATAGCCCGGCGCCAGGAGATCGATCTTGGTAGCTACAAGGCTCCAAGCGGTGGCCGAGAATGTACAATTTGGCAGGCTAACGACGGGAACGAATCGTGTTGACATTTCATTAAAGATTGCCGTGTTTTTGCAGCAGCCTGGTTTAATTAAATGACCGCAGTAGCCGTTTCAGACATGTGGAATTTATGCGAGGCAGTGTTTCCCTTGAGAAGCCCGATAGCTTGAAACATCGCAGGATAATATATACAGAGGTTCTGCCTCTAGGAAAGCTAGTTCAGATTTGTGAAGTAGATGTCTGTGCAAAACAGGAGTCTCGCGCTATAAAAAGAAGGCTTTCAAGACTCATAATTGCATCTTACGTAAACAAAGGGAAGACCATTATAAGACAGCTATGTACATCGGAAGAAAGAAAATTAGTCAATAAAAAGGAAGAAACGAAGGAGAAAAAGGTTAACAGGGTGAAAAATATTTAATGATAGCTGTACTTAAGGCGTTCAATTACTGTAGAGAGAACTTTCATGTTTAGAGTAGACGACACAGGTTGTGCAAGCCAGCACCTCCAATAGCGAGCAATATTTAAGCGGGTTTAAGCGGGTGCGCCTAATTATGCTTTACCAGGAGATAATTATTATTATATATTTTTAACATGGTAAGCTTCACCACAGCATTCTCCATAGCATCGCCACACGTAAATAGAGACATTCTCTGCGAATAGTTGCAACCAGATTCCTTTGCGCAAGACATACACTGGACGCTTGGACTAATGACAAAGAATAGGCTTTGTTAATAAGGTCTCTACTTTATGCAAACATGAATATGCATGCGCTGTCCATGTTGGAGAGCTTACATGTGGATTTGATTAGGTGCTTCTCATATATGTCGGTTAAAAAGTTAAATATTCTAGAATATTATTCAGTCATTCGGAACTAAACGCATGACAAATGTGACACACGTGATAGTGATGGTAGCGAAGCCTGCAGGCGACACAGCAATAAAGCTAGTGCCTTCCTGCGCAATGGGCATCGTGACTCTCTAACTTTTTCCAGCCCCATAAAAAAAAAGCTGAGCATTTTATACAGAAGAGAGAGAGAGAGAAAAAATGATAAATGAAAGGTAGGGAGGTTAACCAGGACTGAGCCCGGTTGGCTACCCTACACTGGGGAAAGGGAAAGGGCGACGGAAAGATTTTAAAAAAAAGAGAGAAAGTCCACTGGAGATATCAGTCGGTCACTCAGTCCGGATCACAGACGCTGACTCAATCCGGTCGCTTTCAAATATCGCAGCAGCGCTTTTGTGGCCTTTTGTAGCTGTGATATGCGAGGCCATGATCCCAAGATCTTGTTCAAGGTGAACGGCTTTCCATCTAGCTGATTGAGAGCTGTGCAGAGGTCTTGCCTTTCATTTTCATAAGATGGGCAGTAGCACAGTAGGTGTTCTATGGTTTCCTCGATACCGCAGGCATTGCACTCGGCGCTATCAGCCATTCCAATCAGAAATGCATAAGCATTTGTGAATGCGACGCCCAAACGTAAGCGGCACAGCACTGTTTCCTCATTTCGCGGAAGACCTGGTAACAGCCGCAGTTGCATAGAGGGATCGAGGGAATGCAAGCGATGGTGAGTGAATTCAGGTGTGTGCCACTTCTCCAATGTCAAAGAGTGCGCTAGCTTGCCTAAGTGTTGGGCTGCGTCGGTCCGCGATAAAGGTATTGAAACAAGGGTTGCTCCCTCGTGACCTTTTCTAGCAGCTTCGTCAGCGAGGTCGTTGCCGGAGATACCGCAATGACCAGGCAGCCACTGAAACACGACGTCGTGTCCTTTCGCGATCATGTGATGGTGCATTTCTCGTATCTCCGACACGAGTTGTTCACATGACCCGCGACGAAGAGATGCCAGAAGACATTGTAAGGCCGCCTTCGAATCGCAGAATATAGCCCACCGATTAGCCGGTTGGTTATTAATATAATCAACGGCACCTCGGAGGGCAACAAGCTCCGAACTAGTCGATGTTGTCAAGTGAGAAATATTGTATTGGATGCTTAGTGAACGGGATGGTATAACCACTGCGCTGGTGGAGCTGCATTTTATAGAGAAAGATAAACAAAACGCCAGGTCCTTGTTTGGTGACTGAAACTGTTCGCAAAATAATTGTGAGTGCTGTAACAGTTCAAGATAGAAAATAAGCCGAGACGCTGAGCCATTTTTTAGTGTCTTCACTAACAAGCCAGCAGTACGATGTGACCATAGACAATACAACGTCAAACAGACATTGTTTATTTTTTGAGCCCTATAACGGAAAATGAGGTACTTGAAATTGAGTTCCCTGTATAAGAGCGTGTATATGTGACGTCGATAGCGAACAAATATGACGACTCAAAGGTGTATTAGATTTCATCCTGCAACAGCTGTGCTTATATATATATATATATATATATATATATATATATATATATATATATATATACATATTAAGGGAACTCCGGCATCGGAGGGAGCAGTCGAAGAAACGGAGGACAACGTGACTCGTGAGCGTGAGCGGTGGTATGAGGCTCGGCTGGACGCTGTTGGGCGTGACCGGTCAGGACTGCAGGGGCCTGCTGGCGTGGACTGAGGGACCGCGCCATTCCCACATTATATATATATATATATATATATATATATGTCTTTATTAGCACAAACAAAATACCACAGTGATAGTAAAATTAGTACATCAGCATCAGTAAGCACAAAAAAGTATGAATATACGACTACGACAAATATAAAGTATGGGTTAAAATACAGTCATTTATTTACAAGAGTCCATTTCAAGCACTTCTTTCTCCTCCACCTCTTTGAGTCCCTCTTGTTTCTTCAATCCTATTTTTCTTCGCCGGAACATGACATTACTCTATACACATTTTTTATAAGCAGGCTATTAGCGTAAAGAAAAGGGCGTTGTGTTATAAAGGCAAATTGAGTTCCCTTTATAAGGGAGCGAGGGTGTGACCTCAATAGCGCAGCAATATGCCCACTCAAATATATACTCGGTTTAATTCTGGAAATGTTGTGGCTTTGTGTGTATATATATATATATATATATATATATATACGGTGTTTTCTTTATTATACACTATACATATTTTTATGAAAACACTTGGAGCGTAAAGCAAAGGGGGTTGTTGCGGAACAGTTCCTAGGCGAGGAGCACATACTTTTTCGCTAATAACGCGAATTTCACAAGAATAATGAACATAAATTGTTAAGAAACTTTTTTTTATTATAGTCTTGTGAGCAGCTCTTAATACGGCAAATTCGGAGGCCGTCATATTTTAATGCTTCTGTATTTTTTATTTAGGTCTTGAAAATCGCAGAGTTGACGATGTTCATCACTGAATTTCGAGACTCAATCCAGGCAATATACAAGCCGATCGCACCGAGAGCGCAGGAAAGGCCGCACTGATGTCTTGTTAGATGTAAACGCCCCGTGTCGAAAAGCGTGACGAAGTTTGAAACTGAACATCGCGGCCAGTCGAGACAAGCATCTGCCGGTACGTGCCGTATCAATATTTGTCGCGACGTGCCATCATTCAGACTTCGTTACGCACTTCGTCAGAGAGTGTTTCCGCCTGATGTGACGGTGGGATGCTTTTCTTATTGCTCATAATTAGGTTGTGAACGTAACCCTACTGTATTGCTTGCTCTTCCCCCCTATGTAACGCCCGCAGGAAACCTTAGGGTGCATAAATAAATAATTAAATAAATAATTAAATAAATAAATAGCAATCTGTATAATTTGAATAAAACACCTTGTATATAACTTAGCATTTTCTGTAGGACATCCCCCCCGCAAAATAAAATACAAATTTTTCTTCATCAAAAATTTTTATATACGTCTGATGACACGTTAGTTTTCCTTCATAATAGAGTCATCAGAAATTTCTTGGGGTTGATGGCGAATTTTCTCCATAGCACGTAATGTATTTTGCAAGAGAATTGGCCCTCATGTTTCTGGTTGGCGCGTGATGTGCAAGATTTTTTTTTTTTTGCTGTTTCTAACATGTTCCTAATTTGTACACATTAGAACTCCTTTTCAGTGCCTGCCTAATTGATTTGTATTGCAAGTGTAGCTCAAGGTGGAAATTTGTGAACATTTTTATAAATAATTCTAGAAATATAAGATGCACGCAAGAAAAGACAACAAACTCAAACAAACTAGAACCAGGATTCAAACGTCCGAACTTCGAATCACAAATCCAGTGTCTTATCAAAACGCCATGCAAGATTTTTTTGATGGTGTCTATTAGTAATAAAAATAAGGTACGTGCATAAAGTGTATACATAGCGGCTATAGCAGCCATAGCCATGTCTACAGACACAAAGCAAACATTTGACAGGCCGATTAATGAAGGAAACAGTTCTCTAAAAGGGAGGCAAAGAGCTGCACTCCATCAACACTGGATACTAGTCTGATGGCAAGTAATTTTGATCATTAGTCTTTCAATTGTAAAGTCATTTGAGTGAAATGTGGCTGCGAAAATGTAAATCATTCTGCATTGCGATCTGACATGCGAGTTTTTCATAATCTGTGGAGCCCGACAATTAACACCATGTCTAAATTCTTATCATCGTTTTTTGATGGTGTGATATATTGTTTGGTTTGAAGATTTAAGCCAAGGTGTTTTTAATATGTCCTTTGGAGACCACCCCAAAATATGATAGCGTCCTTGTATGGCTAATAAAACAGTGTTCTACAGTTTCTTGTACATCACATAGACGAAAATTATTTTAAAATGCAGGCTTTTAACAATGCCGGCTTCAACTATGCAGGCTTTTGACGTGGCGTTTCAGTATGTACTTCATAGTATGTACTTTATGTACTTAGAATGTGGAGGAACAGGTATTTTAACGACTCTCGACACCTTGTCATGCCCAAGTAGCCGATGTATAGTGAGCGGTATAGCGGAGGCATAAGCATAGCTATTATATTCTTACGCAGATTTTCTCGTGAGATAGAGAAAAAAGTATTTATTTGAGAACCTAACTGCCAGAAAACAAACTGAAATGTACACTTCATGCCTGAATCTCTGCAAATAAGGACGTAAAACAAAATATTTCGAAACCACTAATATTGAAAAAGAAAAAAGAAACGTTAATGAAATTCCTCTGCAAGAACGCCACGAGTAACTAATGAAGGCAGTGATGAAAAAAGAGAGAAAAAATAGGCCCTATTTGTCTCACATATAAATGCACCAATTCAAGTTCGCCTGCACTAACTGGTCTGAAAAGATGGTCGAGCCTCATTGGCTCATAAGTTGATTAAAAAATAGAAGTTTCACTTATTTGGTGAAACAACTGAACAGTGAAGTATGCTCAGTTCGTAGAAAACTTTTGCTGCCAAATATAAATTGCATGCTTTAGCTCTGCCACATTTTGAGAGGTTACGGTGAACGAAAGTTTGGGCACAACAGCTTACGATTGGTACGATTCCCCGACGAGCTTGCTGGAGGGAAGGGTGTAGTTGTAAATGTAACGTTAATATGCAAGTAGGTTGCATATTTTACAGAAAAAGTCCGCCAGAATCCATCTCACGATGAGTGACGACGTTAATGCGATGAGCATTGAGGCGACGTATCACCTCATCGTTTTCCAACCGCCGAAACGCGTGTGCATGAGACGTGTATGCCTTCGGGCTGCTTTCTCGCGCTTGTCTCTGGACGTGCTGCATCATCTAGCGCCGCCGCAGCAAGGTGCCCGTGTGACGGGTGTGTGTATATATTCATATAAAATTGTCGGAATGTATATGAAGCTGGTTCGATTCCACCCAGTGCCGAAAACAATAAATATGTTTTTATTTCTTTTTTGTCTTTGAAGGGCGGCAAATAGCCAGGGACACATACACAACGACCCAAGTTGGCTTGCAAAAGGTTTATTGACGAGTGACACATACAAAGTTATCCAAGTGTTCAAAATATTCATCTAAGAGTGGTAAATCTGTAGCGCATACCCAGCGACCCAAATTGATGACATGAAAGAGGTTCAGTGAAGGGTGGTACATACCTAGTTTCCCGCACCCAGTTATTCATCTTGATTTGAAAGAAGTTTATTGAAGAGCGACCCGTAAAGCAATCGCACATACCCAGTAAAACAAGTTGACGTGAAAAGGAATAATTGATGAGTGGCTCATACGCAATGTCACATACCTGCCCGGAAGCCCTACTTTTTTGCGTGGATCAGCGTATAGTAGCTGCTTGGACCTTACCTTCGTTTCACGTTCGTTTTCGAGAAGAGTGCACTGGTTCTCGGATTTAGAAACGCGGGGTAGCGACCACATCCCAACCTATTTGAAGATCAAAGGTTTGACTAGCTCCAAGTCCTCCAGAACCGTACAGTGCACCGATTGGCCTAAATACAAAATAATAATGGAAGACTGTTGTCGTGACGGCACCTCCTATAACCTACAGGGCGCGATAAAGGATGCCATACATACAACCACGCATTTGCTTTTGAAGAGTTCTTCCCGCACCGATTTCGGCATCGAACTAGCGAAACTTCGAGCAATTCGCCGTCGTGCGGAACGAAGATATAGACGCACGAAGTCCAATTATGATTTGAGATTGGTTAGACGAACACAAAAGAAAATACAGCGTCACATGAACAAGCTGGCTTCGCGACAATGGGTATCCTTTTGCGAGTCCCTGGATCCGCGAAAACCTTTGTCGCTTATATGGAGGACTGTTCGTGGCCTTCGCACAACCTTCGGTCAGCGCCACCCGTTTAAATATCTGGCACTCCATCTACAACGTAGAGATATTGATGTCGCTGAATCTTTCTGCAGAAAGATTGCTGGCGAAACAAATTCCGATGGAACGGGTACGGGAACGCTCGACCACCCACCGTTCTCACGCGATCCCCGCATGGAATGCCCTTTTTCTATGGAAGAACTAGAAGCTGCGCTGGCTTTGTGCAGGCGTTCTTCAGCGCCAGGACCTGACGGCATTACATACCGTGCCCTGTGTAAGCTAGGAGACCAAGCTCGGAAGGCACTCTTGCTCCTGTACAACGACTCCTGGCAGACGGGTACGGTTCCGCAAGAATGGAAGTCAACTCGCCTTATTCCACTTCTCAAAGCCGGCAAGTCGCCTTTGGACATTTCCTCATACCGTCCGATAGCACTTGCCAGCTGTGTCGGAAAAACAATGGAAAGAATGATTTTAACACGTCTAGAATGGTACTTAGAGTACTATGAAATCGACCCAGATGCTATGGCCGGATTCAGACGCGGTCGTTCGTCAACAGACAACGTTGTTGACTTGATAACATTTGTGCAACACCAAAAGGCCTGTAAGCGACTATCTGCTGCTCTGTTTCTAGACGTTAAAGGGGCTTATGATAATGTCACCCATGAAGCCATCCTTAGCACGTTAGAAGCTGTCGGACTTGGTGGTAAGATGTATATGTGGGTGTGCAGCTACTTACAGAGGAGACCATTCTATGTAGACACAGAAAATGGCCCGACATCCGAGCATTACGGTAGCCGAGGAGTCCCTCAAGGCGGAGTGCTTAGCCCGACTCTTTTCAATCTCACCCCCTGTGGATTAGTTGACAACCTGCCAAGCACCGTACGACTTTCCATCTATGCGAACGACATCTGCATTTGGACATCAAGTGTGACACGACTTCAGCTTCGCGCTCGGCTTCAGAAGGCTGCCACAATGACATCTTGCTACCTTCGTGAACAAGGACTCGAAATTTCATGCGGAAAGTGCGCAATGGTGGCATTCACGAGGAAGCCAATGTCTGGTTATGGCGTACCTATTAACGGACAACTTATAGCATACAGCAGAAGTCGCAGGTTCTTGGGAGTCGTAATTGACAGAGAACTGTCTTGGACTCCGCACGTCAATTACGTGAAAAAGCGGCTGACTGCTATCTGTCACCTGTTCAGGTTCCTTGCAGGAAAAAGTTGGGGAGTATCTGTACACGCTATGTTACAGCTGTACATGGCGTTGTTCGTTGGATTCCTGCGATACAGCCTGCCTGCAATATCCAACACCTGCAAGTCTAACCTGCGTACGATTCAGTGTATTCAAGCCCAAGCCCTTAAGATATGTCTTGGCTTACCACGCAGTGCATCAACGGCTGAAACCATTGCCCTTGCGCAGGATTACCCAATCACGACGCACATTACCGTTGAGACAATGCGCATGCACCTCAGGCATTATGCTAGGACCCCTTCCCACCACTCGGCGAGCCTCACTGCTGCAAGGCCCTGCTCGACATTTAGCGGCATTGTCAGTGCACATCGTGCGTCATTTACTTCAGGGTACGCACCTGCGGCCAAGCCAGCGTTTCCTCCGTGGTGTTTGAGCCGTCCACAAGTACATCTAATGATTCCAGGACTACAGAAGAAGACAGATCTACCGGCCTCTGCTCTAAAACAGTTGACCTTACTTCTTTTGCATGAAAAGTACAGCAACCACGTGCACATCTATACCGATGGATCAACTACGTCGTGCAGTTCCGGTGGTGCCGTGGTGATACCAACGCGAGGAATGACACTTTGCTTCAAGACATCGCATGTCACGACCTCAACGGCGGCAGAACTAACCGCCCTGCGTCGAGCGCTGGAATTCATTGAATCTGAAAGAGCTAGAAAATGGGCTGTGTTCTGTGATTCAAAACCGGCATTACAGTGCACGCAGTCAGTTCTCCGACACGGATGCCATGACCAACTGACATACGAAATCGCGAAACTTTACCATCATGTCCAACAAAAAGGTCACGAGGTCGTTTTTCAATGGGTACCTGGCCATTGTGGAATCAGTGGCAATGATTCCGCCGATAACGCTGCTCGCACAGCACATCAGGAAGAGCAGAGCGTTCCAATTCCGCTTTCGAGGACAGACGCCGCTAGGCAGCTTCGATACCTGGCACGCAGTCTCACACTGACCGAGTGGAACTCGCCAAACTTACGACTCACACGACTGCATCGACTAAACCCCTCCCTGCAACTCCGGCCTCCACTCGGACTTCCTCGACGTGAAGCTACGCTTCTCTGTCGCCTTTGGTTAGGAGTTGCCTTCACAAAGGCATACTCTACATTAATTGGAAAGACTGACAGTGGAGCATGCGAGGTCTGTGGCACGGAAGAAAACATCGACCACCTGCTGTGCCACTGTCCACGATACACCCCTGAGAGACAAGAACTTGCCAAAGCTTTTCATAAACTGGACAATCGGCCGCTTTCTGTGCAGGTGCTGCTGGAACACCGCCCCCATCGCCCGTCGGCCCATAAAGCGGTGAAGGCACTTTTGTGCTTCTTAAGGACGACGGGCTTGTGCGACCAACAGTGACTATTAATGCTATTTCTGTAAGACCACACACGTCAGCGAACTCACTGCAATTTCCTTCTTTCCTTCCCTCCTCTCTCTCCCTGTTATCTTTGTTTTCCCCCTTTCCCCCGGTGAAGGGTAGCCAACCGGACATGATTCTGGTTAACCTCCCTGCCTTCTTCTTATCTCTTTTCCTCCTCCTCCTGCCCAGGTCGCACACAGTCATAAAAATATCGATTTCAGGGATGCGATGGATAAAACGAATTTCTGACCTATTTCGACGTCTTAAAGACGCCTCAGACTAGTTAGTACATTTCTCATCGTTAAAATCGCTCACAAAACGTTTTCAAGATGATCATTTGTATCATCGTCTACTCGAAACACTATTAGAAACCATGTTTTTGGCGGGTAAGCTTGTTTTTCTTTTTCTTTTTTACGCGGCGTAGTCGTGCTTTTTCCGCAGCCGTTAGGGGATCGCGGTAGACAAGGCAGTTGCAGCCGGCCTAGGAAACTCGGCCGCTCCGGGGGCAGAGGTAATTGGCGCCATCAATCAGGAGGGCGAGAAAGCAAATCCACTTCTCTTGTACGACCTCCTAGATCGGCGCGCGTGGGTCTAGGAAGCCGTGCCCTTTCGCCCCTCCTCGCAACTCCTCTCCCCTTGCCCTCTCTCGCAGTTGCCTCACCTTCGTCTGTCTCCGCGCGCGCCCGGTTGCCCGGCGCAATCTTAGCCCGCTGCATGACGTTTCATGTTTCGTTATCTGCTGTTATCGGGAAGCGTGCGCTGCTGTACGTTGACCGGCGTGCGCAGTTTCGTGGTCCCCGATAGCGGTGTGCTTTTGCTCCGCGATGCTTCACCCGTTGCACGACTCGCAGCGCTCGTGCATCGTGCAGCGGTGTACGAATACGTCAACAAGCCATGGCAGGTTCTTCTGGGTGCCTAAAGACAATAGGTGAGCGCGGAGAGGCGTATCTACATTACACGAACACGGCCCTCTGCATGCGTGTGCTCCATGAGTCTCCGGACGTCGTTGCGCCTTGATTGTGCTACACTTCCCTCTTACGGTAGAGAAAGCTGACAAATATATGTTCCTCCTCATTGTCACCTGGTCTATGACTTGTGTTTTTCTGTACCAAGTCTCAATCTGCAACTTCAGTAACTTGCCCAGCTTTCCATTCCGCCCTCTGTGCTTTCTCTATGTGTCACGTTCTACAAAAGTACTAGCCGTTGAAAAATTACTCTTCGTGTTTGTGTATTATCTCACTAATCGTCGATGGGAAAACCGCGCGAACAACCTTCATGTGTAGGCATGATACGCTTTTTTTTTCTAGAAATAATCATCATTGCAAGTGCCTTAAATGCGAATTTTCGCAGTTCGTGTTTATTACACAAAGGAGTGTCCAGTAGGTACGACTTAGTGCCTTAAGTGGCGTAATCTTACTGCTAAGCATAGCATTCGGGGTGAAAGAAAAGTCGTGTTGTTGGCTAATTACATCTGGTCTTTGATTGAGGAATAAGCCTTTCTGCGAATGTTTTGTATGTGCTACTGCAAAAGCTGACTACCTTCTGCTTCCCCTTGCCGCCGTTACTAAATTTGTGGCCAAGTGCAAAATAATGTGATAATGTGTATTTCCGTCTTTAGTGCAATGTTATTTTTGTTCTGCCATGTTTTTTTTTTTTCATTTTGTTCAGTAGTAATGAACATGTCAAGCATTTCATACACTTTAGTGCAGGTTTATAAGTAATTTCTTGTGTTTTTCTTGGCATGGCTGTCAATAAATCAAACTTAGCATTTTATCCTATTTCTTCAGGCATTTTGCAAGTCATTGTTTTTGCCATTACCAGTGAATTTTTGTTTTCTTTAGTTGTCATGACTATGTCATACACGTCGTCCAATTTCGGGCAATATATCAGAAGCTCTCAGTGCGCATATCAGAAGCTCTTCTACACTTTGGTCTTTAGGGCATAATATATAAATATTTTACGTGTGTCTACATGAAACGGCCTTCGCGTTTTCTTTAGTTTTATTTATTTTTTGTTATTTCACTGTCTGTGAACTTTTGTGTTTAGTAATCATGTACATGTCATGCATTTTTCCCCTTTGTTTATTTTCTGAGCCTGTATCATACTTACACTGGAAGCATAGCGTTCAAAGGACGATCCACAAAGACTAGAGAGGACAAGCGCTTGTCCTGTCTACTCTTTGTGTATCGTCCTTTGCGCGCTATGCTTCCAGTGTAACTAAGTTTTACCAACCAGCCCAAGCCTATACTCTTCTATAGCATACAAAGTTACGCGAAAATATTTGTTTTCGGAAACGGAAGTCAATAAAACAAGGCCAAGGAACTGTTGGGCTGGAAGTGGAATTCATATAGGTTCTGGCAAATGCTGGCATGCTCAAAGTATGAACAAGACTGCGTGCGTGCTAACGCATAAAGAACCCAGGGCGCACCACTCGCCAGTTCTCAATGCCTAGTCCTATTGCAAAACCCAGTACCCAGCATCCAGTGCACCGGATTGTGGGCCTAGTGCCGCGCGCTGGGGGGCTGGACAGTCGCGGCGTACTGGGAGTCGCTGGGCACTGGTGCGAAAAACAGCTCTAGCGCGTTAAATACGCGGTGCCTGGACACCGCGTATATATTTTGTTGAATACAGAAAGCAACAAAGAGTGTTTTAGTGCAATAAAAAAAGAAATGCCAAAATAAAAGTGCTCCGACCAGGATTCGTTCGCCCGACCTTCAAACCCGAAGCCCGGTACTTCACCGCTACGCTAGGCCAGCAGATGGAAATGAACGGATAATTTGCCGTGTCAAAATCGGGAAGCAGTTGTAGTTTCGCAGAGATGCGTCTCGCAGACATTATAGATGCACTATCGCCCAGTAACTAAAACTCACGCCTGTACTACAAAGAAACATTTGCTGTCCGTATTCAGTAGCATGCATGCTGGGAAGTGCCACAACATCGATTTTCACTTGCGATTGGTATTTTAACTTCGAAAAAAGTCCTAAACGAACCGCCGAACCGGGACGCTGTATGGGCTGTTACTGCCGATTTCGATAGGCGTTTCTTGTTCTTCACGCAAGGTATATGCAATGTTTTCTTAGTTCAGTGATGCCTTTCAGGCAACACGTCTGTCTAGTCATATATCTTCGTCAGAGAAGCGCAGGCTAGTGCTGGGAGCCTTCGGCGACAGCACATATACCTGTTTTTTTGACGCGTCACATCGGCGGTCGTCGCTTCTTGTGCTGGCACTGTAGACATGAAAAAATGATTTATTTAAGAACATCGATTCGAAAACTGAAATATAGAGTGATTTATCCTTGTTAGACTTCTTGATTCCTGAGCGTAGACGCGCCGATAGCGGGCAGATGGACTAGGCGGATACCCTAGGCCTAAGCTTTGGTGGGGACCGATCTCCAAGCGGGTAGCTGGTGAAAGCTAAAACGTGTGTATTAGAGCCTCAGAACTCTTTCTAGTACAATAGGGAAAGTGGAAGCGCACGAATCACCTCAGCTTTGTTATCGGTGCGATAATATCAGTGAGCGGTAGGCTTCGAACTCTGGGTTCGTTCGCGCGCGTCTGAACGACTTCTGCATTTCATGTCCACTCCACAACACTGCGACAACGGCGACAGCTCCCAGTCATATCTTACGTGCGAACTACTCAATAACGCGGTGTCCTCTGCGTCTGGGTGGTGTCGTTCCAGAATTTAGCTATCCGCCCAGTGAAAAGGGAAAATGCAAAAAACGAAAGTGAGCTTCAGTGTTAAATGTGCATGAATAAACAGGGCGGCTCACGCACCTTTATTACAAGCTGCGACACGAAACAGAGTTTTATGACCCCAAGATATAGCGTTATTTAGGACAAGAGACTAGTATCAAGCCATGATAGTGTATAAAGCATTTAATATTCAGCAGCGATCGTCCTTGCGTACTGGAACTATCGCGGCACCAACACAACCAGCATCGTTTCCAGCGCGAGCAAGCGAACTGCAGCGAGAACCAGCGCCTGTACAGCACAAACCAGTGCGCCCCAGCGTCATGGCAGTGGAACCAGCGTCTCTTCCAGTGTGACCCAGCTCTTGTCCAGCGTTCTCTCTGGTGTCCCAGTGAGTCCCAGCGAGCGCCAGTGTACCCAGTGCGATCCAGTGGCAAAAAACGCGCTGGTTTCATATTGGAAGGCACTGGAAGACGCTGGTTTTTGCAATAGGGAAGGGAGCGCACACGCGCGATAAAAAAAAAGAAACTGGAAAAAAAAATATGCGCCGCGGACAGGCATAAAGAAAGCAAAAGTAAAGGTGCGCGGGGCTTGGGTAAGGGTGGAGACGGAACGGAGCGGGTCGTCATAATAAAAGCAAAGAAAAAACAAAGAGCGAGGAGGTGCCGCGCGCCTGCTGTTTCTATTGCCATGACAGCGTAAACAACCGTGTGTACCGCCATTTTGCCAAAGTATCGCCCTCATGCTAGGGCCGTAACTGTAGGGGACCTTGGCGCTAGCGTCGAAAGAGCGTTCGCTCAAAAACAGCCATTGGCAGCCATGCGGAGATTCACCCCTGGGGTTGCAGCGCGGGAGGCTGCCTGAGTGCTGCCTGCCATATTGCGAATTGCGTCAAGCGGACAAAGGAACTTGGAATAATGCGTCGATTCTCGCTTTCTGTGAGCCTTTTGGCCGGTACGTGGTGAATTCGTTGTTGCTAGTTATTGTTAACGGATATGTGAATTTCGGAGCAATCACCAGAGATGCAGTTACTACTGTTTTTAGCGAACCGTAAATGATCAAAAGAGGCCGGCATGGTCGCATTCATCTCCTACCTGTGCTACCCCAGTATGCGCAGCCTTGATGTTCGTATTTTTTTTCAAGCGTATTTTATCTATTGTTCAGAAGGAGCGTCTGTTGGGCTAGTTGGTCTAACATTGTAAATTCTAAAAACAGCGTAAAAATGCACATACACATAAAGAAGACGCGAAAGACGTGGACAAGCGCTACTACCAACTTTTTATTTCTATCGACGCACCCTCCGATTTTATAAAGTGAGCCTCGCACAAGTGTCACACCCCTTTTTCCCATGCGAAGGTTATAAACAAAAGTAAAAGCTAAAAAAAGGGGAACAAAACTGCTGCCTGCTTTAGATAGCAGAGTTCAAGAAGTCCAGTTCGGCGCTGTGCAAAAGCAAGGATGCTTCGCTTACACAGATAGGTGAATTTTTGTGGACATGGAATGCTTCTAAAGCCACTCGAGCCGTGTGGTTTGCAGACTTGCCTAAGGTAGTGGTCTCAGAAAAAAGTGCCTCGCAACCACACGCGATGATATGGGCACACAAATGTGCCAAATGTGCGTATTTGCCTTCTTTTTCTCTGAACATTTAGCGCATGCTCTCGGAGCCGGTCGCTGACGCACCGTTCAGTTTGGCCGATGTACACATTTCCACACTTCAAGGGAACTGAATATACAACTTCTGTCGCGCACCCTACGTTGGGGTGTTTATGTCTGGTTTTGCAACCTTGCTTGCTGTCAACGCAAATCGAAGGGCAGAGCCTGGAAAGCTTATTAGGAGCCACCAAAAAAAACAAGAAAAAAAAACACACACACAAAGATACGATGCCTGTTCGCGACCTTTTCCAGGTTGTGCGAGACCTTATGCATATAAGGCATTACTAAGGGCCTCGCCGTACGTCAATGGGTCTCCGAACTTTCCATCCCGGCTCTGTTCTTAATTTTTTGCAGGAGAGATTCGGTCACTGCACCAAGAAGCAACTCAGGAAATCCCGCTGCCAATAGGCGACCAATCTGATTATGAAAGTTGTGCCCCCATACAGTGCATGCATCATGACTTTCGGAGCACAGCATCCAAGCACTGAAACGCGATGCCCCTTTTTACTACATTTTAGTGGGCAGAGTCAAAAGACAAAAGACCCTTCTTAACTGACCCGTTGGAAGTATCCCCAGCATACATGATCTGCGCGAAACCTTAGCCTCAGATCCCGGAGTTGTAAACTCTCAGTGCCAGGCAATTCATGAATGAAATTCAAACCCTACCCCGCTTGTTTAAAAAGATCTAAAGAGAGAGAGAGAGAGAGAATGAGGAAAGGCAGGAAGGTTAACCAGATATCAGTCTGAAACATCTAAACAACTCTCGTGTACTTAGACTTAGGTGCACGTTAAAGAACGCCAGGTGCTCTAAATTTCCGGAGTCCTCCACTACGGCGTGCCTCATAATCAGAAAGTGGTTTTGGCACGTAAAACCCCATAATTAAAAAAAAGATACTCTCACGGGATGTAAGCTCACCTTGTCTCTCTAAAAGAACTAAAAAGTAATCGACGTACCTAAAGACTTTAAGAACCTTCCCACCACTAAAAGCGAAGCTGAGCGCCCTGTCAGTATCAGCTAACAATATGTCACATAAGATCGGCGCAACACAAGACCGAATACATACTCCCCTACGTTGCGGAAAAGGCTGCTCGTTAAAACAATAAACGTTACCCTAAGATAAAACTCTAAAAGCGTTAAAAACTTATAAACCGACAAGCAGGCAGAGTTTTGGAAGTCGATTTCGCCATTCTCTTCAAAACAATTTCTAACAGCAACTAAAAGCTTATCTTAACGTACTGAATAAAACAAATCCTCAACGTCGACCGAGAAACAATAATCTATACCCTTGTTTTGTGTCACAAATTCAGCGACTTGTTCCGATTTTTTCACGCGGAAAGGATCAACAATCGTGAGTGACTTTAGGTTACTTATAAAAACATGCTCACATTCTTCTGTCAAGCCCCCCCTTCGCTATTGTATCGTGAATACTTGAAGTAGAAATAACTCTTGAAGGCTGTTAATGTTGCTAATTTTAGGGTTAGAGCAAGTTTTTGAAGTGGCGTCCACGTGCAGGCGCCGGTACGATCGCTGACAGGCCCTGAGTTACTCCGACGCCTTCTCACATCTGTGAGAGACAGAACACGTCCTTTCCAAGCCTGTCAGCAGAGGAAACTGGCACAAAAAGCTTTTGTGAGGAGCTTCTTAAAGGGATTAACGTGTGCTTAACTGTCTATGGACTTGCTTTTTATTTCTGAGTTACGAATGAAGAATAGTGATGAATGCGCCTTATATGAATTTGTTCACATACGCGAGGTAAACAAGTCGCGTTAAAAAAGCGGGCGATCCCAATTTATTTTGATTTTGTGTTTAAGTATGTTATGTTTGAGTCAGCTCCTCGAAGTTTTTGAAGTAAACAGCTTTCTTTGGCTCTTTTGTCCGTTTTCGTGTTAGGTCTGTGTTACGACGGTACGACGGATTTGTGGGAGGGAAGGCGAAGAAACGCGCCAAGAGAACGGTATTTGGAAAGATTGGTTGCGCTTTCTAGACGATCACAAGGAAGAAGACAGGACAGGCGCACGGTCGGTGCCTGGTCGAAAGGGCGAGGGAGGAAAATGGAAGGCGGGACGGGGAGGGGACGTCGTGCGTTGTGCGCAGGAAGGAGTGAGGGCGCACTTTCACTCAATCGTCGTGGGAAGGCGAGGGAAAAAGCTCGTGCTCTTTGGCAAGCAAATGGTGGGTAGGAAATGGGGAGAGGAGGAAGGGCGTTCGCACGTTCGTTTATCGCACGTCTCGCTGGCCGTGCGGCGGTGGCCCGCCGAACGCGGACGATAGGGATGACGACAATCCATAGCGGATTCTCGCTCATAAAAAAATACACCGCAGGCGTAGGTGAGCATTTCTCGAAGTACGATGGCGTTGACGCCGACACATTATTTAGAGCAATAAGCGGACGCGTTCACTCTTCATGGCTCCCACGAAGGAACTACGGGAAGGCGCCGAGAGAATGGGCGCATGCAACGGAGGTTCGGGGACAGCGGCAAGGAGGAAGGGGGGGCGTCGCTCGCACGTTCTCTCGGGCTATTCGCTTACATTGACAATCATCGTCGATGGTATCTGCTCAATGTTTTTACAAAGTATACAACAACATGCCAGATGTTGTGCTAATACTATATATTTATTCGTGATGTTTCCTAGCTTAAGTAGAACTCAATTGACAGTAGCACCCAGTCTGCATTGTTGTCATTCTTATCTTGCAAGCTATAATGAGTTCGTATGTGCAAAAAAAAATAATAAAAAATAACCAGAAGAGCTGCTAGTTTCAGTGCAGCTCATCATCAGCCTATTTTTTATGTGTACTGCAGGAAGAAGGCCTCTTGCAGCAATCTCCAGTTACCCCTGTCTCTCCCCCACCGATTCCATCTTATGTCTCCAAATTTTCTAATTTCATCATCTCACAAATTTTTCTGCCGTCCTCGACTGCTCTTCCCTTCTCTTAGGACCCATTCTGTAACTCTAGTGGTCCACCGGTTATCCATCCTACGCATACATGGCCTGCCAGCTCCATTTTTCTCTTAAAGTTAATTAGAATATCCGCTATCTCCCCCGTTAGCTCCCTGATTCACACTGTTTTCTTCCTGCTACTTAACGTTACGCCTAACATTTCTCGTTCCATCGCTCTTTGCCCGGTCCTTAACTTGTTCTTGAGCTTCTTTGTCAGTCTCAAACTTTCTTCCTTATATGTCAGCGTCGGTAAAATGCACTCATTCTACACCTTTCTTTTCAATGAGAGTGGTAGGCTCCTAGTTAGGAACCTGTCAGTGCGTCCCGTATGCACTCCAGCCCATTTTTATTCGGTAAATTTCCTTCTCAATGCGTTTACATGTTTGCTAATGCTGCTAACCGCTAAGTTTCCTTTAACATAACTGTAAAGTAGGAAAACTACGCGTTCGCTTAAAGACTGTTGCATTGAGGTATCGGTTATGCCACTAAAACGTTTGGGTCTGCAGTTTAGCATTCAGCTTTCTTGCACAGTCTTCTGAATATGCAGGTATCAAATTGCCCTTTTACTTTTTCAAAGAAAAGTACGTGATTGAATCCCCAGAAAGACTAGTTTCCATCCACTCGACCATTTATGTTATTACTGCGCGGTGAAGAACGGTGTGGACAAGGGAGGAAGCACACAACACATCCACAGATTCGCAACTGTTTCATTCTGAAAGTTGGTCCAAATAAACAGTTGGCAGAGGTACACGTGTCACCACACATAAGGCGGAACGAACGGTCTAACAAGAAATAACTATACTTCACAACATGTTTTCCATGTGTCGGCATTCGAGATACCGTGCTACAGGCACACGAAAACTCCTAATCTGTGATGACTATTGACGGTTGGCTCATGGATTCTTTGTAATTATCTAATATGAAACGCTTCCGGCTATCCTGCGGTTCGGTTGTTCTCTTCTTCTTGTCTTGCGAGGCTCCGTATTTTCGAAAACGTTGGGGTGGATCCGCATTCTCGGTAAGTGTACAGCCAGGTGGGACAGATATATGTTTTCAGGAACAGCTTTTGTTCTCGGACGTGTGTCTTAACGCACTTTGCACTTTGCCGTGCGTAATATTTTCGGCGTGACAAGGGCATCCGGTAAACTATGGCGGCATTACAAGGAACGTAGGAACAAGTGTGCTCCACTTGGGATACACCTTGACGTGCGGAAGAAGCAGTTTCGCTCCTTTTTCACACCTGGGGGCAGGCTTTTGAAAGATTTTCTAGGGTCTACAAAACAACTTGCGCTCCGTACCGCAAGCAGTCCCCTTTATCCCGTGTAATAATAGCTGCACACGCGGAATGACAGCAAGCTTTTTCTTGTGTTTTTTGGTGGTTTACGCAACTTACTACCCTTGACGGTTGCTATAAGTCTGATGAAGAAATTGCGGCCACTGACCAAGTCAAGGTGAAAAAACACACAGAGACGTTTCGGGACCCGTACGGGTTCCTTGGTCACACTAAAAGCGGGCAAGAGCCGCGAGTCGTTTTTATGGCAGAATGTGACGTAGGGAACGGGTGTAGTTAGCGGGAAGATTGCCATCAGTCCTGTTGATAGTGTTGTCAGTAGTTTGAATAAATAAAGATTCTAACAAGAGTCGCGTCATCGAATTCTTTTCCTTAGCTATTATAGCAGCGTTTTCCCAATCGATGCGGTGACTGCGATTATCGGCGTGTTCGGCAAGGGCGTTCGAAACTTTTTTCTTGTTGGACACGTCCCTTTGGTGCTCTTTTAGTCTTCTCGTGAATTTGCCGGTTTCACCGATGTAGCTGCAGCTGCAGTCTGCGCATGGTACCTTGTATATGACACCGGGATAATTCTTGCTTTCAAGCCGATCCTTTACGTCAACAAGCTGATTTCTCAGCTTGTTGGATGGCATGTGGGCTATTCTGAGATCGTATGTTGAGAATACGCGGCTAAGAGCTTCGCTGACGCCAGGAACATATGGGACGCCAGCGCGTTTCATGAGCGACTTGCCTTGAGACGGCTTTGGATGGAGGACGCGGGCTTCCATTTTGCCAATAAACTTCTTGGGGTACCCGTTCCTGAATAATTCGTGACGAATTCTTTTCAGTTCGTTCTGCATTTCGTGGTCACTTGAGCAGATGCGTGTGGCCCGCGTCACGAGAGATGAGACAACGGATTGCTTGTGGCAAGCCGGGTGACATGAATTGAAGTTTAAGTACTGGCCGGTATGAGTCGCCTTCCTGTGCACGGCAAATGAGAGCCTCGTTCCACTTCGCCGCACGAGGACGTCAAGGAAGGGGAGGCTGTTGTCACACTCGTATTCTGTGGTAAATTGTAGGGCTGCGTCTGCTGAGTTGTGAAGACGTAGGAGGCGTGAAGCGTCCGGCTTTCGCACAATGCAAAAACAGTCGTCTACGTAGCGGACGAAAACCTTCGGCGCGGGAGCGAAGTCAGTGAGGGCCTTCTGTTCAATGACTTCCATGACCAAGTTGGCGGTAGTAACGGAAATGGAAGCACCCATGGCAGTTCCGTTGATCTGCCTGTAAAAATGTTTGTTATAAGTGAAGTAGGTGTTGCTCAAACAGAAGTCTAAAAGCTCGCAAATGTCCTGTACTTCCAAAGGGGTGCGCTCAGCGAGCGTGTCGTCCGCCAGCAGGGCATCTCTGCACGTAGCAACGGCCAGGTCAACAGGCACTGAAGTGAAGAGCGACTTCACGTCAAATGACACCATAATGTCGTCTTCATCCAGGGAGATGTCGCGCACTTTCTCCACGAAGGCATAAGAATTTGAAATGTGCGTCGCTGTCTTGCCGGTGAGCGGGCCCAGCACTTGGTGTAGGTAACCTGATAACCGGTGCAGCGGTGACCTTGTAAAGTCTACATCATCATCATCATGTTACCTGACCAGACGAACTTTCGTCGAACTCTTGACTACATTTGCTATAAGTCTGTCGCATGCGCTGATGGCTATAGGGGACGTTCTCTGAACAGATTGTAGGGCTGAGGAATAGCGACTTTCCAGAGGTGCACCCATTGTCGCCGTCGGCGGCGTTGTCCGTCAGAAAAAAAAATCATCCCGAACCACAACCACGCAGGCCTTCCGCTTGGGGCAGATGCGTTATTGAAACTAATTGAATTTCTCGAAGTAAAATGCGTCAGAAGCGTGACTTACACACAACCTGCAGACATGATAGCGTGAGAATGTAATTTGAATATGCGAAAAAAATATAATTTGCCTTACGGGAGTATGAACCAGTGCTCTGCCCTGCACTGCACTGCCACCGGAATCGGCCCACCATTGTTTTCTATCGGGTCCCGCGTCACAGAACACCCGGTGTCGGTGTCGGCGTCATCGGGGCCCGATAACACTATCGCGTTCCACTCTTAAAGGCGGAGCTTAAGCGTCCACCAAGTTTTTGGTACTGCTATACAAACAATGCCTCGACCCCACGGATTTGATTTCCAGTCTCTACCGACACTGAGGAAGAAAACTCGCACGTATACGTTTCACGCGCGAACGAGCATTGGGAAGCGCCATTTTCTAAAAGTGCACCGAGAAAGCAAATGTTACGATGCACGCGTCGTGTTTCCTTGAATGTCATTCGTACGCAAGATGTACACCTTGAAAGCACAACTAAAAAAAAGTGATCAGTATTTTATTTTGGCCGTGGTATCTAGGAATAAAACAATTGATTGTGTAGATAAGTCGACTTTTTTAAGATGTCATTGACATTGTCTGTTTTCTTTCTTTATGTTAGTTCTGTGTTAAGTATTGCTAGGTATACTACAAAAATCACTGTCGTCAGAAATGTTTCTGTTAGTTTTATGTGTTCGTTTCATTTTATTAACTTAATACTATCTGTTATCATCTTGTTAAGTTAGATGAATGCTGTATCATCTTAGTCGTGTTTCTGCTACACCGCTTTGTTAAAGAGGCTGAAACCGCTTTAAGTAAAGAAGATATCACTTTTTGTTCCAGCCACTTTCCAGTGATAACTGCAAAAATGTTCATATTGGTACGCTATACAATATTGAAAATGAAATAATTTGTCGGATGTCATAGGCCCTGCTAAAAGGCTGTTTATACCGCGGCCCCTCTCACTACTGCCCATCTTAATTTTTGTTCAAAAGCGAAAGAGAGTGATCGTATCCCTGAGAAGCCATACATCAGTCCAGTCATGCATCCTTGAAGGCTTCAATCAAAACATTACCCATCACAAGTGCCAACCCATTGTGTAATACCGCAAATTGAGGCACTTGAGGTATGACACGGGAAATAATAACAAAAAATAATATAGGCCCCACCGCGAGTCTGGAGCACCAACTTCGTGCTCAGAATACTTTAAAATCATGTACGAGTCGTACATTTTCCAATCCTTTTATAAGTTTTATCAAGCTCAAATTAAAATTGAATGCGTTGTATTTCCATTGTTAAGGGAACAGTACCTTAACTCGCGCATAGAAGCGAGTCTCAAAGTTTGGGAAAGATTATCACGCAGCGTCAAGAAAAGAAAAGAAGAATGAATGCATAGCAGCCATAAACATAAAGCGTTTTGATGTAAATCAATTAAATGACGAAAAATCAAAAGAACGGGACTGAACCAGACAACAAGGTAGGCGGCCAGTGCCCACCTGTTGGCGCAGATGTTATGCTATAATGTGCCGTCACGCCGAAGTGAAAGACAGAGGGCATTCAGAGAGCATCACAAATGAAGCACACAAATGAGCAACTCCCGGTTATCGAGCGCAAACAACGCTGGCTTGCATTTCACTCCTGGGCGTATGCGTGAGATCTCCTTCCTCGGCATATAATAAAAATTCAAGAGAATGGCATAAAAAGAGGAGACAGTGCTGTGGAGGTGGAGCCGCCGCTGCGCACAAGTCGGCCTCCGGGCAGCTACGACGCTCTAGGGATCAGCTCGTCTCGTTGATGGACCCAGGATGTTGCTCGCTCCGTTGCTGCATGCAACCTACACGAGAGATAAGACAGAAAAAATATAAGGATCTAGCCAGACTTTCTTGTGCATTAAGTGAGAATCGCGAAAACTGGTCTCATTACAGGGTTCAATCATGCCTTGGATTGCCACCTCGGGTGCCATACAAACGGACAGACTGCGCTATGCGAGAGGGGACACCAAGTGAAACCAGTATCTGTAATTAGTCCTGCGTGTTCAATATTCAGGAAAGATTAGCAGCCGAGGAAGTATTCTAATTGTGAGCAGCGAGAGCTCAGCGCGTAGGAGACCCTAAAACTGTGGCATGATAGCAGCTCACTGCTTGTATGGATAATTTCTGTCAGACTAGCTGCACGTGTGCAAGGCTCCAAGAAGCCTCTGAAGTGTCGAATTAGGTACTATGTTATTGATGAGACCTGTAATGAACTACAATCTTATTTTAAAACTTGGAGACTCTTTTAAAACGTAATACCGAGCATTTTTATAGATGGCAGCTCTCAGGCGCCCGTTCCTGCGTTTAGCGTAGGCGTCTCTCGTCGGCGGCCTGAGGCGTAATCGAGCTAATGAGTAAAGCAAAGGACGAACGAGTGAACGCGGAGTGCAGCAGGGAATGGAAGAAAGCGATTGCGAAGAGAGCGCGACGCGGAAAGCGGACGAGGAGGGCATGGCGAAAGCGTGAGAAGAAAAGCGTATAGTACCGCGCAAGACGGGCTCTGCGGCGACGAACGCTACGAGACGGCGCCAGAGTAGCGCGCCGTCGTCTGTTCATCGATGGAATGGGGCGAGCGCGTTACCTACACCATTAGTGGAAACAAAGCGCTGTAGGATGGGGGGGGGGGGAGGTCTGTCTGCGGCGTCTGCTGTGAATAGCACCCACGCATCACCAGACAGCTTTAGTATAGCGTAAAACGCTTGCGTTAGCGTGCGACGCAACGCTAACGCAAAGAAAGGCTGCACTGCGCGGCACAAAGTAGTGTTTTATAATAGCGGAACGGAGAAAAGCGCTAACGTTAACGGAAACATATACGGCGCCATCTAGATGTAAAAACACGAAATACTGGCAAGCCAAATCCACAAGAAATGTCGAGCTAATCCAATGCCGAATCCGCAAGTGTGTCCCTAAGTCAAGCTTGCCCAAAGCCACAGTCGCTGCGTTAATTACGCATGTAGGTGTTTGGTTTCAGTGTTGTTTTGTCGAGAGTCGCGAAACACACTGATTATTCTTAGCATGCCGCGATCGAGTGTTCTGTGGGACCCATATTACCTGTACTTTCTAAGTTGGGATGACATAGACGCCCTCATGCTTCGGGAACGAGAGCGACCGCGCAGGTTGTACGTGTTCTCAAGAGGCGGCCTGCTCAATATCGAGGTGTATTCCGGAGGGGATGTTTCGCCGGCAATTTCGCTTTCAGATAGCGAATTTCCCACTTCTTTCCACTTTTTTGCAACAGACGCCCATCTTGACGTCTGTCCGAATGGGTTCAAGGCGAAAACCTCGTTCAGGAGGTTCATGTCGTCGTCGTTAGTAAAGCGCACACGCATTGTGACCACTGCACCGACCACACTACTTTGTTTTGCCGCGGAAAATGTGACATGCATCCGCTTGACATGCGGCGTTACACCAGGCGAACGAGCGAAATACACTTGGGCGCCATCTCGAGGCGGATACAGCAAACATGAGCAAACATGAGCAAACCTACTCGTTAAGCCTACTGCGCCGCTAAACGAGAACGTATATCGTAAACAGCGTCCATTTGTCACCTGTACGCCGCTGTCGAAGCATCATCACACAAATCTAAAGCGAACGAGCGAAATACACTTGGGCGCCATCTCGAGGCGGATACAGCAAACATGAGCAAACATGAGCAAACCTACTCGTTAAGCCTACTGCACCGCTAAACGAGAACGTATATCGGAAACAGCGTCCATTTGTCACCTGTACGCCGCTGTCGAAGCATCATCACACAAATCTAAAGCGAACGAGCGAAATACACTTGGGCGCCATCTCGAGGTGGATACAGCAAACATGAGCAAACATGAGCAAACCTACTCGTTAAGCCTACTGCGCCGCTAAACGAGAACGTATATCGGAAACAGCGTCCATTTGTCACCTGTACACCGCTGTCGAAGCATCATCACACAAATCTAAAGCGAACGAGCGAAATACACTTGGGCGCCATCTCGAGGTGGATACAGCAAACATGAGCAAACATGAGCAAACCTACTCGTTAAGCCTACTGCGCCGCTAAACGAGAACGTATATCGGAAACAGCGTCCATTTGTCACCTGTACGCCGCTGTCGAAGCATCATCACACAAATCTAAAGCGAACGAGCGAAATACACTTGGGCGCCATCTCGAGGTGGATACAGCAAACATGAGCAAACATGAGCAAACCTACTCGTTAAGCCTACTGCGCCGCTAAACGAGAACGTATATCGGAAACAGCGTCCATTTGTCACCTGTACGCCGCTGTCGAAGCATCATCACACAAATCTAAAGCGAACACGAGCATTAGTTGGGAATGAATGAGCCGAACAGTGCAGGCCGACGACTCGATAGATCCGAAGCGGGCAGCTCTCACTTCGACTGGCGCCGCAATGTTGCCGTACGTAAGGCTCCCCTTGCGTGCGTTAGCGTTCACCGCTAAATCCTGAAAATAGCGTACGTACGTAAGAGCTCCAGCAGCGTTTACGTACAGCGCATGCGCAGTGTGGTGCACGCAACGCTAACTCTAACGCTAGCTCTTTGCGTTTGCTGCTTTACGCTATACTAAAACCGTCTACCCATGCGCTGCCTCTCGCGATCTCCCGATTAGGGAGGAACTCGCACCGCACCTATCTCCGTTTGCGATGTGCCGCACGAGACAGATTGTCTGCACCAGCCAATATAACGCGAAATGAAAGCACGTATAGAGCAACACTCAACTTTTGCATTAGGGAGTATCGTAATAGTTCATGATTTTTTTTCAGTGGACCATTGAAGTTCGCACGTATGACTAGCAAATGTTGATAAATATAACGGGTTCGTCATTTGAATTATTCTTATACGTAAACTGTAAATCATTGCCGCAGGCATAGAGAGAAAAAAAAGAAGAAAGGACGTGTTCACCTCCCTATACATTCGCAATTTCATTCACATTAAAAATTCATTGGTGCATTATACAAATATGCCGTTCATAAGTATTTTATTTTGCTTAAGTAGGTTGTAGAGCAAGTAAAACCTATGAGGTATATGTCTGTCCTCTGTATACGCGCTTATTTTCATAAATTGCTTCCACTTATCACTGTCAGCTTTGCCAGTTTCTGGCTGATATCATCAGTAATACGTTGCCACCCCTTCTTAAAGGGCCCCTCACCAGAACTGGCCAGCTTGAGATGACAACCGCAGAGCATATAATGCGCGCCAACGATCGTGTTTGCAAAGAATTAAATCGCCACGCACCGCGGAAAGGTCTGAAATTTCAATCCGAACGCCGTTTTCCCATTCCCTCGGGGCGACCGCGCTCCAAGCCGGACGGTGACGTACTCGTGTCCCTGCGCCTACGTACTCTTTTGCGCAGTGTGACGTCGCTCGTGGTGACACGTGACTCCGAGAATTATTCAAGGCAACATCTGTTATTTGTGTGATCTGTTGCTTGAGAGAGAGAGAGAGAGACAAAAGGGAACGAAAGACAGGGAGGTTAGCCAGTGTAAATACCGGCTAGCTACCCTGTGCTGGGGAAAGGGGTAAAGGGAATAAAAGGAGAAGGAAGAAAGAAGAAAAAAACAAGAAAAATGCACACAGTAACGCGACTAGTATTGACTATTGTTGCGCGTAACATCTGTTGCTTGTATTGACGAATTGAAGTTTAGAGAAATAATAAAGCGCACAAACGGAATGTCTGCGTGTTTTTTGTTTTACTTCGCACCGAAGCAAAAGAGATGCACTTCCGCTTCGTCTGCTTGTTCCCACGGTCGTGCGCTCACGTGCGCAGGTACTGAAACTGTGCCATTTTCTACCGTGTTCCAGCGCGTGATCATGCTCTGCGATCCGCTTGTTCTGCCTCAGTATTCGTGTAGCACTGAATTATACCGCTAGTTATGTGCCTTTCGCTGATCATATTGCCTTGCTTAGTAACTCAGGGGACAAATTGCAATGCATGCTCACTGACCTGGAGAGGCAAAGCAGAAGGGTGGGTCTAAAAATTAATCTGCAGAAAACTAAAGTAATGTTTCACAGTCTCGGAAGAGAACAGCAGTTTACGATAGGTAGCGAGGCACTGGAAGTGGTAAGGGAATACATCTACTTAAGGCAGGTAGTGACCACGGATCCGGATCATAAGACTGAAATAATCAGAAGAATAAGAAAGGGCTGGGGTGCGTTTGGCAGGCATTCTCAAATCATGAACAGCAGGTTGCCACTATCCCTCAAGACAAAAGTATATAACAGCTGTGTCTTACCAGTGCTCACGTATGGGGCAGAAACCTGGAGGCTTACGAAAAGGATTCTGCTTAAATTGAGGACGAAGAAAGAAGAATGCTGGGTGTAACGTTAAGGGATAAGAAAAGAGCAGATTGGGTGAAGGAACAAACGCGAGTTAATGACATCTTAGTTGAAATCAAGAAAAAGAAATGGGCATGGGCAGGACATGTAACGAGGAGGGAAGATAACCATTGGTCATTAAGGGTTACGGACTGGATTCCAAGGGAAGGGAAGCGTAGCAGGGGGCGGCAGAAAGTTAGCTAGGTGGGCGGATGACATTAAGAAGTTTGCAGGGACAACATGGCCACAATTAGAACATGATCGGGGTAGTTGGAGAAGTATGGGAGAGGCCTTTGCCCTGCAGTGGGCGTGACCAGGCTGATGATGATATGTGTCTGTGCACAGCGTGTCAAAATGTGCACTGCGCGAAACCAGACAATCAGAACAGCTCGCGCGCGACACCGTCAGCGAAAGTACTGAACGCCGGAAAAGAAAAAAGAAAAAAAGAAATAGGCGAGGAAAATAAAAATGAAGGTGGGGCCTGTGACGTATGCGTCACGCGATACTCGAGGTCCAGTAAGCGAGAATGCAGGGAATGAATTTCGCTTGCGGTGGCTAGACGGGGCGAATGGAGAGAGTGTCTTGCTTGGCAATGGAACTCGCCTCCTGAAGTCATGGGTTCGCGGCACTGAAATATTTATATTGCGGCTATTAATGAGCCGATTTGAACATTTTTTGCGGCAGAACGCTCCCTAGAGGATACGTAACATGTTGCAGCGTATAACCATAATTTGCTATAGGGCCTGGTGAGGAGCCCTTTAAGCTAAAAGATGTATTTCCACAAGTGTATATGACCCGCCGTTGTGACGTAGTGACTTCGGCGACGCACTGCTAAGCTTTAGGACGCCGGATCAAATCCCTGCCACGGCGGCCGGAGGCGAAATTGACCAGAGTAAATGGTCGCTGCCTTCTTGCTTACAATGCTGACGTCTACAGCTCTTTATTTAAAGTGCAAAATAATCGCTATTCAACCTTGGTTCAGCCTTCTGCAACTTAGACCGTTCGTCGATTGTCGAGATTGCTAACAAATTGAATCAATTAACAATGAGGTCCGTATTTTCCTTGACACTTTCCTGACCGATATCTATAACCGAAGCGTGCAATCGAACTGGAATATGTTTATTACTAAAATTAGTGATTTATTGGGAAAATGTATCCCTGCCAACACTCTTTCCTATAATGATAACTCTCCCTGGTACAACACCCACACTAAGCGCCTTTCTAAGAAAAAGAAACATTTGTACAGATCAGCTGAAACATCTGCAAACGCTGAAAGATGGGCAGCCTACAAACGCGCTACATATAACTACGTAACAGCTCTTAAGCAAGCTAATTTTTACTTCTTAAAGAACACATGGTCGTCCATGCTAACTAGTGATACGAAAAAGTTCTGGCGCACTATTAACCGAAAACGTGGCGACGCCATAACCCTTGTTAATAGCACTGGTAACGCAATTCCCCCTGCCGACTGTGCATCCGTCTTAAATGACGCTTTTACGCGTAACTTTTCTAAACACGCTCATCTAATACGCCCAACTACACTTTCTTACGACTGCACTCTAAAAAAATTCACGCTTATGCAAGCGTGCGTTTGAAGTTTTTCCGCACGCTTAATCTAAGCGTGATATTTCTCCGCGCTTACCGATCACGCCTGCTAGGAGTGATCAGCAACCCCTCTTTACGCTTAGCAGACGTGATAAGCACTCCTGTTTCTACGCTTATTATGGCGTGACCAATCTCCACGCTTAGAGAGGGTTCCCCAGGGGGCAAGGGGGATGGAGTGAGGAGCATGCCCCATCCCCTGTCGCCTCTTTTCTCCATGCGTTGGACACAAGGAAGAAGTACCGGCCCTGGTAGGCTTGGGTGCTTGGGTCGCTTCTCTGAAGCAAACTTTGCCCACCAAGCTCTTCGCAGTCCTATTGTTTAACTTCTGCTTCGAAGGCGCAGATTGTGACGAACCAAGACGCCATGACAGTGGCAGCATGCCGGCGAAGTAGAAGCTGAGTATGCCACAGAGAGATTTCGCAAGACGGTCCCGCCGACGACACTGAAACTAATCCACTAAGAACGGCACTGTCGAAACCTCGGTACATTGAGCAACGCCAAGGAATGTAAAACCTAAACAAACCCCTCGGTATCTTTTTGCACAAAATTCCGAATGCCCTCTCAACGGTGCTCTGCGGTGCCACGCGTTCGAAGATATAGCAAGCCTGATGTTGGATAGGGACGTGAGAACAGAATTTACCGCATTAAAATCATCATGCTATTGTACTCTTTCTCCGATTGCTGGCCCACAATACCTCATCAAATTCTTTTTCACTGGCCTAGTTTTCTAAGAAAGAACAATATTCTAGGCACTGAAAAAAGTATTACACACATATTTTTTCCTGGTGTAAATCTTTTATTCATAATATTCATTCCCAAAAAATATGATACAATGAAACGTTGCTGCTTAAAAACAAAACTTACAGAGTTCAAGCGTTTTCAGATTGCTGGGAAAGCTTAAGTCACCATATGAGTTTGATTTAAATGCGCAACGCAGTGCACAAACTCTTCAATCTTGTTTGCGCCCATGATATTTCTTTGCTTGTTCTTGGCTTTAGGTTGGTTGCAGAAAAATTGGCCATATGCCGCCGGATGTTACATATTACATACCATAAAGGCATAAACACATCACTTGTGCCGTTTCTAGGGATGTGTTATCACTGATCTCAACGCTTTCCTGCCCACAGCCGCCGATGAGGAGCCTTCTTTCCCCGCAGACGGTCGCTTAGCGCGATCAGAAAAAAGAAGATCTTAATACCAAAAGTTTAATACTTTTGAGGTGAAAACATGTTTCTTTTAGACTAAATGTGGTAACGAATAGCGCTTACTTTTTCACTGCTTTAACATGACTGCACTTCTTCTGACATTTCTCCTACTGACTGCTTTTAAAATGTTGTGGTTTGGAGGTTTTTAGAAATAGGCGATATGGGAAAGATGGTCAAATCACCGCAGTAATGAGAGCATGCATTGTAAGCCTGGGTCACAAGCACCCTTCTAAAGCAACCTATGAAAGCTCAGAAAGTTTCACTATTTTCGATGAGATCAGAAGGAACTTTTTCAATTTTTGTTCATTTTCATGGATCCTACATCCAAACTTTATTCGTTTTCAAATGTGACCTGAAAGCAAAAACAATGTGCAAGATGCATTTAGGTGAGACACATTGCTGTAACTAATTTTATTCCATCATGCTCTTCACAAAAATATAGTTTAAAAATTCGTACACAACTGGGAACTCTTTCGACAAAACCTTTTAATACCTACGAAAAAATGAGCTGGAAAAACGTACTTACCCTGAATTCCCAACCCAATGCAGGTGGAAATTTTGACAAGAATGACATCCTGCGTGAACTCGTGAACTCTCACTGCACGTATAGATGGGTTTGCAGCTGGTAATCAAGAGCTGCAACGGGCAGAGTATATTCATGTTCATTGAACACAGTCACACTTACTCTTTTTAAAGCCCAATATAGAATATGCGGAGATACACTAGATAGATATCCTAATTCAGAGTGCTGTTGAGGTTGCAAATTAAGTAGCACGTGTGGTTACAACGTCACATGCAGCGCTTCGGAGATGTAGGTTACTGTCAGTCGACAAATAGCTCTAAAAATTATGAATTTTCACTTTATAGGCACCGGTATACTAGGAGCGGCATACGCGGCAACTACACGGCATACACGGCATACCACATTGATGCGCCATTAACAGAGCTTTAAATCATGAAAAGAAGCAGGGTGCAAAATGCAGAGCGGCCACTCCCAGCTCGCCACCCTTGCCCGAGGAGAAATGGCAGCGGACACAGAGAGTACGGTGAGCTGGCGAATATAAAATAAAAACTACAGAAATCGGGGAAATTTGGTATTTCAGCACAATAAACTTACTTGGCGCTGAGTGTTGGAAAGTTGAAAAAGTTGTATTGTCTCCTGTTTATCCCGCGGGCATGTCGATTTGCTACATAATGAGTGTACACACATTTTTGAGTCTCGTTTAAATGAATTGGAAGATTGGTCGCGCCACGACAATTTAATTTTCCATGGTCGCCCTTATAATAATGAGACGTGGCAACAGAGTCGAATATAACCACATTATTAGTAGTATTACCGACCCATTTCCTGCAGACGCAATGCAACGTGGCAACCGCCTAGGTTTGTATACACTTAATAAATCGCATCCTCTTATTGTGAAGTTAGCAAACTTCAAATACAAAGACAAACTACTGTCTCTGCGCAGCCAATTCAAGCATAAGAACATCAAAGTGAAGATTTTTCCGTTGCTACACGAACCGCGCGAAGAAAGCTGATTGCATTCGGTAAGAGCCAAGGCTCTTCGCAACCTTTCAAATTGCGATATAAGTTAATCCTGAACGGAAAATCATGCGTGTACAACGACAATTCAGATCAAATGAGAGAACTCAAGCAGCGTAGTGATAATGTAGCGCGTGCAAATCCGCCATGTCCTCAGATCTAGGAAAGCGCGAGGGGCAGTGGTTCATTTTCTTCATTTACTCAAGTGTAAGTTTTATATTCTAACGTCAGAAGCACATCCAACGAATACGATTCTTTATCTTCTGCAATTGACACATGTTTTGCAAAAATCATTGCGCTTACTGAAACATGGTTACCTGCCGCATGTCACTGACACAGAAGTGTTTCACGGTGCTGTGCATATCTTGTATTTATCGCTGCAATCGTGCTGCACCCAGAGGAGGTGGCTTCCTTTTGGCAATTTCAAATGGCGTTCCGTCTTCTCTTGTTTGTGCGAGCGACGATCTAGCGGCTGTCTGGGTTTCTGTAACTCTTGGTTACAAAAAATTGATCATAGGCGTGTGCTATCGCTCACCCTCTGCACAACCTACATTTTTCCATGACCTACACGACAGTATAGAGCTTGTTCGCACGCGATTTCTTTGATCTCCCATCCTACACCTGGGCGATTTTCATCTTCCAAACATAACCTGGAACGATCAACCTTCTTCACTCTTTACCTTTTCGGCACAAGCTAATGAGCTTTTAGGCTTGGGCGCAGTTTTTTCATTGTCACAACTAGTAATAAAACCTACACGTGCAGCTTCTAATGCTTCAAGAACCCTTGACCTGGTTTTGACATCCCACCCTGCTACAATCTCGGAGATTACACACCTATTTGGTATAACCGATCACTGCCTACTTGCATTTTCAATTAACACTTTAAGCCGCAAACCAAATAAAATCAGAAAAACTATACACATCTACAAAAGAGCTAACTTTACCGCCATAAATAACGAGTTAACTGCATTTCTTGACACTTTCCTACCGAATTTCAAAGATCGTTCATTTCAGCACAATCGGGGCACGTTCGCCGCAAAAGTTCAGGAACTAACTAAAAAGTACATTCCATCCCGCATCATTACCTCCGATTCTGATGCTCCTTCGTAAAACACCCATCTTAAGCACCTATGTAACCGCAAAAATCACCTATATCGCTCCGCAAAACACTCGCCAACTACCATACGCTTGTCTGCTTATAAGTCCGCATTCCACTCGTACGTAACAGCACTAAAGAATGCTAAATGTAACTTTCTATCTAACGTACTTTCATCGATGTTAAAGACTAACGTTAAATAGTTTTGGGGTGTAATCAACGCCTTGCATGATGAGCACCTAACCTTGGAAGACTCATTGGGCATCCTTATACCCAACGAACAGTGCGCTGTCGCCCTTAATGATGCATTTGTGCAAAGTTTTTCTGTCCCCTACAACGGCCACCTACCTCCTGCTCGCCAGTACGCTTATGTAGCTATGCCTCCAGTGATCGTGGATACGCCTGGCGTTGCGAAACTAATTGATTTCCTGAATCAACACTCATCGCCTAGTTACGACTCTATTAACTAAAAATTTCTTTAAAATATCAACGCCGTTAGTTCAATTATACTAACAAAACTTTTCCAGCAATCACTGGATGCATCTACTCAACCTAGTCAATGGAAAATCGCGAAGGTGGTTCCACTGCATAAATGAGGTAAAAACATTTAACAGCTAATTATCGCCCCATCTACCTCTCAATCACTTGCTGTAAATTGCTCGAACATATAATCTTCAAACATCTTGTTAGCTTCCTGGAATCCAATGCATTTTTCACATCAACCCAGCTTGGATTTAGAAAAACATTTTCATGTGAAACTCAGCTTGCACCATTTACGCACAAATTGCATCGTATTCTCGATCGTTCGTCATTTGCAGATTGCATTTTTTCAGACTTCGCTAAAGCATTTGATAAGGTCTGTCACAAACTTCTACTTTATAAACTAAGTAAGCTGAGCCTTGACACTAACATCCTGAAGCGGATTAACTGGTTCCTATCTAATCGCTCTCAATTTGTAACTGCAAACGGCCATAACTCCCCAATTTTAAGCGTAACTTCCGCTGTACCTCAAGGTTCAGTACTCCGGCCTCTTTTCTTTCTCATTTATATTAACGACCTCGCTTCGTCACTATCATCTAACATTCACTTATTTGCTGATGATTGTGTTATATTTCGTGAAACAACTAATGCAGAGGATGCTAACCACCTTCAGTCTGATCTAATTAGTGTAGCAAACTGGAACGAAACGTTGGCAAATGTAAAGGGATGTGGGTATCCCGAATAAGTAACAGCTTGCATACATATTATCTGAATAATGTTCCCTTGGAAGTAGTTCACTCTTATAAATACCTAGGTGTGCATATCTCCACCAGCGTATCTTGGAATGTATATACTAACTACGTAATTCGCAATGCTAACCGCATGCTTGGCTACCTACGCCGTAACTTTTCAACTGCCGCTTCATCCCTAAAAATGCTTCTTTATACTACCCTTATACGTCCGAAACTTGAATATGCACGCGTTCTTTGGGATCCTGCCATTGACGAACTAATTAATTCCTTAGAACTCGTGCAAAATGATTCAGTTCGTTTCATCTTACGTATTTACAACAGAACTGCAAGTGTGTCTGCCATGAAAACCAACCTTGCACCTTGCAACCTTTTCAGCCACAATACGTATCCCCTCGAATCGACCCCCGTTATAAAGTTGGTCTTGAATCATGTCACTCTAAAACTTTTTTTCAGTCATTTCTTCTGCGGTCATCCGCACAATGGAACAATCTTCCTGGTGAAGCACTATCCATTTACGATAACCAAAGATTTCTAGCACTTCTAGCTAACATTGTGCAAAGCAATGAAGGGGGCTAGTTGGTGAACGTTCATGGTTATATTGCGCTTAGTGTTACACTGACGATTTTATGTGAAGGACAGGACGTGGACGTACGTAGCGCTACGTACGTCCACGTCCTGTCCTTCACCTAATATTATCAGTGTAAAACTAAGCGCAATATAACCATGAACATTGTGTAATTGCAAAATTTTTGTTGTTGGTTACTGTATGGTTGTAACCTAAGTACTTTTGCATTTACCGATTTGATATATTAGTTTGCTACCAATTTATCATGACGTTGTTAACCCTAGCTAAACCTATAATCAGAAGCCTTTGTACTTAAACGTTCCAACTTCTTATATTTGTTTCTCTTCTCATTTGCTGTAACCCACTCCTCTCTTTAATGCCATTGGCCCTGAGGGTAACAATAAATGAAATAAATAAATAAATAAATAAATAAATAAATAAATAAATAAATAAATAAATAAATAAATAAATAACGATTCTTAAAGCAGGTGGCAACATAAACGTTTCCTTATAGTCTTATGGGCAGTACAATCTCCGACAATGCAGTGCTTACTGTTTTCATCAAGTTCCGTCAAAGGCGTTTTAGGTTTCTTTGCTTTTTTGACGTTATTATGATGACGGTTTCTTCTTATCATAGTGGAGTGCGTCGCAAAACTTGCTTAGCGTAATCCTACAGTTCTGCCTTTTTTTTTCAAACTAACAAATAATATGGGCCACTATGCCACAACAAAGCCATTCAGCATACATTGTATGCATTTTCTCTACATTTCAGCATTGCAAACTTTACGTTGCTTTATTATTTGCATGAACAGAGTGGCAAATCTACTCATATGAATAGATGAATAGTGCGGTTTCAATGAGCGTGACTTCAACAATAATTATAATCATGCGCAGTAAAAACTCACCGACGATTACGATGCTCCCTAATGCGAAATTTGAGTGCAGTTGTATACGTGTCTTCATTTCACGACATATTGGCTGACGTGGTATTGGCCTCCTTCGCTGTGCTTATTCGATTGGTTTCAAGGGACAACTCCGACGCTCGGCGCAAGAACGGGCGCCTAAGAGCTGCGCTCTAAAAATGTAAGTTAGCGATCAGGGAAGAGATATTTCCATTCCCCCTTACTTTCTCTCTCTAGCGATCAGGAGCCAAACTTGGAAAGCTTGATAGCAAGTGGCCTTGGCCATTAGCCGGCTTCCTCCGCTAATGATATGCCCAGGGGCATTATTGGTTAGAGCTTTCTCTTATGAACAATTCTGGCTTAAGAGGTTTTTGTGAATGCGCTCCTAGCTTAATAAAGCTTCGTTTTCTTTTCATCCCTCGTTGTTTAGGCATGTACACTGTGTAAAATCATTTCAGCAGATAGTTGACGTACGGCGAACTTAGTTCCCAACGTCGAAAAACTTTCGCCATTGCCCGACAGAAAAATTGGTGCCGGCTATTTGTTGGCGAGATTACGCACCAAACAACTTTCGCATCGCTTCCCCCACCCACGACCCCCTGTTGGTTTGAGAGAAAGAAAAGGGGAAATAAGAAAGAAGCTGCTAAGCTTTTCCGTTTTACCAGTTTTGAAACAACAACAAGGTTAAAGAAAAAAACTCCTTGACGACGTTCTTGACAGTGACGTCAGATTATCAGTCCCTTTTTCTGTCTTATTTCTATATCGTAATCGGATTTATGTATCACACCGCCAAGCGAGAACAAGAGCACTGACGTCTGACGGGTTTATATGTTGCTCCACCGTGTAGCAAATAATTCGAGGGCAGCCTCTCAAGCGTTGAAAGCGGTCCTGATTCCCAGTTTCTTCCCGTTACACTGCGATCACTCTAGCTCCGAGTCTAAGCTCTTTTCAATGGTAGAGACAGAAGGTACGTGAGCGATATTTCTCACAGCCAGTAAATATCAGTCTTCGCCCAACTGCAACGACCACGTGATTCCTTTGTCTATTTTTTTCTTTCAACCTTCATCCCCACACATCTAGGGACAAAAAAAGAAAGATATAGAAAGATGGCCATTATAAGATTCAAGGGCATCTTGTGGAGCTTACCTAGAAAACTCGAGGGGAATCCGATCTCATAATCTGTAAAATCATCTATTGAGTTTCAAGTGAGTCGCATAGGAAGAGGCAAGACAAACGCTTTACGAAATGGTAGTTTCATGTGCTAGTCTTCTTTGCACCATAAGAATTTATTTAATTGCTCAGATACGCGTCTAGCTGACGCGAGCAGACGATAGTATCAAACGAGCGGTCGGGCGGGTCCGCATGACACCAGCTCCCCGCGCGCACGTCACTGAAGTAGACGCTCTCATTGGTCTCCGCCGTTCGGGGCTTGCATCTTTTATCACCCGCTCCGCGTTCGCTTTTTCATCTTTCGCTGTGCTCGTTCACCGATGGCCCCAAGACGAGCGCATAGCCTTACGGAAACTGCTTGAAGCGCACGAAAAACCGGTATGCTGGGACGGGCCCGTTCGCAGACCTCTAATATTCTTACACCGTGGTCGGATACATTGGTTACAGGATACATTAGATACACGGTGCGCGATCGAATGAATCACCACTATTCTTCACGTGTGCTTGGACCGCAAGGCTCGCTCCCAGATAATGGTGCCCTGGTTCTGATTTTCTTGAGCAATGATTGTGCCACAGATACTAATACATGGAAAGGATAACCTGCCGCCGTGAGCCTGCGTGTTTGCTCCCGAAAGCTGCCAGAAATGCTATGATGGCACGATTTTTGCAACGCGTTTTTGTAGCAAGACCTAACTATGGCTCGGTTTACGACTTACCGACGAGCAGATTCGAATGGCAAAAGAGGCTTATTAGCGCGCGGTTTGTATTGCCAACAACAATGACTGGAGCCCAGACATAGCTTTAAGTCAAGAGACCTAATTGATCCACCATCTGGCTTTTCACTTGTGATCACCAATGGCTCTAGACACTCTCGGAAAATTCTTTCTAGGTGCGTCAACGGCGACTGAGTCTTGTTTTAAACATTTTCCACTAAAACTTAGTAATCATCAATAAACCTGAGCACACGAGCAACACGCGAATTCATGAGGCGCTCCTTCAGGGTTCTGTCAATGTTGGCTAGGAACAAATCGCTCAGAATCGGTGCGATAGACGAACCTATACATATTCCTTGTTTCTGAAGGAAAATATGTCCATTCCAAAACACGTAAGTGGATCTTGAATACATGGACAACAACTCTAAAAGGGCTTCAACATGCATCTGTTAATCATTTTGAAAAGCAACGTTTCCGTAATTGTAAATTAAGTGTTCAATGCAGAGCAAGAGCTCATTGTGAGGAATAGAGTAATGTAAGTCTTTGACGTCAAAAGAGTAAGCCAAATACCTCTTGTCAGAATTTTCTTGTAGGAACGCAATAGCTTGCTCAGAATTTTTTATTAAAAGGGGTCGTCAACTTCCAGCAATTTTAACCTGCTCTGCAGGAACGAGGCTACCGGTAACAGCCAGGTGTCTTTAGCAGTGACAATTACCCTAAGCGGGCAGTCCACTCTATGGGTCTTTGCTGTGAAGAACATTCGTAAGCTTAATATTCGTCTTTTTTATCTAGTGACTTATTCACATTATCTAGTTTCCATCTGGCGCACAACTTCTTAGCTTCATTTTTTTTTTTTACTTTAGACAAGCAGACACTGGTGCAGCAGTCAAAAGTCGCTCTGATGGCATCTGCTGCTTTAAATAAATACAATTACATAGGTAACACCAAGAAGCCTCCTTCTTTATCCGCCGGAACTAAAGCCAGCGAATGCTCCTTTAGGAAGGACATTGCTTTTTTGACATGAACAACGTTCATAGGTGTCTCGCATCTCATCAAAACGTCGATGCCTTCGGACCAAGAGCGGTCAGTTTCACTTACCGGTGCCAACTTGGAGACGTGCTTGACGATACCCAGAAGGGCCGGCGGTGAAAGCTTAGGTTGAACGACAAACTTTGGTCCCTTCGAGAGAACGTCCTGGATGGGTTTCGGTAGTGTCACCTCGCCTCGTATGTGGATGGGAGCCATTGAAAAGGCGGTCTTTCGCTTCATCGACGCTTGTAGCTGTGAAAGCATCTGCATCCACATGAATTCAGCTGTCCTCACACGCTCATCAGATTTCCTCACGCGCTAATCTGAAATTTTGTATCCTCGTTCTTTTTTTGCGATGTTGAGTGCAGCAAAATTGATCACGTGACAAAGCCGGCTTGGCATTGGTGGATGGTCCTGTTTGTAAACTTTTTTTTTCGCTCTCCCCCTTTGAGTATCTTCCTGTATTTATTCCTCTGAGATGGGAATAAAACCATAGTTGCAAGTAGGGCTCTGTGGTGTGTGTTTTTCTTCTGTGTGTTTCGTCAAAATGTTGCGCAATCCAACCTCTAATATGTAGAGACTGCCTGTTCATTGACATTTTATCTGACAACTGTTTTATTTTTATTATTCATCAGATGAGGCATATGGGCGCACACACAAATAAATCTGCCTTTTTATTGCTGCACCATAGATTGGATGAGATGCCCACCATTACTTGCACAATGTCGGGCATCATTATCGCATCTTCCCTTTCAATGGATCGCAAAGGTTTCCAACGCTTGCGATGCCAGGCCGTAGTCCTTGTCATTCCAGTGCCGAACTTAAGTTTCAATGTTTTCAACGCCTGGCTTTAGCCTTAGACGAAGCACGCGCTAAGTGCATCAACCTCAACCTCCCTTAACGGATCTACCATGGTGCAGTGGTTGTATAACCTTGCTTGCAAGGGAAATGTTATGAGTTTGAACCGTGCTCCGAGACAAGAATATTTTATTCTCAGTGGCGTCTTGGGACGACAGACGGACAGAAGGAGCGACCAAAGAAGGGCATTACGCGAAGACTGATTCGTGGTTTGTCCAATATCATCATTAGAGCGTAAGCAAGTAACCTGTGGTATCTAATATCCTGTACATTCTCGTGTGGTTTATACCACTATATATATAGTACAGCGGTGACAATGGTTTCCAGCCGGAATATGCGACGCAACTAGTCGTGACGGTAAATGTTAGCAAAGCCATACTGCATAACGCTCTGTATGCCAAGAAAACACACAAGGCATTTTAGAAAACATTAGCGGCACGTAAGAGTACTATAGCGTTGCACTTTTATGATGCGCTTAACAGGAAGAAGAGGCATTATGATAAAAAAAAATTGTGTTTATTGGCATGAACAACAAAGATATGCAGGACAAAGCTTCTGCTATAATTGCATAATTTTATTTTAGCTCGACCATGTGGCACTAAATCGAGCGCAAACTCCGTTTTGCGTTGTGCTACATCAAAAATGACAAGCAGAAACGCACGAACGGATGAGTGTCAACGGCCCCGGCATCGTGCGTGTAAATCGAATGTGCCGACACGATTAGTCTTTTTCCTCTCTTCTTTTATTATTTCTCACGGTTCAATGAAACAGTGTCTTGCAAAAGTGGTGCCGCTTTCTAGCAGCTACAGTATCGATCACAGTGGGGGGTGCTGTACAATATACTATAACGATTCCTTGATCCGCTCAGTTGCTCAGCAACAGCAGTATCCTACCACGGTGAATTTGGCTGAGCGAATTCCATTTAGCTACTAACTTTTTGATACCTGGAATGAAATTCTCGCAACACTACTCTTCTTATTACTTTTCTGGTATTTAATTACCAGCTGACCTTGTTATTGCCTGCTATCAAAACACAGACTGGAGTCAGCGCACGGGTCCTCCTGTGCTGCCCCTTGCTCTCTTAATTTCGTCGTCTATATATGCTCAGCTAGGATAATGCCACTCCTTAAACGGGAAGCACGATATGGAGGATCCTTACCTGAATTTATTAGACACTAGAGGCGCGTGGAAGGTGCCTGTAACTTGTCTACACTGTATTAACTTCGAGTGGATTGTTTACAAGCCTGGCGTGCGCGTAGAAGCGTCCTGAGTTGCTGCCGCTAAGAACGCCGGCAGGGTTCTCAGAAATCGCAGTTTTTCAATTTGTTTTTCATGATGTAAGCCGCTAAAGAATTTGGGGGCGGCAATATTAGGATCGTTTATAGAACATAAAGCGTTATCATCGTACAAAAGGGCGGCACATCCTTTGAACCAAGGTTGCCCTTATACTTTATTCTTTTGTATGTTTTAGAAAAAAGTCAAGCAAGAGAGAAATAAATAAATTGAAGAGAAATGCACAAGAAACTTTAGCAGCGGCTCCTCTTGACATGTTATAGTGTTTACCTGTTTGGCCCTTGCCGGCAAAAAATTTTTAAAAATTACGGTACTTACGAGAGGAGTATGGAAGCGGTACAAATAGGCTCTTTGAAGTTCGCCAGTACACGAAGGAGATTATGCGACCGTAAGCTGGGGCGATCCGCTTCCAGGAGTGACTGGAACAGGCGATATAACGGTGTCGTTCGCTTTACGAGTGCCGATATGTCAGCGCACGTGTGTCACACTCCAGGCCCACAGAAACGCATTCGCTCTCACCGAGCGTTGCCCCGTTGAACTCACGTTCAACGGCCTAATGCATCAGGCGTAAGCTTACCTGCGAACTCTCCCGATTTGTCCGGGAGACTCCAGAATTTCTACCAATGCTCCCGATTGTACTCACATAGTTATAAATATTCCGAGGGTCTTCTCCAACCTTACCGCAATAAATAAAAAATAAAGGAATAAAAAAAACGCGTCATGCTGCACAGCGGCATCGTAATTGCCGTCATGCGCTAAGTAGCTAGCCGAAGTCAGATTCGTATACAAGCTGTCGCGAACTCACTGTTGCGAACTCACTGCTCCCTTCAAATCGAGACACGTGTTCAGGAGTGCGCGTCAGGCAGAAGTAGAATATGCGTCGCACAAGGACCAGTTCGCTCAAAGCCAGATCTTCCGTTATACAGTTGTGTTACGGGCTTAAGCATATAAAATTTGTTCAAGTAATGTTCGCCATTGGCTGGCCGTTTTCCTAGATAAGTTCAACTACACGACTGGCCGGCCTTTGCTCTTACGAACAGTTTTAGCGTAATAACTTTTTTTAGTGAATTCGGCCATAAGTTACGGCGCATGATGTCCACGCCGAAATTACTTGCGAAATGCATCTGAAATAGGTGCCCGCTTTGAAGACTGACCTTCAAGGCGCTTTTGACGAGGCTCGCCGTGCAAAAATGTTAAGTGCCGTATTGTGATATATTCGCTGTACGACACTCCTTGAGGCAAACTATTGACTGTCACTGCCCAAGCAAACCTCCCTCGGAAAAAACAAACAAAACTAAGTAGCGTCATGGAAGTAGAGCTGGAGGTCTCGCTAATCTGCATTATAGTTACACCACAGGGACGTACCAAAAGACTGCTTGTTATAACGTCCTATAGAAATTACAGCGAAATAGCAGGAAGAAAAGAACAAGATAAATTTTGCTGAAAGCCTCTGCCGGACCCGCGCATTCTGAATGGCCATACGAAGCCTACGATATACGATGCGCCGCCAGACCGTGATTTTTTTCTTCTGCTGGGCGGTCTAGATTAATTGGGAAGATATAGCTTGATTTTAACCATAGAAGATGTTTGTTTCTATAAATTCTACAGGAATTACGCCACAATAATTTAAGCGCAGCGGATCGCCATCCTGACATCGTTATCTGCGTAGTCTAAGAGGACTGGGAACTCGTACATGCTTCCGACGAGTCGCGACCAAGGAGCTTGTAATTACGAGTAAATAATGCCGAATATTCTTCTACCTTTTCAAAAGCTCAACATTATTTTACGATCACAGAAAAAGAAGGATTCACTGTTGTGATGGAACTCCGTTATTTTAGAAGTTACATAGCGGGTCGCCACGTTCGGCTTTTCTCTGACTACCAAGTGTTAACCTACCTCTTGGGACAAACCCAACCGAAGGGCAGAGCGATGCGTTGGATCAGTGAAATATGACAGTTCACTTTCGATGTAAGCCATCGACCCGTCGATGATCTCTCTAACGCAGATGCCCTTTCTACGCTCCAAATCACAGAAGTGGACACATCTGCTAATGGACACGTCTACAGCTTGTGGGAAGGCATCGAAGACTTGACTTGCTAAATGACGAGTTGTGTGTTCCAGGAAGCTTGGTGTAAAAAGATTTGAAGCTGTACCATGACAGTCCGGAGTTAGGAAGGCGCGGTGAATTGTGGACGTCTTATTGGAAGATCAAAAGTCGATTCACATGCACAAATATTCTGACGATGGATCACGTTTATTTACAAGATGGAGAATGCAAAGGTAACACTCAGCGAAAGCAGTTCACAGCGCTGCACGTGAGCCAGCCCAGCTTCGTTCTCCTCTTCATCCAAACTCCGCTCACACGTTTCACTTCCCCCTTCGCAGACGATGCCCGCCAGGCGAGTCATTCAGAAGATTGACTGGAGAATGCCTTAAGGCGTGCGAGATGTGTGAGCTGTGTCTTTCTAGAGCGGCGACCATTGCTTGTGACGCTGGAGATTACATACGTAACGTCACTGAGATGATCGACAATGACGAATGGACCGGTATAGCCAGCCAAGAACTTCCAACACAGACCACTTTGGCGGACCTGTGTCCACAACCACACGAGGTCACCGTTGGCATAAGACACGGACCGATGGCGGGCGTCGTAAGGGATCTTTGAATGCTCTTGAGATGCCAGAGTTCGGAGGCGGGAGCTGCGACGGGCTTCTTCTGCTCGACACAATGTCTCGGGAAGCAAAATTTTCAAGCTTAGCCTAAATAAAAAGAATCGTGTCCAGCCAGCTGCAAAGAGAGAGCCTAGGGCAGATAAAATGGAGGGTACCCGGCCGTCTCAGGCTTCGCGGTGTTGTAAGCGTAAGTTCCTTTGTAGCAATTGCTACGAACGGGTGGATGTCTGATTTTCCCTTTATTCATTACTTCTCTCCACCTTGCGGGTTTCCGCAGAACTACTACGTCAAAGTTATATAAAGTAGCAATCGTCCCAGTTTTTGTGTCTGTAATCGACATAAACGGATAGCATGTTCGCAAGAGTCTCGTTCATACGCTCTACGAGGCCATTGGTCTGCGGGTGATATGGAGTTGCATGGAGGAACTGGCAGGCAGACAGACACAGGATCGTCTCAACGACGTCGGCAACAAACGGACGCCCGCGATCACTGATGATAAGTCGTGGAGGACCGTGGCGTAAAATTACAAAGCGAAGCATGAACTGAGATACGTGGAAGACCGTTGCTGCAGGTATTGCCGCAGTTTCTATGTAGCGCGTCAGATGGTCGACACAGACGACTACCCATCGACTGGCATTGTTTGATCCCGGAAATTGGCCGAGGAGATCGACACCAACAACCTCGAAAGGAGAGTAGGAGGCGGTATAGGAATAAGAAGTCCGGACGGCGTAGCCGTGGGACGCTTGAGACGTTGGCATTGTGCGCAACCGGCGACGTATTTTTCCGTATCGTGTCGCATCTTGGGCCAGTAGAACCTTTGCTGGATGCGGTGAAACGTTCGGGCGTAGCACACGTGGCTGCAGGTTGCGTCGTTGTGCGTGAAGTGAAGAACGTGGGAAAGTAGAGTGCGTGAAACGACGAGGAGCAGGCGGGCTCCTTGGCCTGAATAATTTTTCTTGTAGAGGATGTCGTGGTGCAACACAAAGCAGCTTGGGTTGGCGTGTTCATTCGCAGAGGCGAACCGAGCATCTAAGCCACGGTCGTCATGTTATGCTTTCCGGAATGTCGCGAGGAGGAGGAGGAGGAGAAACATTTATTTAAAGGGAAAGAAAGGACAAGCAGGTGTCTTTCTGCATGTGCAGGAGGCGCCCTTAGTCCAGGGCTCCTGCGGCTCTTGCTGTCTCCCGGGCCCGCTGCACCAGTTGCTGCTGGTTACGAGGGTCCGAACTAGTCAGCACGGCCTCCCACTGCTCGGGTGTGGGGTTGGGTATTTGCGGGGCCGCCTTCACGTTGGGGCACGCACATGTCGTGTGATATAGGGAGGCGTAATCATCACAAAGATGACATTTGTATGAATATAGTGTAGGGTGTATTGCGTGTAGTCTGCTTAAATGGAGGTATGTGTTGGTTTTTAGTTGTTGCCATGTTACGCCGTCTTCACGTGAGAGGGTCTTGTGTGGAGGTGGGTATCGTCGTCTGTTCAATCTGTGATGTTGTAGTATGGCGTTGTATTGTAAAAGTACGGGCTCCATCGACTGTTCTTCCTGTTGGTGTGAGGGTTAGTCGTTCTTGTTGGCTTGTGAGGTAGGCGTCTATAATTTCTCTTATAGTATTATGGACTCTAGGGCTTCAAGCTTGAGTGTCGTTGTTCCCGGTGGTAGGCCGAGCGCTTACTTGTAGGCTTTCCGAAGAAGTACGTCTAATTGATCTATCTCCTTGGCAGGAGGGGCAAGTACGGGGCAGCGTAGGTAATGCGGCTGATTATCAGGGCCGGGACAAGCTGTATTATGTCGTCTTCTTTCAGTCCGTATTGTTTGGTGGTGATACGGCTGACCATTCGCATGATTTGGAAGGTGGTCTGCTTGAGACGTTGGATAGTGTATGCGCCTCCGCCGTCCTGTTGTATGTGGAGTCCGAGAATGCGGACGCGGTTTACTGTGGATATTTCTTTGTCGTCGAGGGTGACTGTGATGTGGGAAAGTTCATTGAGTTTTCTTCGTGACTTCTGTCGAACGACTAATGGTTATGACTTCTCGGGGGAGCACCGTAGACCACTTGTTTTTGCATATTGCTGGACGACGTCGGTCGCTTGTTGAAGGGCGTCTTGTTTCTCTCCTTCGGAACCAGTAGTGGTCCAGATAGTGATGTCATCGGCGTATATTGCATGCCTGATTCCTGGTATTGCGTTGAGTTTGTCGGGTAATTTCATCATAGCAATATTGAAAAGGGTGGGTGATAGAACAGCACCTTGTGGGGTTCTTTTGTTGCGGGTAGGTAACGTCGGGGTTCTGAGTGAGCCAATGCCTATTGTGGCAGTGTGGTTGCTTAGAAAGGCGCGTATATAATTGTAAGTATTACGACCACAGTTCGTGAGGCTTAGCTTTGTAAGGATGGTATGGTGAGCCACATTGTCGAAAGCGCCTTTGAGATCGAGTGCTAAAATCGCTCCGGTGTTGTGCGCTGAGATGTGTTCAAGGACTTGTTCCTTCAGCTGAAGAAGGATGTCGGGGGTAGAAAGGTGGGGCCGGAATCCGAACATTGTTTAGGGAAAGAGGTCGCTGGATTCTAGGTAAGGTTGAAGCCGGTTCAGAATGACATGTTCCAGAAGCTTGCCTAGGCATGAAGTCAGTGAGATTGGTCTCATATTTTCTAAGCTGGAGAGTTTGCCTGGCTTCGGAATCAGTATGATGTCCCCGTGCTTCCAGTCTGCTGGTAGCGTACCCGCTTCCCAGTGATGATTAAAGAGGTCAGTAAGAGATTGAATGGTGCCATCATCCAGATTGAGCAGGAGCTTGTTATTTATTTTGTCCTTGCCTGGGGTGGTGTTTCGTGTGAGTGCATGGAGTGCTTTTGCACCTCAGTGATAGTGATCGGCTTGTCGAGGTCGTAATTGTCGCTCCCGCTGTAGGTTGTAGGTTGTCCTTGTGCGGGTTCGAAATCGCCTATGTACCGCACCCGCAACTCCTCCAGGATTTCGTCATCAGAATCCGGATGGCTGTGGAGGATACGTTGAATTATTTGCTGGCTAATTGCCTTGCTTTGTGTGGGCTCAAGAAGATGGCGTAGCAGCGACCATGTTTTGGCCGTGCTAAGATTACCCTGCAACTTGTTGCATAGTTGTCGCCAGTTGTGACGGGTGAGCTCCCCAGCATAAAATTCCGCGGTTGCCGTGAGTTTCGCTATACGTAGTTTCAGTTTACGATTATGTTTTTGGCGCTTCCATCTCCTAACAAAGCCTCGACGTGCTTCCCAGAGGTGAAGAAGGTGCGGGTCTACGGCCGGTATGTCTGTGGTGAGTGTGATCTGTTTTGAATGTCTGGCTACGTCTTGTTGGAGCTCTCGTACCCACTGTTCGAGATCCGTAATACCCGTTGATGAGTCATTAGCTCGCTCTTTGCGAAAAGCTGTCCAATCTGTGAGTGTTGTCTTTTTTATCGGGTGGCGTGCATGCGTAATGTTCAATGTGGTGGCAAGTATGCAGTGGTCACTGCCCAGAGTTTTCTCCGTGTTGTGCCAGGCAGCTTGTTGTATCCCTTTAGTGAGGGTGAGGTCAGTGCATGTATCTCGGGAGACGCTGTTTCCTAGACGTGTGGGGTATTCGGGGTCTGTGAGGATGGTGAGACGGTGCTGCTGTATCGTGTACTGGAGTGCAGTGCCTTTTGATGTGGCTGTCGGGTAGCCCCATGCCTGGTGAGCCGGGTTGAAGTTGCCTATAATCAGCAGACTATTATTTTTGGCTATGCCAATCGCTTTAGTGATCGAGTAGTCGAACTTGGCCTGCTTCTGTTCGGGTGGGCTGTATATATTCAGTATGAAAAGGCTCTTTCGGCCTCGTTGGAGCGGCAGGATCGCAATTAGGTTATGATCGACGTCACTGCCGTCTATTGTGTGTTGTGTGGTTGGGAGCGTTTTAGCTGTAAGTGTGGCCACGCGGCTTTCAGGCGTGGTGGTATGTGTGTTGTAGCCAGTTTGAGTTGGGTGTGTGCCTGTATCCTGTAGTGCGATTACGCCTGGTGTCGTTTTGGCGTTACTTATGTACTGCCTCAGTGATCCTTGCTTGCGTTTGTAGCTGCGGCAATTCCATTGCCAGATTATGAGTGGGTTTTCGTTCCTGTGGTTGGTTTTGCTATTCGTCCTGGCTGACGGGTGGATCGGCAGGGTGTCCCTGCTCTACTTCCTGTTGTACTAGAATTCTACCTTTCTTGCGTCGCTAATCTTTTGCGAGCCGTGTTTCTTCAATAACACTTGGCAGTTGCTGGATGCTTTGTTCCACTGCTAGAAACTGCCGTTGCAGTACATCAACTTTGTCCTCGACTTGTGCGATTTCTGTCGATTTTGCTGATTCCGCGAGAATCATGGGTTCAGAACGTTCTGAAGATGATGGCATTGAGGGTGCAGTTATTGGTGTGGAATGCTGAGTGGCAGTACGAGTGGCGTATAGTTCTGCAATCTGCGTGCGAAGTTCATGAAGGCGTTTGTTTTATTCTCTGATGGCCTTTAGTTCAGCTAGAATTTGCAGTTGAACATCAGTATTGTGTATGGGTGAGGAATTGTGTGGGGTGGGTGCTGTGTGTAGACGCGATGAGAGGGTGTTGTCTTGGTGGACTGTGTGAGAAGGGAAAAGCCGTGCTGACTAGCTCACCGCTTGTGATCCCAGTACAGCAGGTCCGCTGAGGTTCCGGGTCCCTCCTTGTTGGTTCCGCGAGCAGGAGCGAGACCTGGAGCGGGAACGCTTCCGTTGCTGGTCTGTACGTGACCAAGACTTCAACCGTGAGTAGAACCGGCGGCTGGTCCTTTGGGATGCTGAAAATGCCTTCTTCAGTCGATCAGGGCACTCCTTGGAAGCCGTAGGATGAGGCCCCTGGCATAAGGCGCACTGGGGGTGACAGGGGTGGTCCTGAGTGGGGTTCCGTGTACGACACTGGTGGCATACGTTTGCTTCTGGAGTTGGGCATACATCGGCCCGGTGGCCGACTTGGTGGCAGATGCGGCAGAAATGCGTATTTGGTCGGCATGGTTTGCATCGTACTTCACCGCTGCAGTATCGCACGTAGAAGGGTACAGCCTTGCCAGTGAATGTGATCACTGCCGCAGTGGTTTGTCCGAGCATACGGGCATGTAAGATCAGGGAGCGGGGCATCGATGGCGCCGATTGAAGTTGTCATCGTCGCACTCAGTCCTAGGCAGAGGTAGGTGTGATAGTCAGTCCGCGCCTGCGTGCCGGTTACCGCTTTTGTAGCATAATACAAAGTCAAACACTTGTAAGCGCAGGGCCCATCGCGCAAGTCGGCCAGAGGAGTCACGTAGGCCCACCGACCAACAAAGGGAATGATGGTCGGTGATGACTGGTGAACGGCGGCTGTAGACGTATGCGCGAAACTTGGGAACGGCGCAAACGACCACCAGGCACTTCTGTTCTGTCACTGTGTAGTTGCGCTCTGCCTTGCTCAATGAACGGCTTGCATAGGCAACCAGGTGTTCAGCATTACTCAGCATTGACGGACGGAGTAAAGATTGTCTGTTCCCTACACAGTGACAAATAACATCATAGAGCAAGCAATTCTAAAATTTCTATACTATTTTTGACTGGATGGAAAAACCGAAATAGAAACAGTGGGAAATGACGTACCCTATCATCCCAAGACGGATGAAAACCGCAGTCCTAGAGGATGTGCTGTTCCGGCAATGACTGAAGATGCAACAGGGACACGAGGAGCGGGAAGAAGAAAAAGGAGACAAACGGCGCTCAAGATGGACGCTTGTAAGTAAATGAGTGTATTGTAATTCGCACTTTATATATATATATATATATATATATATATATATATATATATATATATATATACTTGCGCTCGTACAATAAACTTTTATGTTGTGCGTATGGAGCAACAGGAAGCTGTATCGGGAGTTCTTCATGATGCTCTACAATTTTTTCCTGGACACTTTTCATCTAATTATAATATTTGAGAAGTTGAATAATTAATTAGGACTAATTATGGAATTAGACGGAATGCAAAACATATTCTGAGTATGTCCAAGCCACGGCAAACAACACTACCTTGCTTCTGTCCAGCTAAATGACATTTGCATATCTTCAAAGCTTGGTGCATGATAGTTGGGACACCCTGTATATATAAATAAATGTGTTGTAGTCAAGACGAGTTGTGGCGTAATAATAACAATAAAAGAACGCCTCATTTCTGCGAACTTCGGCAATCCCAACCCGAAATTCCAGCGAAGCATAGCTTGAGACAACGAGGCTGCGGTGCCCAGTGGACTTGATATGCAGCCAGTGCTTGTTATAGAAATCGCGCACACGAATTTTGTCCACTGAATTAGAACAGTTTTGATACTTTCGGGGCCAGAACGAGAGATAGACAGAGAAGAATAAATGAAAGGCAGGGAGGTTAACCAGGACTGAGCTCGGTTGGCTATAGCGTGCACAGGTGCAAGGGAAAGGGGAGCAACCAATCAAGAGAGGAAGAGCAAATCCAGTGTTGATTTCGCTGGCGGAGTTCTCTGATCTGTCTCCCAGACAGTCGCTCTGTCAAGTTTTCTTCAGAATTCGCAGCAGCTCTTTTGTGGCCTTCTCAAGCTGTGATACGCGAGGCCGTGATCCCAAGAATTTGTCCAACGAAAAAGCTATCCCGTCTAGCTGATTTAGAGCTGTTCGGAGGCCAAGTCAAGCCTTTTATTTTCAACGGACGTGCAGTAGCCCAGGAAGTGTTCTATAATCTCCTCGACACCGCTCGGCGCTATCGACCATTTCATTCAACAATACGCACAAGTAAATGCAACGCCCAAGGACTCTCACAAAACATTTGATGTCAGCCGTCAAATGTGCGCTACGGCGATCTTTCTTTTTTTTTTAACGTTTGTATCTGCTGTAGGTAAGTTTGTGTTTTTTTTATTAAATGTATGTGCAGTAGAGGTTCGCGTCAGGGGTGAGGCCCGCTATTTCTTCTTTCTTAGGCAAATAGTACTTAGTAATAATTGGCCAGCTAGAAGAAACCAACGAGAAAAAAAGACAGCGACAGTACGTAACAGATTGGCCGGCTAAAGCAGACACAACAACAACAAAAAAAGACACAATATTAACAGAAAAGGTTAATATAGGTCGAAAAGGGCTCTCGCAGAGTGAACATGAATTTGAAGTTGGAGCGTTGTGCGTCGTGACGCCGAAATTTCACAGAAAGTGAGGTCAATTAAGAATATAGAACTGTCCCTTGTAATTCCCGTGTATTTCGAGGGAGGACAGGATACCATACAATACAATATTAAACAAGCTTGCACCATAGGATGTAAAGAAGTCAAGATGAAATGCGCTTCGCCAAAACATAAAAATGCTGCGCCTAACCGGCGAAACATAACTGCTATGCTCTAGTAATTAGCTGCAATTCTCGTCACTTCCAAAAATTGTTTTAAGGCCCTAACTGCGCGCTATTTCAATGAAATTGCTGGGTATGCCCCCAATGCTTGCCTCAATGAATGTGGCCGTTCGTCCGAAGCGCACAATTTATCCCCTATTTGTTTTTTCTTCTCTGCTGTGCATGAATACTGCATTGCAACAAGAGGTGCTCTTTATCTTTTTCTGATTCCGAGCGAGAGCACACCGCACTTTCGGCTCGCTCTATTCCATGTAAAAAACACTGCCTACGCCCTGCCTAGACGTAACCTGTATACTACTGTTTCGAGAGAACGTGTCACCGTTATTCGAATAGTGATCTTTATTTTCGGGTTTATATGCGAAATAAAACGGAGTTGTGACAACAGTTTTCAAACCAGCTATCTCACGATAATCGGACTGAAAGTTGTCATAAACTGCTGCGTGCAATGCTATGAGAGAGAGCTATTAGATGAGTCTCATTTTCACGATGCGCCCCGCGTGCTAAACTCCTTGCGTCTGTGTTGCCTGGAATGCCACGGTGACTAGTAATCCACTGAAATAAAATTTCATGTTAGAAGTCCTCCTATCGCCCTTTTATATATATTTTGTCTTTCCTATAATTGAGCATAATCATTTTTCTCCGTGCTTCTGGAATTAATGCTGAATAAAGATGCTTGAGAGTTGCTCAGGATCATTTGAGTGGGTGTGGTTGTGAGCATATTAAGGTCAAATCAGACATTATGGTATACATTTATGTTGCGGTAGAGGTATACGGAAGCTTGATAATTTGAACTTTCTCAGTTCTCTCGTAGATGTTGTGCAGAATCTAGACATTGGGCTTTCTATTTGACACGGGCGTTGCGTATAAACCTTAATGTAATCCCTGTAGATATGGTAGACATGCCACAGGGTTTGCTCTTTCACGCATCTTTTCGGTAGGTCACATTTACGAGAGATGCCCGGCACATTGGTCGAAACCACTGGAATCGCTAGCAGCCATGGTGGATACTGAGCTTCTGATGGAGAAAGCTTATTCTCTTGGACTATGTTGCTGCATTGCTCTATTGTCGCGTGTGCATGGGCACCGTCTCTATTATTCCCAAAGAAGCGGCTGATGGGCATGCTGCGTTTCCAAGCCAAAATAATGGCGGCATCTCTCAACAAATCTCAGCGCCCGAAAAAAAAAAAAGAAACATTAGCGTGCATCTGCTATTACTAAAGTGCCTGCCGTTGCACGTGGTAAACCAAGACTCGCCAACGTCTGGCCCCAATGCGGCTACAGATGCTCAAAGAAAACTTGTATTTTTCTTCTTAGATCTTCTGCAGCTTTATATAACGCCATGCGGCCAATATATATTTGGCCTCCTGTCGCACCGAGGGTAGAGAAACCGCCCCGGAAAGGGCGTTGGTTCTGGGTGCGATCTTCGGACCAAGGCAAATTTTTCTTCAGTTGGGAATGTTTCTATCCGGGAAGCACGCATGCTGTTTCTTTTGTGGATTCGTGCTACTTTCAGGCGGATGACAATTATTTGCTTTCATAAATTGTTATAGACAGTTACCAACTCAAGCATCAAAATCTTAGTGTTAACTAAACTCATGGAATCTTAATTATACAACTGAGGTAACCTTGTTACAAATTTATAAAGAACTACCTACTTAGCCAAGTGCAAACTTGCATACACGCAAGAAGGAAAAAAAAAAGAATAATTACGATGCGCAGCGCTCTTCTGTTTCTCAATAGAACACCTACCGATGCTAAAATTAGGCGGCATATCAAATAATACGTCATTTGCCCTTGCTGCACGAAGCAAACGCACACGCATTTAATGCTCATTTATCTTGCACTGCCGTGACGCATCTTTGAGCAATATTAGGCTCTCTGTTCACAATCGCAGATGTTTTTTTATCATTTCGAAAATTAAAGCGGCAGAGCGCAACTAAAAAAATCAATCCTACTAGAATTAAGGCGTATTTGGCATTGTATGTCAGCGGTTTAATCATTGCGTGGGTACTGGTATTGTGTGGTAAAACTTTATTCTGGTCCTTCGGAACGCGCGTCACTGGTGTTTGAGAAAATTAACACCAATCATTGAGGGCAAAAAATTACCATATAATCTACATTTTAATTCCCAAGGCTTGACGTCAGAATAACAAGCCCGCAAACAATACCTTCACTTGTATTTACTTCACTTGTGCATTTAGGCAAACAAAAGCGGGTTCTGCCCCATAACAAGCATGAAAAGACGGTCATTTCGCTATTGTACTCGCTACTGTGTTCACCAAACCGCTGTATCTGAGCAAACGATCGGTTTTGAGGTTCGTGACTAGTCAGGTGGTAACAGGAACAGAATAAAAAAGGAGGGGTATCGTATGAACGGGGCTCTTATCGTATCTGAGGAAGCTATTTACCATCCCCTCCCAAGAGGTATCAATCTTCTTTTGCTTTCGCGAAATGAAGTGATTTCGGGTCGCTCGCGCCATTAATTAAGCACTGTGGGACATTCTCTTTTGGGGGAAATGCAGAGGTAAAAAAGGCCCGATCACTGCGGCGGGTTTATATGACGCCATTGCGGACGAGGATATACCCGGGAGGTGCGCCGTGCACGGGAAAGGGATACTCTATGCTATATAGCTGAGACCTGAATAATAGAAGACAATTAAGACGCTAGTCGGAGCATGTCAGCGTTAACCGCTGGTTGGCACGAAACAATCGCGGGGGAGAAAGAACATTGTTCGCCTTTTCAGACGCGGCTCGCACGCGGAGCCCGGCCTCGTCGTTCGATGCTGGACGGAGACTGCACCCGGGGCCGTCGCGGTGCGCTTCCCGGTGCGCGACGCGGTACCTGCCCGGGGTGCTTTGCGAAGAGGGCAATTCGATATGTCAGAGGTGGAAAATAATCGCCGTCCTCGAGAACAAGCCGATTACGGCGGCACGCAATGGTGTACACTCTTTCCTATAGTGCGCCATCGGATTCCTTTGCACGAATGACAGGAAGATGAATGTCACCGAGTTCACGGGCCGAAAGATCCGTAGGAACAAAAAGTGGAACCAGTAACAGAAGACTGCAGGTTGGTGCTAGCAAAGCAAAGGAGTTGCGGTCGCGTGCCTTAAGTGTCCTTCGACTGGTTGCATGCGTGTTTTCTCAGCTTTGTTTTGCGTGAGTTCTCGGGAGTTTGCTGCGTATCGAGGAATAGGTGAAATGGCTCTCCCTTCACTCTCGCACCACGCTTTCTGTCTCCGAACGTGGAAGTCCTAATTGCGCGTGACCTTCTATGCAGCCCCTTAACCTTTCTTTTCTACCAGTATCTCCATTTTCGTTTTCTCGAAGCAATTGTTTTTTCACTTATTGCGCGTGTAAAAATAATAATAAAGCAATAACAAAGGATACTCCCGTACGAGTGCGATAACAGGGATATTATACAGTGGTTTGGACGAGCTGCTGTCTCAATTTCGAGCAACTTAACATCTTTTCAGCTATTCACAACATACAGTGCTGGGTATAAGCAGTCAAAATCAAAAGACAAAAACAAAATCTTGTCGCTTCGTGAGCAAATGTACGAATCCCATTCCTATTCCTCGGTCTCCAGCAAAGAGGACAGACACTAGTCTTTCAAACGAGTAAAGCATGCGGTGTCGGTACATTTTATTTTCTGGGAGCACCATACCGACTTCAGCCGCTCCAAAATAAAAAGGCCAGGTTAGTATCGACTTATAGAGACAGAAAATTGCATTACAAAGCTGACACGATTAAAACGGTACGAAGTGTAAAATAATGCATTGTTTTGTTGACGTTTTGGGGACCTTGATTCTTCTTTTCTGGTTTACCGGATATCATTAGCAAAACAAAATTATACTGGTGGTGGAACAGGGCCTATGGGTCATAGGCCCTGTGCCATAACGCAATAGTTTTTTAACAGCTTTCTTAACGTTAGCTGGGACACCCTAAAGAAGTGGACATTTGACTGAGCATGCTCTCACGAAAAAACCGCACCATGTATCTTGTTCTCCCTTCCAGTGCATTGCTTGCAGCGGCCGTGTGTGCAAATGCTTGTTGTCGTTGCTATTTTGACATTGTAGTTGTCTTTATAGGTTGTTTTCAATGCGCGGAACACATTATATCATTTGTTAATTAATGCAATGAGGCAAAACGACCTTCCTTGCTTCGGATATTGTGTAGGCTGGTGGTTTCTTTTAGTTCACGCCTGCAGTTTTTTGCCCCTAACTTTTTATATGTGGGAACAAACTTTCAGACATCTCGACAATAAAAGTTTTTTGGCCTTCTCTATGATAGGCAATGAAAACAAAGGTAATTGCAAAGTGTATTTGATTAGTATTGCAAGGATTGTCGTCGGTTATACTGCGAGGATCAAATTACTTGGTCGTAACATCAAGCTAACTTCATACTAAACTCGTTTTCACATTTAACCTCAGTTTTTCCAGTGCCCACAGCAGCAAATACAGTATTCACAATGCAGTTAAAACCTTTGAGCCTGGTGTTTTTAATGAGTAGTGATGTACGCCGGCCTGCCTATCGGGTGATTGTGGATGCTCACATCTAGAAAGGAGGCCATATACAAATTTATTTTCATCGGGGAAACCGGGCAAAGTTACCGTGCATCGGTATGCCAGTGCAGTTCACATCCGAAGCCGGTGCTTCTGCTGCTTCCGCCTTCGCGGCTTTCCTGTGCGCGCCCAGACTACCCAAGCCTGTCCCAGACGTCACTCTTTGTTCTATTTGCTCCGGAAACTCAGTCGAGCAGTCCGAGGCCAGCTACAACGTGTCTTTTTTGCGACGTCGTTAAGACTTAGGATAGTATGGGCGCACCCAGCATTCCCTGGCTCTTTCGATCGGGCTGAAAGCGGATGGTAGAGTGCTATGCATCACATGCAGTCCACTTGAGTGGCTCCAGGTCTCCTTTCTAGCCCCTTGTAAAACCAACCCTGCCTATACGTCCGTTTATTTAAGAGAAAGCTTTCTTTCCCTCTTCCTTCGACTTTCCACTGCTTCTGCTGCTGCTGCTATTGTCTGGCACACCGTGTCGGGGGGGGGGGGGGGGGGGGGTTCAGAGCGTGTGTATACATGACAGGAGCGCCTTAGAGAGGAAAGGCGACGCGAGAAACTCGTCTGGATCTTAGTACCGCGTCGAATGTGCACAATGCCCTCTGGAGCTCCATTAGCCTCATGACAGCTGTAAATATGCGCGACCCCCGCAAACGCATTGCACAAATTGCAGCACTTACTTTTCTACTAACGTGGAAGTCCACAGGGAGGATAGATATAATGGTAGAGATAAAGGGGAGAGGAGGCAGAAACCGATGCACTCGCGATACGGGTGAATAACAGCCTTGCCACTCTTCGCTCATAGTTCTCGTACAAGAGGGGGGGGGGGGAGTTCACGTGAGAAGGCAAGGAAACGCTACTACTGTAGGCAAGACAGCCGTTGCGGGCAAATAGGATAAATTCAACGTAAACAGACGGTACGGTACGTTTACGTTGTAAATAAGCAGCATGCAAATTTGTCAAGCGCACAAGTTACGGAGGGCGTGCAGAAGCAGAACCACATTAAAGGCACCGTATACTCTCTAGGCAACACTACGGAAATGGTCACGCGTCAAATCAACACTTACCCGCCGTGGTTGCTTAGTAGCTATGGTGTTGGGCTGTTAAGCACGAGGTTGCGTAAGCGAATCCCGGCCATGGCGGCCGCATTTCGATGGGGGCGAAACGTAAAAACACTGATATACTCTGATTTAGCAGGTTGTCGAAATTTTCCGGAGTGTCCCACTACGGCGTGCCTCCTAATCAGATCGTGGTTTTGGCACGTAAAACTCCATATTTTTTTTTTAATCAACGCTTCTGTGCGCGTTGAGGTGGCTTGGCGGCTATGACATTGCTCGATGTTGCGGGTTTGATCCCGGCCGCATCAGCCGCATTTCGACGCGGGGGAATTGAAAAAAAAGTCGCAGTCATGCCACTCTGTGAATGTGGGCTACCAGCGGAGCTGTAAAAAAGACTAAGCACGCAACTGAGCGTAAAAGTTTACTTATTTTGGCGCTTTTCCCTTCCGCGTCTGCAGCATACTCTGCGAACACAGCCAATCGCTACTAATAGCGGCTAAACCTGTCGAGGTGTCCAAATTGAAACGCGCCAAGCGTCTCAAGCTGCTGGCTTGCCCGCAATAATTTCATTAGCGCGTTCTATGCCGCTTGCCGATGCGTGCCTACGTGGCGTAATGGTTTCAATGTCGGGCTTCTGTGCTAGAGGTCCTGTGTTGGAATCCTGTCGGCGGATGATTTTCATAGTGTTTATTTATTTATTTGTCAAAGTAATTTGTTGAATAGGACGAATTTACAAAGTCGAAGAGAAAGTTAAAGCGAGAATCACGAATTTTAGGCAAATCCATGTATTTTCCATAATTCCTATGCTGACTGAACCACCGCAACTGCAGTTCCCGTAGACACTTACGCCAGAGTTCCCTGTAGTAATTATTGTATGAAACTATCTATTCGGTGTTTCTTGGCTTTTCTCCTGCTACGTCAGGTTACTGGTTTGCTTTGCCTCCTCTAGTGGGCGCGGGAGCTTTGACGCACGGACATTGAATAATATATTAGAGAGTAGACATATACAACTCCGTTGTAAAACGCTCGTGCACTTAGATTTAGGCATGCGTTGAAAAACGCCACGGTGTCAAAATTATACTCCGGAGCCCGCCACTACGGCAGGCCTCATAATATGATTGTGGTTTTGGCACATACAGCCCCATAATTCAATTATTGTTTCATACTTCTGCCACGATGCCATGTTCCATGTGAGGCAATAAATATACTCAACCTTCTCAGCGGTTATGAAGTATGGCGTACAACAAATTCATGCTACCGGCTGTATAAGCTAAAATTAAGTCCAGATGTTCCATTCTCTGTGATCTCCATGCCTTGAAAGCATATAGGAGGAAATGGAATGTCCAGGAATTTGTGACAGCAACCCCTAGTGCCATATGTAGGTGGTGGGGGCTGTGCGGTTCCCTCACTTAATGGGAAATTAATTTCAAAAATCCACTACAGAGCAACGCTTTTTTTGACATTCAGATCTTCTTACGTAAATAAGTTGTATGCCATCCTCTTACTATGTGCAAAGTTTTGCTTTAGTGCAGTAAATGTTCTCTGTTACTTGGCCACGTTCTTGTACCATTGTGAACTCCATAGCAATGTTCAGAAATTCATACAAGAGAAATGCGCCTTCACCAGCACAAATCATAGAAAAGACGTAATGACTATGACTCACTCTTCGTACGTCTGAAGTTTTGATTAATTGCGCAAACTTTCTCAGGTTAAAAAGGTATTTTTGTGTAGCTGCTCGGCAGTGAAGCCACTTTACAGTGGCATGTGCCTTTGATGAGGTCAGATGCGCCAAAACACATGAAAGTCGCATCGCTTTTAGGTAAGAAAGCATTTGTGAAAGGTGAAAACATATCTCGAAAACACTACGGGGTCAACAGTCCCCTTGCATCAAGATTGGCTTTCTTCAAAATTTCGCATCCACGAAACTCAGAGCACTAGTGTAAGGCAGTGAAAGCAACTTATAGGATGGAGCTGCGAACGAACGAGGAGGAACAATTTCTCAGTAAATAATGCGAGGAATAAAAGAGAACTTTTTAATAAGACCTTCCTTTCTGCTCGTTCTGAGCTACGCTACAAGCCTAAATAAAGTCATGACATACCAACTCGGCCAAACTTGCCCCTCCCACCTTCCTTTTTGCTCGTTCTGAGCTGCGCTACAAGCCTTACAAAAATGACTTTAGACTGTCTATAGAAAGTCTATAGACTTTTCATAGACGACCTTTCCTTTCTATAGATTTGGACTTTTGTTGATACAAAGTCTATAGACTGTCTGTAGACGAAAGTCGATAAAGTTTCTATTTCTTTTTGTCTATTCGCAGTCTATAGACGGTCTATAGAAAAAAGTTGATAAGGTGTTTGTTTCCTTTTTGTCTACTTCCCCTCTATAGAATACCTACAGACGAAAGTCGACACAGTCTCTATCTATTTTTTTCCATACTTTGTCTATAGACTTTCTATAGACGAAAGTCGATAGGGTTTCTATTTCTTTTTGTCTACTCGCAGTCTATAGACGGTCTATAGAAAAAAGTTGATAAGGTGTTTGTTTCCTTTTTGTCTACTTCCCCTCTATAGAATACCTACAGACGAAAGTCGACACAGTCTCTATCTATATTTTCCATACTTTGTCTATAGACTTTCTATAGACGAAAGTCGATAGGGTTTCTATTTCTTTTTGTCTACTCGCAGTCTATAGACGGTCTATAGAAAAAAGTTGATAAGGTGTTTGTTTCCTTTTTGTCTACTTCCCCTCTATAGAATACCTACAGACGAAAGTCGACACAGTCTCTATCTATATTTTCCATACTTTGTCTATAGACTTTCTATAGACGAAAGTCGATAGGCTTTCTATTTCTTTGTGTCTACTCGTAGTCTACAGACGGTCTATAGAAAAAAGTCGCTAAGGTGTTTGTTTCCTTTCTGTCTACTTCCCCTCTATGGACTACCTATAGACGAAAGTCGATACTGTTTCTATCCATTTTGTCCATACTTTGTCTATAGACTTTCTATAGACGAAAGTCGATAAGGTTTCTATTTCTTTTTGTCTACTCACAGTCTATAGACGGTCTATAGAAAAAAGTCGATAAGGTGTTTGTTTCTTTTGCCTACTTCCCCTCTATGGACTACCTATAGGCGAAAGTCGATACAGTTTCTATCCATTTTGTCCATACTTTGTCTATAGACTTTCTATAGACGAAAGTCGATAAGGTTTATATTTGTTTTTGTCTACTCGCAGTCTATAGACGGTCTATAGGAAAAAGTCGATAACGTGTTTGTTTCTTTTTTGCCTACTTCCCCTCTATGGACTACCTATAGACGAAAGTGGATACAGTCTCTATCTATTTTTGTCCATACTTTGTTTATAGACTTTCTATAGACGAAAGTCGATAAGGTTTCGATTTCTTTTTGTCTACTCGCTGTCTATAGACGGTCTATAGAAAAAATCGATAAGGTGTTTGTTTCTTTTTGTCTATTTCCCCTCTATGGGCTACTTTTAGACCAAAGTCGATACAGTGTCTATCTATTTTTGTCCATATACTTTGTATATAGACTTTCTATAGACGAAAGTCGATAAGATTTCAATTTCTTTTTATCTACTTGCAGTCTATAGAAAAAATTCGATAAGGTGTTTGTTTCTTCTTTGTCTATTTCCCCTCTATATGGACTACCTGTAGACGAAAGCCGATACAGTTTCTATTTATTTTTGTCCATACTTTGTCTATAGACTCTCTATATTATGGACAATATAGTCGACAAGGTTTCTATTTCTTTTTCTCTACTCCCGGTGTATTGAATATGTATAGAAGAAAGTCGATAATTTGTAATTCCGAGTTCCCATACCCCCCGCCCTCTGCGAACGCGATGATATGGCACTGGTTCATGCACGACGGCACCGCAACTCCGGCGCGGCGGGCAAACCGTGCAGACTGCTAGTCTGCGTTCGGTGCAGCTGCCCCGAACGAGGATCGCGGCGGAGCAGGCACCGTCCGAGTCACCAAGGTCTTCCAGGCACCCGAAGGCCCTAAACCTGGCTGCTTCCCGGACGTACACTTCGCGAAGACCAGGTGGTGAAGGTCAGATGGTGATGATGTGGCAAAGGTGGTGAATAAGTGGCGAAAGCCGGCAGACCAGGTGGTGAATTCACCACCTGGTCTTCCTCTGAGTTGTCGTGGTCTTGCATGTCTATAGATTAACAATAGACAAACATCGTTAATCTGGGCCCAACCCGTGTACGCTGTAACCAAGCGCAGGTACCGGTGGATAATACGTAGCTGCGTTTGATATAAGCCACTGAAGTTGTATACTGCTGAGATTGCTGTAGAGCCTATTTGTAGACATTAGTATACACATAGTGTATACCTCCGCATTTGTTGACCACATGATATCATCTACGTAGCCGCTCTCGGCAATCCCAAGACAGTCTTCACAGTTGTCGCATCACTTTTGCGGCAGTAGAATAAAGTAAGCAAAACGCCGATCCAATTGTTATAATAGATGTTATGAACGCCAGCTTCAGCTACAAGTGGATTCCAAACAGACATCAAGCTAACAGCAAATACACTCGTAATGTTTGTAGCTGACAACGCGGACTTTGTGAATGTGCGATGAACCGATGTCGCGCATGTGGTCTTCGCGTTGTGTGTCGTCCGATTCTCGGATACATTTCACATTGTCTTCATATCTCGGCTGCGTCACTAACATCGGGCGGTTTTTTGTTGACTGATATCCTGCGCTATAAACCTATCAAAGTTTCTCATTCACTTAAAATAGGTGCCAAATTCTCTGAGCCCACCCAGTATTTCGCCGGCGGTATGCCTGCGCAGCCACGCATATGAGTACCTCAATGCTGTACTGATTGCTTTGACCTATCATCGGAACAGAAAATTAGCACTAACATACGTGCGGGCATCACATTTGGCGGTACGCTGGAAGATATGCTACAAGTACGCTGTATTACTAATCGACGCTGGCAATAATGCGTCTGAAACGTCTGAAGGGCCCTGTAACGGCTTTTACAAACAGCGCATTCATGTTAGCGTTCCAGTCTCATACGACAGCCCACAGCGTTTGTCATACAACCTACCAGCGCATTTCCTTCGTCCATGAAAAAAGATGAATAGTGGTGTTAAAGATGAATAAGCCACCCGTTCCGGCGCGCATGGCGCGCAGAGAGAGAGAGAGAGAGAGAAAGAGACAAAAAAAAATGAAGGAGGAAAAGGCGCTCACACTCCTCGGGCTTTACACTCCTCCGAGCGCGCACGCCCTCGCGCGCGGAGCTCCTGCGCATGCTCGGAGCTCTTGCGCATGCGCGGCGGTGCGCCGTCTCAACGAGTGCGCCAGGCACGTAAACGGTTGTACCGGTGTGCGGTGTATGCCTGAACGTCGGTGTCTGTGTATGCGTGTCATCTTTGTGGCATCACACGTCAACTACACTGAACGGTAAGCTTTAGCAAAGACGTTTTGCGTCAATAGCTCATGATTATGTGAGCGCATCTCTTAGCGCGAAGCGGCTGCATGTAGCGCAGGCGACTCGGGTATAGTGTCGGTTTGTCGTTGACATGGTTTGATAACGCGCTCTTGTTCTCGCTTCTACTATACGGAATGTTTTACGGCGAGCGATCGCTCGGGCTTGTTGATTTTAGCATTATAGTTTACGTGCGTAAAGAAGGACGTACACCATGTTTTAACTTGATACTGTATGTTGTGTATGTTGTGTATGTTGTGCATTGTGTATGTTGGGCAGCCAGTGCGGTAGATCTAATTTCGTGGCGCTTGATCCGGCCGCGATGAATGCTGCGCCGCATGTCTAGTGAAATTCTCGTGACACGCTTTACGTATATATCTCGAAATTGTGTTAGCATCAAGAATGTTCAGACAGACACGTATAGTTGAATAACTGCTAACGTACTCGAATGAAAGGCCGTGTTTGCGGGGCATGCATCAGCAGTGTGTGCGCTGCCGTTTTCGCATCGTTTGGGAACTTACCGCAAGTTAATTTAGGGAAGTTACCGCAAGCAAAACACGAGACTTGAAGAAATATCAAGCAAAAATCTCTAATTCACCCAATCTATTTATATGCAACCACAAACGCTTTGGAGCATCAAACCTGCGATAAGCTCAGTCACTTGCAGCTTCGCAACTTAGCCGAAAAAATTGGAGAACACTAAATTAGTCGTTCCGGGAAGCACCTTTACACGTTTCAAACTGAAGGCATTGCGTTTGACGGTAGTTGGAAGATTTTTTTTTGTCTCTTTTTTTTAAACAGTTTAGCAGCAGAAGTTATCTTTCGAGCTATATGAAAAGCGTTAAGCGCCTTTCGATGCTTCGGCGTTATGCAGTTTACGTGCTCTTAATCACTAGGCAGCTGCTGGCGCAGATTCGCATTGTGCCAGTCGTGCATGGTATGAAGCCCTTGTCGTGTGTAATAAGTGTTCCGGTTTTCATTACTGTTGCATGTAGTGCCGTCGTCTTGGACAGACTGCATACTATATGCGCTGTACAAAAGAAAAAAGAGCCAGATTATCAATTTGGTGGTCTTTTCTTAGTAGATAACGCACAGATTATTCAAATAATTCAGTGGACATTGCATTTGTTCTACCCTTATCACCACGCCTAAGAGATTGTAACATGTTTTAGTTGCTAAGTAACCTGATCAGTACGCCCCCATTCATGTGCATTCTACTGAAAGTGTGGCAAATGTATTCATCTCGAAGTATGAGAAAAGAGACATTGCAGACTGTTCTAAACGGAAATAAATTGCAAATGTTAACGTGATTGTTCAAAAGTGCAGTCAGTATGCTGAGCATGTTCGTTCGGCACGGGCATATTGCATTAACACCTGAAAAATGTGCACAGTCCAGCCGGGTATCTTTGTTTCAACAATTATTATTATAGGAATCGTTTGGGATTCTCGCATTTATTTTATTTTTATAAGTACACTGTGTGTCACATGAACCTGTCTTGAAACGAAACGTACCGTTGCTGGCACCGGCGACCATTACGGTTGTCTAACTGCTTATCACACTGTAATATAACGAAACATCATAATGGTACTGATTAATATTGCCATGTAGTCTTTAGTCAGAGAAACAATGTTAAACTAGAGGCATAAGTGATGAGAGCAAATTATATAAAAAACTACTATTGAACCGTAAAAATATCTCATTGTATAGTTTTCGCTCACATTGTTGCATTTGTTTTACGTGTGTCTCTGTGTCTTCCGTGCTGTACTCGTGTGGCCATCAATTAGGAACTTGCCGAAGCCCTTGTCAGCTTTATTAAACAAGGGATTCAAGTCAGTTGCATCTAATACTACATATCAAGTGACCGACGTGTTATTCGTTTTATCTAAATATTATGGACTGGCAGTACTTGGCAAGCATTAAACCACAATATTATTTTTATTGCACTTAAGCTGCAGGCGTCATAGATTGCCAGAAAATTTTCATGAAAACAGCCAGGGAAGGCTTGGAAAAAGATCGGGAAATCTTAAAATGGCCACATAGGTATGCTGTCTTGTCATATGTCATACAACGTTACCAGAGAATCTCTGTGTTAAATATATTTTTAAAACCTTTCACTTCATAAAAATTGAGGGAAATTGGTCCTATTTATTGAAAAAAAAAAGAAAGTCAAGCATACTGACAAGGCATTTCTTACTCAATATGTTTTTTTTGCGTTAACGTCCTGAACCTCGATAGCCTAGAAAAAAATTTCATCTTTCAAAGCACCTTAAATAATTTACTGTGATAGAATTCATTCGAACTATCTTATCAGTTCTGTTTCCTAGGAGGTGCATATCTGTCGTGCCATGACACAAAGTGCTCGTGTGGTATTTCGGGTGCTCATGTGGTATACCTAACTTGGAAACCTGTTAGCATGCCCAAGAGGCCTCATTACCTGTAAGAAATTAAGTGACCATATCAATACAATCAACCCATCTGCCTTCTGTTGAAGTTATGGCCAATGACCATTCATTTAAAAGTATGAGAAAGACATTTAAATGTGTATTAAGCAAAATAAATTACAATCTTAGGCATGATACTGTGAATATTCCAGTCACGTCTTCTGAAAATATCCCTCTGCACGGGCATACTTAACTACCAGCCAAAAAATTGTACAGACAGCACAACTGGGTAACGTTTCAGCAATAAATATAGAGACCATTTGGGATAAGTACATTAATGCATCATATATGAACTTGTCATAAAAGGGAACATACTGTTGCTGGCACGAGCAGCAGTTGTGACTGTTTAATTGTTCACCATACCATGCAATAAAACATTGTATAAAGGTACTGATTTGTATTGACAAGCAGCCCTTAGTCATAGTTAAACCGCATTAAGTATTGACTTAGATGGTTTGAGCAAATATATTAAGCTGCTTAATGAACATACAAAGAATACACACTTGTTATTTTTGCCTCATATTGCTGCATCTACTTATTTGCAGCATACACCTGCAGCACCTTTGGGACTAATGACACAAAGGTCAAGGCCAGCCTGGCGACCGTGCTTGCCAAGGAGTAGTGTAAATATGTAATCTGTTTCCATAATTAGCATAAGACATGAATTTAAGGAATTCATATATTATATCGAGCAATAAAAACGGTTAATGCATTGCCGGTGCATTTGTTTTATTTTTTTTGCACTGCATGATTCAACACTATATAAATTCTTTCTGTTTATGCAACATATATGAAAGTACAGCTGGTTCAGGAGCATTATTAATCTGCTAACGGTAATGCATAAGTGCAGATGAAAAGGAACAGGTGCACATGCATAAATACATTCAAAACGTTTTGCTACCGCATGTAAAGAAAAATGTAAACTAACTTGTAAAAAAAAAAAAACTAGTAGGTAGCCGCTATGGAGTTATGGCCTTATACACTCTTTGTAGACTTGTCTATAAAATGTCTGTGTCTGTAGATTAATGAAAATGCATGTTTGTTGACAAATGTCTGCAGAATGTCATAGAAGAAAGTGTATCGGATTATAAAGTTCTGTTTTTGTAGACTGAAGTCTATAGAATGTCTATAGACTATCTATATACATTTGTCTATAGACATTCCATAGACTTCAGTCTGCAAAAGTAGAAGTGTATATATAGTTCTACTTTTGTAGACTGAAGTGTATAAAATGTATACAGACAAATGACATCTATAGACATTCTATAGACTTCAGTTTACAAAAGTAGAACTGTAAGCCTATACACTTGTCCATCGACATTCTGCAGACAACTGTCTACAAACATGAATTTTAATTAATCCATAGGCACTCTATAGACTCAGACTTTTTATAGACTAGTCCATAAAAAGTGTATGGCCATAAGTCTATTGACAGTCTATAGGCTCAGACTTCTTATAGACTAGTCTATAAAATGTGTATGGCCATAAGTCTATAGATAGTCTAAAGACTCAGACTTTTTATAGACTAGTCTGTAAAAAGTATGGCCATCAGACTATAGACTGTCTATATGTAGTGTATAGACAGTCTATAGACTCAGACTTTTTATAGACTAGTCTGTAAAAAGTATGGCCATAAGTCTTTAGACTTTCTATATGTAGTGTATAGACAGTCTATAGACTCAGACTTTTTATAGACTATTCTATAAAAAGTGTATGGCCATAAGTCTATAAGCGGTCTATAGGCAGTCTATAGACTCAGACTTTTTATAGACTAGTCTATAAAAAGTGTATGGCCATAAGTCTATAGACCGTCTATAGACAGTCTATAGACTCAGACTTCTTATAGACTAGTCTATAAGAAGTGTATGGCTATAAGTCTATAGACAGTCTATAGACAATCTATAGACTCATAGACTAGTCTATAAAAAGTATGGCTATAAGTCTATAGACTGTCTATAGACAGTGTATAGACTGTCTATAGACTCAGACTTTTTATAGACTAGTCTATAAAAAGTGTATGGCCATAAGTCCATAGACTGTCTATAGACTAGTCTAAAGAAATGTCTATAGACAGTCTATAGACTCCATAGACAAATGTCTATAGACTGTCTATGGACTTTCTATAAAAATTTTTGTAAGGGAAGCCTAAAAAAAGCCTGCCTTGGGCCATTAGAGGAGCTCAAAATGAGAAGCAGGAAACGTGTGTCAGTGCAGGAAGTCAACCAAGCAGTAATAAAAAAAAACGCACAGCGTTCCATTTCTTCTTTGAGAACGCAATCTCTGCGCAAGCCGCCAGAGCCTTTCAGCGGGCTCCTTTGTTTCTATTCATTTGCTGGCGTGAGCCCTCTTCTTCGCGTATGCCACCTAGATTTCCGGAATGAATATGAGATAGGCAGGTGACAAATGCAGTTAAAGATACCCCTTCAAAAATGGTAATGACAACTAACTTATAGCCCCAGGTTTATTCCACACCACCTACTAAGCCTGGCACATAGTTTCAGCCGTAATTGCGCGTTTTCTACTGGAGCGCCGGCGTTGTAATTGAGAACACGTGTCGGGCGCGCCGCTGCTCATGGTGTGTCCGACGCACGCACGAAAGGAATTCGCCGGGCCGTCTTCGCATTAGCGATTCCACCAGGGTATCTGATCCGTGCCGGCTGCGGCTGGCGTGCAGCTACAAGTGGTGGTTTTGTCGAAGTAGCGAAGCCTCACCAGTGCTTCGTTTGCCGCCAGCGTTCTAAGCGATGTGCGATGCCCCAACAAAACGGAATCGGGCTGTGATAACCGTCGCTGAATTGCGAATTTTCAGCGTTAGTCGAACGTGTCCTGCGCAGCGGCGCGTAATCTACTGCCGGCGCGCCAGTGTAACGCGCGGGTGGTATCTCTGGGCGGCGCTTTCACGCGTTATAACTAGGAGTTGGGAGGCGTACGCACGTATAAACATGAGCCCGCCGTCAATGCCGACACAAACTCGTGCAGCGACATACTATGCAAATTACTACCGCACAGGAGGAGGAGGAAGCGGAAATAAAGAGAGGAGGCAGGGACGTTAACCAGAAATGCGTCTGATTGGCTAACCTACTCTGCGGGACGGGAAAGAGGGAACAGAAAGATAGAGCGAGGTAGGGAGGAGGAGAAAAGCCGCGGTGAGCTCGCCCACGTACGCGGAGGGCCTGAGCTAGTCAAAGGCATTCATATAGGCCAGTCGCCCTCAAGAAAGACAAAAGGGCCTTCACAGCTTTGTGGACCGACGAGAGATAAGAGCTCCCGTATACAAGTAGCACCTGCGCAGACAATGGCCACACAGGCACATCAACTACATATATCGGCTCTGCGAGCGGCTAGACGAAGTGACAATAAGCACCGGCCGGCGATTCGGTGACACATTTCAATTTCCCAGGGGTGATAGAGCAAGCTACGCCGTTCAGTTGCCTGCACAGAAAGAATGGCGACGGCTAAACGTCACAAAAGCACTCGCATGAGGTCTAGAATCTTAACCTATTGCAAGGAAACATGCCATATAGGAATGAAGGCGCAAGGGCGGGTGGTGGATCAGCGATTCGTAGATGAATTGCTTTCTGACACAACAAAATATTGAAGTTCATTCGAACTTACTGTGCAGTACTTCGACAGGAGCCGTAGAATCCACAACGCTACACGGTTCGGACCTTGCAGCAGCGAAAAACGTGGGAAATAATGCAACCCAGGACGAAGCCACCGCTGATCGCACATCCGAAACCACCACACAAACCAGGCCTGCGTGCGCCTGTCGTGTTCTTTCGCGTGGTGACGTCGTCGCGCAAGTTCCGAACAAAAAGTTACTTCCAGTGAGAGAGAGAGAGAGACAGAGGAAAGCGGAAAGGCAGGGAGGTTAAACAGAGGGGAAGATCGGGTTTGCTACCCTACGCTGGGGAAAGAGGGGAGAGGGAGTTAAAGTGATAACAAAGTAGAGATAAAGAAAGAAAGGAGCACCGACATACAATCACAGTCGGTCACTGTCGCCGCATACTGTCACCGCACAACAGAGTAGCAGTTGCAGCACTATGAACACCTGTTCATGCTACAGCTGCTTGTCCAATTCTGTTGCCCTTAAAAACTGCAACAGTGCCCTCGTCGCCCTTTACTGCGATGGCTTTTTGATGGCGGCATTTTAAAATAAGTTCCTCTGTTAGAGGTCTTCGGTCAAAGCGCGCTATCGCGTTTGCGAGCGATCGTCTCTGTAAATTATAGCGACTACAGTCACAGAGCAGGTGTTGAAGTGTCTTCTCGTTACCACAGTTATCACACGAGGCGTCGTCGGCCCATCTGATTCGGAAAGCAAAAGACTTGGTGAACGCCAGCCCTAGCCACATTCGGCGAAGCAGGGTAGCTTCGCGACGGCAGAGTCCAGCTGGAATGCAAATGCGTAGAGAAGAGTCTAGATTGTGCAGCCGGTTGTTTTGAAAACTTCCTGCATTCCACAAGGAGAACGTGATATCACGGCTGAGCATTCGAAGTTTTCTTGCGGCATCTGTCCTTGATAATGATATCGGCTCCTCTTCATCGCCTTGGACAGCCGACCGAGCAGCGTTATCGGCGTGTTCGTTCCATGTATGACGCCGCAGTGACTTGGAAGCCACTGAAATGCCACGTGGTGGCCTATCTCATTCAAGGTATGGATTAGTTCTCTAATCTCGAACACCAGTTGCTCGTGTGGTCCACGCCGCAGGGCTGATAGCAAAGACGACAGTACTGCCTCCGAGTCGCTGAATATTGACCATCTTCGAGGTTGTTCTTGGCTGACGAGACGAAGTGCAGCGTGAAGAGCTGCAAGTTCCGCAGCCATCGGTGTCGCTGGGTGACATGTGTTGAAACTGATGGTGGTGGCTTTCGCTGGGAAAACCACGGCGCCAGAGGAACACTGGAGAGTTGCCGATCCATCAGTATAAATATGCACGCGGTCGGCGTACCTCTCGTGCAAAAGGAGCAGAGTTAGTTGTTTAAGAGCAGGTGATGACAGCTGAGTGAGTGAGTGAGTGAAGAAACTTTGTTATGGATGCCTGGAGAACGTTAGCCTTCCCCTGTTAAGGAGGCGTCACCGTGACGCGGCCTTTCTGACGGTAGTGATGCCAGATCGCAGGAACGGGCACGGGCAACGTGCCTAATGTGCACTCTCAACATTTCCACCGCTATGTGTGTTTGTATGGGTTGGTCCCGGGTGATTGCAATAGTCGCAACTGTCGATGTGCATTTTCGCAAACCAAAACAAACCCTGAGAGCCCGAGCTTGAACAGCCTGTAGAGCACGAAAATTTGTCTGACAAGTGTTGGTCAGTGCGGGCAAACTGTATCTCAAGAAGCCCAGAAAAATAGCATTGTACAATTCCAACATTGCATGCATAGACATTCCCCAAGTCTTTCCGCCCAGAAACATGAAAAGCTGGGAGATTGTTGTCAGACGCTGTTTCAAGTAGGTCACGTGTGGGCTCCATGAGAGATCTCTCTCAATGATTATTCCAAGAAATTTGTGAGTTTTCACGTAAGAAATTATCTGGCCATTTATTGAGATGGCGTAGGGTGTCATTGGTTTGGGAGTGAATGCCATCAGTGCACATTTGTCTGACGAGATTTCAAGACCTTGGTTGCGGAGGCATATAGCTGTCGGAGTAGCAGCTTTTTGAAGTCTTGCGCGTATCTGAGGACGTGTCACACCTGAAGTCTATATACATATGTCGTCTGCATGCATGATATCTTGATCGCTGCTGGCAGATGATCAACGAGACCAATAAGTGTGAGGTTAAATAGGGTAGGGCTTAGTGCACCGCCTTGAGGAACACCTCCGTAGGTGTAGTGTCGTGCGGGTTTACCATCGCTGGTACACACAAAGAAAGATCTGATAAGAAGGTAATGAGAACTCCATTGGAAAACTTGACCACCTAGGCCAACCATCTCAAGAGCATCGAGGATAGCCTCGTGAGATACGTTATCGTATGCCCCTTTGACATCCAAGAACAAAGCTGCAGATAATCTTTTGCGCGACTTTTGATGCTGGACATACGTAGCAAGATCAACAACACTGTCTACTGATGAGCGATCTCGATGAAAACCAACCATGTAATTTGGTTACATCTTGTAGTGTTTCAGGTACCACTCCAAGCGGGCAAAGATCATCTTTTCTATTATCTTTCCTATACAGCTGGACAGCGCTATTCGGCGGTATGAGGTGAGTTCAAGTGGGGACTTGCCTTGCTTCAGGAGAGGGACCAAGCGGCTTGGCTTCCATTCTTCGGGTACCATGCCATCTCGCCAATATACGTTGTATAGATGTAACAGTTCTCTCCGTGCGCCATCACTCAGCTTGTTCAAGGCGCGGTAGGATATGCCATCTGGTCCCGGGGATGAAGAACGCCTGCATAGAGCAAGAGCCGCTTCTAGTTCCTCCATTATGAAAGGAAGATCCATGCGGCAGTCACGTGAAACAGGGATGTGACTGGAGGCTGGAAAGCCTGACCGGTTGCTTGGCCAGCGATCCTTGCACAAAAGTCTTCTGCAACATCAGCATCCAGTCGCCTCTGGAAAAGCGCCAGTGCCTTGAATGGGAAGCGTTGTTCAGGGAGGGAACGCAGACCACGTATGGTCCTCCATATGCGGGAAAGTGGCTTTCGGGGGTCTAGTGACTGGCAAAACATTGTCCAACGTCGAGATGCCAATCTATCCATGCGACATTGAATTTTTTTTTGTAGACGTCTGGCTGTCCTAAGGTCTTTGATGGATTTTGTACGCCGGTAACGCCGCTCCGCACGACGACGGAGCGCACCACGATTGAAGTTTTAATGCTGCATTAGTGTAATGGATACAGGATGGGCCTGCTGGCACTCGCAGACACTAACGGTACTTGCCACATCAGTCACACTAAACATAACTACTTATCATACCCCAATATATCATTCCGTTGTGAAACGCGTCGGAGGCGTTGAAGCCCGTTACAAGACGCGGCAGGTACGGCGTTCGCGCGGGTGTGGTTCCGTAGGGTATTCTTGCAATTTTTTTAACAGGGTATGTATTACACACCAACATGATTCGCAGCACGGAGATGTCTATGGACGGCAAACATTCAAGTATCTTACCTGTAGTAGTGGTGCAACGCGGCGCACAAATGCTTCCATCTTCTGGAAAGGCCCGCTGCGTGCAAACATTTGCCCTTTTAAACATGTGTCTCCTCTGAAATGCCCTTTGTTTTTTTCTCACTTGAAAGGCTCTAATGCGGCTGGCCGGGTTGTCAAATTTTGCGCGCACAGCGCAACTATTACTATGATTTCGTGTCTGAAATCCTTGAGACCGATCATTATAAGGTGATCGGCAGCAACAACCTGTTCGGCTCCACGAATCAAGTCGATTCGAAGACATAATTGATGAACTCAAACACAGCACCAAGCGAAAGCACCACCGTGACCTGCATATCGTAGCCATCTTTGCTTATTTGGAGAGTGTTGCTAGCCCAAGTCACGCATTCTGGAGTTGCGAGTACTTGTAAAAAGAAGATACAAATCGGTGACCGCCTTAACCTCGTCTTTCCAACATATCCGCAGCTCCAAAGAAAGAGCATATCCCTGTAATTTTCTTGAATTTGTCCCCCGCCTTTTGCAGAATGCGTGCACATAACAGTTCCTTGTGCTCTCATCGTGGAATAGTTTCGTTGCGTTTCTAAGAAATAACGACATTTGTGCTAAAGACATGGCCCAAAATTGATGTTCATTGTCAAGAGCGTTACGCGCAAAACGAAGCTGATAATAAGGGGTGTTCAAAAATGGCGGTTTGACGTCGCCTGTCCGCTTGGCGCCAGCCGTGCAAAAAACATGGCCTTCGAGATGGCGTCACCTGTCCTTTTGGCTCCCGCTGTACAATAATCTTGGTCTACTACATGACCTCACCTGTCATTTTGGCTTCCGCAGGGCAAAATGCTTGGCCTTCGACACTGATTTCTTTACATTGTGGGAGCCGTCGTTGTTGGCGTAGGGAGGAGGGAAAAGGGAGTGCAGCCAGACGTCAAGCAGTAACTCTATAGTCATACACAGCTAGCTGCGACTATCGTTCTCGTTGCTCGTCAGTTCTATAGAGAGAAATAAAAGATAGTGAAGGAAAGGAGGTTAACCAGACGCACGTTCTGTTTGCTACCCTGCAGTAGGGGAAGGGGGTATAGGGATGAAAAGAGAGATGGAAGAGAGAGAAAGTTAGCACAGTTGAGCGAACACATAGATGGCGAAAAACACTACGAAAACGTTGTGTAGTACCTTAAGTCGGCAGGTCTTGGCGACCTTTTGTACGAGCCGTCAGTTATGTAAGGAATTTACAAGTGCAGTAACGTGGTCTCCTGAGACTCCTATGCAGGATCCTGGGTTTCTTTTTACTTTTGTATATTGCTTAAGAGAGAGAGAGAGATAAATCATAAGGGAAAGGTAGCGAGGTTAACCAGGCTGAGCCGGGTAGGCTACCCTGCACTAGGGAAGCGGGAAAGGGGATTGAAAGAGGAGAAGGAAGAAAGAAAACGGTCTTCACTGTTACGCACACAAGTGTGCACCACTGATTAAATCACAGACGGTCTTACAGGCTGGTGCATTTCACGAAATGCACCAGCCCCTTTGTCGCCTTGCACATAGCGGGCGCATGAGGCCACGTGCCAAACGTCTCCTCTGTGAAAGGACGGTCGTCTAAGTGCTCCAAAGCGGTACGAAGGGTACACTTCGTATGTAGGGTAGTAACACAGGATATGTTTGGTCGTTTATTCGACACCACATCTGCTACAGTTGGGACTTCCGCCATTCCAATTTGGAATTAGTAGGCATTTGTGAAAGAAACACCTACTCGCAAGCGGCACAGTAGTGTTTCTTCCCGTCGGTTATAAGCAGGTAAATGTTAAGCAGACACCTTCAAAGTGACATTAAAATTAAAAGCACCACAAATAGTTATACACACGAAGTCAAATCTAGCTTCACTTTTACAAGTTCGGATGTGATTTATATGATTGAATGTTCCTTCTGTAAGAAAGAATATATCGGTGAAACAAGACAATCAATGAACGTCAGATTAACTGGACATCGCGCGGACAAAGCTAAAAAGCTTCCCAAAGCCGTCGCCGAGCATTTCAACCAACCAGGTCATAACTTTGATGAAGTTAAACACTACATCTTACAGTCAAATTTCCGTTCTGAACGAGAAAGAAAATGCAGAGAATCATACCTTATCCATAAGTTAAAGACATTGCAACCAGTAGGCATAAACGTCTCAAAGGGAGCTTTAGAATCTATTCGCTATCCTAATTTCAAGCTATAGGCAACAACACTCAGTTAGGTTTCTTAGCGATTCCTTTATTTTTTCCTGTTCTTTTTTCCTCCTTCCTCTTTACGTTTTCCCTCCTTTATTTATTTATAAGATTTCAGTATTTTCCTTTGTTTCCTTCTTTCTTATTTTTGTTTACGAGCACCGGTTTCTGCCGCTCCTTCTATTATCTCTTTCAGAGACACGATAGCTCACGACCACCAGTGAAACAGGTAATAGAGGGCTGCTGTGCACGCCGTTGACACGCCGGCTCACACGCGGGCGTTGACACGGGATTCACAGACGGCAGGGCCCCTGGCCTTGTGCACACTGCAGCGCTCCTTTATTCTCAATTCGACATGCTAACACACCTTCGCTCGTTGCCGCACCCACCCGCCTTACGTCCTCTCCCCTTTAGAAGAACCCCACCTATATATACTGTGGCGAGGAAAGCATACGCCACCTTGAAGGAGACAAGTCCACTTATCGAAACGTTGGCTCCTGCTTTCACCTTGTTCTCGTTTTGCTCATCGTCTTGCCATTACTGAGCACCATTGTTTATTTATGCAAATTATTTACCTCTGTTCCTGTTGTAATTATAACCTGCCACCATTGCTATTTGACAGCCTATCTCATTACCCCTCGTTACTCCTAAATTTACTGCCATGTATTATTGCGTAATTAGTGCCTACCATTTTGTTCCCCTTTGTAAATTGTCTACCTTTTGATTACCTCTTGTTTTTCGTAACATTATGACAATGTATTACGTTATTTTTCTGCCTACTATATTGTTTGCCTTTGCTAATTGCCTATGTATTGTGTGTAATCTTAATATTGTGCTAATTATTATTATTTCATTGTAATATAGCTATGTAAATGCCCTTCTTGTTATGGGTCCTGACGGGATCGGCAGAATAAATAAATAAATAAAAATAAATAAATAAATATTTCCTCTCAGCGCGCCGACGTACTGCTCGAAGCTTTTCTAATTCAATATCAAAGTCCATGTGAGCAGCTGACCATGAGAAGCAGCACGTTGCAGCATGCATCGCGTGCTCAATCACAAGTTCTATGCTACCTGCAAGGCTGCCTTTGCATTCAGCGTTCACAAAAGCTTTAAATGCAGGCCAATCAATCGCCCGAGAGAACATAGGGTAAGAGATACTGCTTAGACCTATACTATATTACTGTGAGCGCTAACGGGAGCAAGTGACAGTGACAAAATCATTTACGTATTCATTTGATTACCAATTCCCGTTTCAATATATCCGTCAGAAAGCTTGCTTTAGAATGCAAAGTTCCTCCCTGTATTCAATTCCACGAAAACGTGCCTTACTCGCTGCAGGACAAAACTCTGTGAAGCCCCGATATAATATTTTGTAGTTGAATTTGGGAATGCTTATTTGAGGACTGGTTGTAGTTGCAGGATTACTGCTCAGAAAACGCGCCTTTAACGCTGACCCCGTTCAATTCCGTGATCGCAACAAGTCACTTAAAATATTCGATGTAAATATTAATTAGTAAAATTTGTTTACTTAGACAGGTAATGAGCAGCTCTCACGCAATTTTTGGTGTCCGCTGGAGCAAATAATGGGACGCCGAGGAAGCTAGCATCACGCATACGACACTGTCTTCAACATAGCTTGAACGCTTATCTGAAACACCGAGGACTTACTCCATGGGCTAATGCGCGCACCACTACGGCTGCTGCCTGCCACGCAGGCATCGGAAATTTATCCCGTGGGCGATGAGCGGGGAGTGTACACTCCAGCGAACAAGCGTAGAGGACGCGCGCTTAGAGAACCCCTACGCCTGCTGCACGTCGGGGTGCGTCGGGTGCGGCCACGACGCTTGCAATTTAATGCCCGACTTGCACGAAAGAAAGCGTTCGCTGCGCTAGCAATGCCAACGCTGCAAGGTGCCGAACTTGCCATAAACAGGTCGTTACAAAGCAGCTGCTTCGACGGGTGAGCAACGGCATCAGTAGCATGCCTCAGGGCACTCGTCGACAAGCGAAGCGCTGGCCACTTTTATACACGCGTGCCAGTGTTGCCTGCATAAGCTTAATGCTCACGACTCTACGCGTTTAGAGAATTAAGGCCGCAGAAGTATAAAGGCCACCTTCCTCGTCACCGGAGCGGAGCCAGATCCCGTATGTGAAGCAGCAACCAGACGGAACACATTTCGCTCATATTTTCGGCTTGGCCGCAGCCCGTTGACCGCGCGTTCATTTTGCACCGGCCGATGACCGTGTTATTATACCGGCCTAAATGGGCTCCGCACAATTATTGATGAACACAAACATCCCACAGGGAGCTTCCCAGTGGTCCTAACATGCAGCGCGGTTATGGCGCAGTGTAAAAGTGATGCGCCGATTCAGGTCGACGGTGTGCGCAGCAGATACCTGTGAAATATATTTCTTGTTGCTATCGCTCTATGTATACAGCTGTCAAGTGCCACGATAGCTAGATTCGGAAAGTGGCTGACTGCAGGCGGTCCTTGCTTGAAACCAATCTAGTGTTCACCAGGAAGAGTGGTCTTGTTCAAGGAATGTAGTCCTATGAGATCGCGGCCTGATTTATTTACTTCGTCAATATTTTTCCCAAAGTCAACGAGTAAAACGTATACAAGATAGCGCTATGGTGTAGATATAATAAATTCAGACGCCATTCATCGTCGTTACTTTGCACTTATTACACACTTATTATGGCTTGCACATATTATGCACAAGCTAAACTTTGTTTCAATGCAGTTTATGAATTCTTTTCCCGTTTTTCTTGTAATTATATAATCTGCTTTAGCGAAGCCTAAATTTACATTGCTCACAGAAAAAGAAAGAGCACAGAACCTTTTGTGCGTGCTTAATTATGAGAACGGTATGTTTGGGCTACCATCTCCTCGTTTTAGGTCGAGGCACATACGAGCTAACTTGAACTCCTTTCGTCCTAAGATCCTCATAATGACTTGTATAGATGGTCGCACCAGAGTCTGCTGGTTTACGTTTCTGCAATGTAAAGGAACTTTATGACAACATTTTGTGGCCGTGGGTCGGCACATTATAGAACTAAACTTTATAATACACCAAAAAATGCTTTCATGAAGAAGTAAGTGCTTGTGCCTTTCACATTTACTGCGAACATCGCTCATTTATACTACTCAGTGTCGCCATAATGTTTTGAAGCGTGTAACTAAAGTAAGACGAAGCCGTCGCTAAACTTACGCAAAGCTCTGCTGCAAAGTCCCAAAATCGTCGCTATAACTTCTGAGTGAATTCTAGATAATGTAGACGCTTCGAAACACTACATTATACGCTTGCATGGCGTAAATCACTTACCTAAACGTCCTAACGAAACGTCAGACGGTCCAGGTGAGTAAGGAATAAGCAGTGTGTAGTGGGTTTTTACTTTACTGTTTTAGGTAAATAACGACCGATGATGAGAGTTGAAATTCGGCGTTTATCCTCATATTAGGACGTTCCAAATGCCACACGATTCAAATGAACACAGGCAATATGGTTATTCTGGCACGCAAAGGCACTTGGTCCACATTATTCCTGAAAATTTTCTAGTTCTCGGTGCTCCTAGAAGGATAGTGAAATCCTGCAACACGCAAGAGGTCACGAGTTAAAATGTCGATTACAATTAAGTGACCTTTATAAAGGTCAAAGTGTATACGCTTCCACCCCTTCGTTAACCTGAAGGCTCGTCGCAGTACCAATTCATCCAAAAGTCACGCGATAACGTATCGCGTGACTTTTGAGGCTCGCGTTAATGAACCTAGCGTTTTTATGTATGCGCCTTCCTGCGGTCGAGCTTTCTTATTAAGGCGAAAGCCTTAGATGGCTCATAGGCCGAAAAATCCCTTGTCTGGCATTAAGGCACCAAAATTCATAAGGAGCCGAACCCTCGACGTCTGGTGGGAGTCTAATCCACGACATGCGGTGTTAATTAAGGTGAAGTTAATTAAGGCATCCGAACCCACGACCCAACTTGGAGCTATGGGAGAACCGACCATATGGCCAAGTTGGATTCCAACTGACTTCGTGTAGGTCGAAAGTCGAACCGACGATCTCTGGTGGGAATCGAAATCATGACTTTTGGTGTTAAGGCAAAATTAAGGCAGCCGAACCCACGACCCAAGATGTAGATATGGACGAGCCGGCCATATCTCCAAAGCAAAGCGTTGGTTCGGGCTAGTTGGTAATCCATACGTAATACTGTTTAAGCGCAGAATTTTCAAAAACAGCAAAGGGACAGTACGGGACCGTTTGTGACCCTTTGTGGTTTTTATAAATTGTGTGCTTAAACTGTATTAAGCATATCTCCGAGTTGGATTCCAATTGACATCGTGAAAGTCGATAGCCGAACCCATTACCTTTGGTATTAATTAAGGCGAAATTAATTAAGATACAGTTAAGGCACTCGAACCACCAATCTTTGGTGGGAGTTAAACCCGTGACCTTTGGTGTTAATTAGGGCGAAGTTAATTAGGGCACAGTTAGTTCATGTAAAGTTAAGTCTAGAAACAACGCTCTTTGGTGGGAGTTGAACCTGCGACCCTTGATGTTAATTAGGACGAGGTTAATTAAGGCACAATTAATGTAGAGTTACTGAGGGCACTCGAATACACTACCTTTGGCGGAAGAAAAGAAGTAATATGAAGTAACGACGCAATCGAATAAAATAGCAAGTAATGTAATGAATCTCTCGTGACCACTCAGGCTTTCGCCTTCATCCTCTTTAGCCTACGGTAAAGTGACTGTAAACTTTTTCATTCACCTGTTGTGTTCTAAATATCATATTAAAACTTGTAAATGTCCTCCAATAGAATGCATTTTCTTCTTATCTGCTTTCGGATCTTCCTGAAAGCGTAACACCCGGAGCGTTAAGACCCATTCAAATTGGATTCATCAAGAATTTAAAAAATCGACTGTGTGAGCGCACGGTGAATCCTATAATGGCAGCTATTGCTTCATCATGGTCATAGAGTTTACGCACTATATAGAAAATTTCGGCTTTTGATATGTAGCTTGTGAAAAATAAGGTGCCTTCGTCATAGAAGGCTATTTTCAAAGCGATTTCCCTAACTTCGAAGTCGATAAAATGGCGCGATTTGTTTTGTCACGTCGCTGAAAAAGGTAGCTGGTCGTTAAATTAAAAAAAAAAAATTCTCGCTGAAGAGCAAAAAAATTTCGCTAAATCTAACGATAATATCGCGAAAATGGCAACACTGGTGCTACGCATCATACTTTGACCAAAAGCATTTATTGCTTGTTTGCTTCTTTTTAAAAGTTGTATGTAATACAGGTGCAGGTAATATTCAGTAACAGATTTTGTACGTAATAGAAAACGATGTTGAAAAAGATACTCCAGTGTTTGCACAGCTACTGAAGACTTCGCACAGAAGCTTCGTCAGTGTCGCGTCACTCTGCTAACGTTTTTTTAGACCTCTACACTTTCTGACATGTCGCTATTCTTTTATTTTATATGGTTGCCGCAAGAAAACACCGTGAGGTGGCGTACCCAGAGTTTCATGCATTTCATGGCATTATGGTTGCGAAAAATAAAAAAGCAGTGTGCAGCGAAAGTTCAGCCCCTAGTGGAGAAACTTTGTGGCAGTATCTTCGCAATAGCAGGTGAAGAATTCTTTCCACACAACGAACGGATAAGCGACTGAAAGTTTAATCCTCTTAAGCGAGAGGAGAAAGCTGATTCTTTAGGAAAGCGATTCGTTCACCTTTTACTTATTTAGAACACTGGAGTAAGCTTTTCGAGCCACGACTGTGTTTAAGCCGGAAGTCTACCCTTTAGCATCAATGGCTGTAACAATGAATACTTTTTTTCTGTGTCAGTGCAACTTCTTTATCGAACATATTTTCCTATTTCTTTAGCAGCGTCCTTCGAACTCCACTTAACGCTATATACATACTCACTTGAAACTACAGCACCAAAACTACAACTGACCAAAATATGACAAGGCGAAAAATCAGTGCTTAGACCGTCTCGTCTTATTTCGTGTGGTGCAGTTTCGCCGCTGTAGCCTTTAATATGGGTTACCGACAAGGCCCAATATATAATTTTGATACGTACTAAAAGTACGCCGGCGAACGATGACCAAGAGTGCGATCGGAGATCGTTGTTCGGCGCGTTCGTTCGGTTACCGGCGCGCACGATTGGCCTTCTCCGCGTAGACGTCGCCAGCCGCGGGGCGTGGCTACGTTTTTGGTGACGTCAAAATGACGACACGCTCCTGTCAATCATCGTACAACCGAGCACGTCGTCTGCTAGGTGCCGAACCCGACGGGAGTTGGGCAAGTTTAGAGCGATCATACGCTCGTTACGAGACCGGCTTCGCATGACGCGTCTGGTGGATTGGATTGGATCCAACCAGCGGCTGCGGAATGGCACCTTCGGATCCAATCCATAGTTCAATTCGAGAAAATGGCGCTTGCGTTTGGAACTTAGCTTGTTGCACTGGCGCTGCTCGAGGAGGAAGGAGAGCGGGTGGCGGCGCGAAACGTGTTTGAAGAAATGGCAGAAAGGGAATTCCGGCGTCACTTTCGTTTCTCCAAACAAATAGTGCGTTGGTTGTACAGCGAAATCGACCGCGTGATTGGTGCCAGCGAGCCACTGCAATGCTGTTGCTGCCTCTTGAAAAGTGCGCCACTGTTCCCGTCGTTTCTTTTTTTTCTTCTTTCTTCTCGCTGTGCGCGACGCCACCTAGGGACGAGGCAGAGAAACTAATAGTTATAAATTGCAGTATTCACACGTACTACCATTTGAAAACGTATTTGGGCTTGAGAAAAAAAATACATTTTTTAGATAAAGATTTCATTCATTTCGAAGACGAGAAACATTTCGTTTCGTTGTATACTGTCTGCAAGCAGACGACAAACAAGGGAAGTAAACTTCCGGGGAGTTCACTGCTTGCTGAGTGGCTGCTCTCACCACCGCGTTCTCAGAAATTTTGCATACTGCCACTTTGTGACGTTGCAGCAACTGAACAGAACGCGTATCGAACAAAGATCTCCGATCGCGCCCCAGGGTTCGAGTTATCGATGTACCCTTTCCAGTTTCTTAAATTCTAGAAACAACCGCATCGTTGACGAAAGAAGACATCATCACGAGCTTCAATTTATCTGTCGTAGGTAAGAGATTTCTAACGTGCTTCACGGAACAGTTTCACGACAGCGATACTCGAGAGAAAACAATGGCATTTCTGAGTTCCTTCTGAGTTGTGTGCACGCCATGATAGCACCGTTTGCACACAGATGTACCATTGAGCTACTAGCTCGCACTCGCCCTCCCCGCCATCAGCCGCAAATACTTACTGGCACAGCAGACGAAAGAGGGTGGTTCATAGGACAGACTGTTCATGGTAACGTAAACAACGTCTCCCATTCATCTTCAGCAAGATTCAAATCACAAAGCAACACTGGGCCTCTTCATGTAAAAACACAATATGGACGGAAAGCAGGCGCAGGATGCACGAAGCACCGCTACGATTCGGTAGTATCGAGCAAGCACTAGACAGTGGTCGGAAGTTCAGTGAGAAATGCGACTAGAAAGCCTTCCTACCGACGCTGTAGCTAGAAATTGTACGAATCCGTAGCACTGCTGCCAGCTGAATAAACATGTGTTTGCAAGAAGCCTTCTTCAGCTCCATGCGTTGCAGCATTTCGCAAATAAACCTTCATGGGTGACTGATCCCGAGAATTCGAGGAAGGAAAACATTTAAAGTATATTTCGCTCGCTTCAGTATTAGATCAACAAGAACTCACGCACGACGAACGATCTACTATGAGTAGAAGAAATATAAAGCATAGTTACTTTTCGTCTCATCACGTGAATGCGCTTGTTTGATTTGAGTTATACGCAGAATTCGCAGTTGCCATTTGTTATACACACCAAACCGAGCGTGAGGCGTTCGATATTTTTTGCGTGATATTGTTACGGTGAAGTGAAGGAAGAAGTTGAATTGGACTAGAGAAAGACGAGGTCTGGCAGTTGCCTGAACGCCATATCCATCATTTGTAAGTATACGTTATTTTACACTCGTGGGCCTGCTTTCTTCCCGCAACATTTTGGTGGAAGGTACGGGGTACAACCACGGAACTTCGCAGCGGACGTCATCTACCTGCCGCTACAATGGCAAATCAACCGACACAAGCGACAACGCCTCGGCAGCCCGTGCCAACGGTCATCCTCACTCATCCGCGGGACCAAGGGACATATTGTGGCACGGACAACGCCGACGTCGAGGACTGGCTTACGATGTACGAGCGAGTGTGCGACAACAACAGGTGGGATCCAACAATGATGCTAGCAAACGTCATATTTTATCTAAGAGCAACTGCGAAGCAATGGTACGACACACACGAAGCTGACCTAACGAGCTGGGATGTCTGCAAAGAAAAAATGCGAGACCTGTTTGGCAGACCTGTCGGTCGTCAGCTGGCAGCAAAAAAAGAACTTGCGTGTCGCGCTCAGACGTCCACAGAGTCCTATGTCGTGTACATACAGGATGTGCTGGCGCTCTGTCGCAAGGCTGATGACAACATGACCGAGGCAGACAAGATTGCCCATATATTGAAAGGTATTGCAGACGATGCCTTCAATCTCTTGATGTGTAAGGATTGTGCCACTGTGGATGCAATTATTAAGAAGTGCCGGCGCTTCGAACAAGCGAAGGGCCACCGCGTCGCTCAAACTTTCGACCGATTGCCCAATACCGCCGCGACATCTTCTTGCGAAGACCCGCCGCGGTTCGTTCAGCCCACAGGACCGGAAGAAATAACGCGCATCGTTCGCCGTGAGCTTGAGGCCATGGCCCCGGCTCCAGTTCGTTCAGACTGTCGGGAAAGCGTACCCGCTATCTCCCTTATACAAGCGGTCGTTCGGGAGGAAATAGCAAGTTTGGGCATTCCACCTCTCTGCTCGGTCCGCCATACTAACACCTACCGAATTTCTCCGACCGCTCGCTCCCAGACGCAAAGCTTTCCTCCACTCCGTCGCAACCCAGCTGAATGGCGCACAGCGGATGATAAACCCATCTGTTTTAATTGTTCCGGTATTGGACACATCGCCCGTCATTGCCGCAACCACTGGTCGTCGCCTCCTCGGTGGTCGTCTCCGAGTCACTACCGCCAAGTGCCAGACAATCGTACTTTCTCGCCCTATACCCCGACTAGGAACATCAACGCCGAACGTGCTCCACCAAGATCCAGCCGCTCCCCGTCGCCGCAAGGTCGCCGCAAGGTCGCAAGGTTCGCCTCTCGTTCACCGCTCTTCGTCCCCTTCTGCAACCGGTCGCTTCGCTTCGGGAAACTAGGCGGTGCAGCTCCCGGAGGTGAAGCTGCAACTCCGACCCGGCCCACAAATCCTCTGTTGACCCTGCCTACATGTGGAAACCTACTGGACATTGAAGTTGATGGCGTTCCTGTTAGATCTCTCGTCGATACAGGAGCGCAGCTTTCAGTTATGAGCGCTGCTCTCCGCCGAAGGCTCAAAAAGGTTCTGACCCCCGCCGTACCGTGCACTGTGCGAGTCGCCGACGGGAGTACTTCACCTGTCCTTGGAACGTGCACAGCACGTGTGACCATTGGGGGCCATTATACCGTTGTTCTATTTATCGTCCTTGAACACTGTCCACACGACCTAATTCTCGGCCTCGACTTCCTTTCGAAACACTCTGCCCAAATTGACTGCTCCGCAGGTGTTGTACAGTTGGATCTGCCGCTTCCTGCCGACGCAACCACTTGTGCTCCACACCGCTTATGTTCTGCTGAATTTGCAAGGCTGTCTCCACAGGCGGCTACAAATGTCCTCCTGACGCCCTGTCCTCCCGTACCTGATGGCGAGTACGTCGTGTCGCCGCTTACTGACGTGGTTTTGTCGCGTAATATTGCCCTACCGAGCACCTTAATTCGGATCCGCGAAAACTGCGCTCGTGTGCCCATCCTCAATTTTGGGTTTTCGTCACATGTGTTGCCACACGGTATCGCCATAGCGCATATCACTCCTTTGGAAGAATTTCAGATTTCTTTTTTGACTTCTGAATCCTTCCTCAGTACGAACGGACCTTTGTCATCCACGCCTTCGTACTCGACGCCTGCGGACGATGTTTCTAAGATTATCGCCCCCGACCTTCCTTCCGAGCAAACAACAGCTCTTCGTCACCTCCTGTCATCTTATCGGGACATCTTTGATTTGGACGACCGTCCACTTGGCCAGACATCTGTTGTTACGCATCGCATCAGCACCGGTGACGCCAGCCCCATTCATAGGCGGCCATATCGTGTCTCGGCAACAGAAAGGGCCATCATACAGAAAGAGGTAGACAGGATGATAGACAAAGACATCATTGAACCTTCCAGTAGCCCGTGGGCATCACCGGTTGTCTTAGTAAAGAAAAACGACAACTCGTGGCGCTTCTGCGTTGACTACCGTCACCTCAACCGGATAGCAAAGAAGGATGTTTATCCCCTGCCTCGCATTGATGACGCTCTTGACTGCCTTTACGGATCCCAACACTTTTCATCAATTGACCTCCGCTCCGGCTATTGGCAGATTAGCGTCGATGAGATGGACCGCGAGAAAACCGCCTTCGTCACACCGGACGGTCTGTACTAATTTAAAGTCATGCCCTTTGGATTATGCAATGCGCCAGCTACATTCGAGCGCATGATGGACTCTCTCTTGCGCGGCTTGAAGTGGTCTACATGCCTGTGTTACCTCGACGATGTGATTGTGTTTTCGCCGAACTTTGAGAGCCACCTGCGGCGCCTCACAACCATACTCTCCATGTTTCGCAGGGCTGGCCTTTAGCTAAACTCCTCCAAGTGCCATTTCGGTCGCCGTGAAATTAACATGCTTGGTCATCTCGTAAACGCCGCCGGAATCCAACCTGATCCACAGAAAGTTCACGCCGTGCGAAATTTTCCTGTACCTTGTTCAAGGAACGATGTCCGTAGTTTTCTGGGCTTATGCTCTTATTTCCGGCAATTTGTGAAAAATTTTGCCGACATCGCTCACCCTCTCACTGACCTTCTTAAGAAAGACGCCTCTTTATCTTGGGGACCACTACAGGAGAAAGCCTTCTCTACCCTGATTGAGCGGCTTACAACTTCCCCGATTCTCTCACACTTTGACCCTTCTGCGCCCACTGAAGTACGAACTGACGCGAGTGGTCATGGCATCGGCGCTGTCCTCGCTCAGCGTCAACAGGGCCAAGACCGTGTCATCGCTTACGCTAGCCGCCTTCTTTCCACGCCCGAGCGAAATTACTCCATTACTGAGAGAGAATGTCTCGCGCTCGTATGGGCGGTCGCGAAATTTCGACCGTACCTTTTCGGTCGGAGCTTCTGCGTTGTAACCGATCATCACGCCCTCTGCTGGCTCTCCTCTTTGAAGGACCCAACTGGACGACTTGCACGTTGGGCATTGCGCCTACAAAAATATACATTTTTTATTATATATAAGTCAGGGCGCCTGCATAAAGACGCTGACTGCCTGTCCCGCAATCCCGTGGATCAACCGGACGATACCGATGCAGACTCCGACATCAGTGTTCTGTCCCTCTCCGGCTTCCTCCATATTGGCGACGAGCAGCGCAAGGATCCTGTTCTTCGAACACTTATGGAACGCCTAAGCTCCTCGCCCAATGACCCGTCCCTTCGGATGTTCACCTTGCGCGATGGAACTTTATACCGTCGCAGCGTTCGTCCTGACGGCCCGGAGCTGCTCCTAGTCGTCCCCAAGCACCTTCGACTCGCCGTGCTCCAGCAACTTCATGACGCTCCTACTGCTGGACATCTGGGCGTCACTCGTACTTACGACCACCTGCGGCGCTGCTTCTTCTGGCCCGGCATTTATCGCTCTGTGCGCCATTATGTCGCTTCTTGCGACCTGTGTCAGCGCCGGAAGACGCCTGCTATGCCTCCCGCTGGTTTGCTTCAACTAATTGATATACCTACAGAGCCCTTCTTCCGTGTGGGCCTCGACCTCCTTGGCCCGTTTCCAATTTCCATCAAAGGAAACAAATGGATTGCTGTAGCAACCGATTACGCCACGAGATATGCCATCGCACGAGCGCTGCCACCCAGCTGCGCTACAGATGTCGCCGACTTCTTACTAAAAGACGTCATCCTGCACCACGGCGCCCCTCGCCAGTTGCTTACGGATCGCGGCCGCTACTTTCTATCGAAGGTCGTCGATGATCTGCTCCGCTCCTGTTCTACAGAACATCAGATTGCTACCGCGTACCACCCTCAAACGAACGGCCTCACCGAGCGACTCAACCGCACACTCACTGAAATGCTCGCCATGTACGTTTCCAACGATCACCGCGACTGGGACGTCGCTTTACCATACGTCACTTTCGCATACAACTCGTCCCGTCACGACACTGCCGGATTTTCACCATTTTTCCTTTTGTATGGCCGCGACCCCACCTTGCCTTTTGACACGATGCTACCTTCCGCAGTACAATCACCTAGCACTGGTTACGCTCGCGATGCTATTGACTTAGCCGCCCAGGCCCGAGATGTCGCCCGTCATTGCCTCAAAGTCTCGCAAGCTTCTCAAAAGCGACGCTACGACCTTCGGCACCGAGACAACCATTTTTCACCTGGTTCCCTTGTCCTTCTCTGGACGCCTTCACGTCGCGTCGGCTTATCGGAAAAACTACTGTCCCGTTTTTCTGGTCCGTACCAGATCTTACGCCAACTGTCCGACGTGACATACGAGATCGCCCCAGTCGGTCAGCCTTCAGTGCCTCCCAACGTAACCAGCGATGTTGTTCACGTCACCAGGCTCAAGACCTATGTCCCCCCATTAAGTGAGGCTGTATAACTTGCACCGGGACGGAGCTACCCCGCCGGGAGGGTGATGTTACGGTGAAGTGAAGGAAGAAGTTGAATTGGACTAGAGAAAGACGAGGTCTGGTAGTTGCCTGAACGCCATATCCATCATTTGTAAATATACGTTATTTTACACTCGTGGGCCTGCTTTCTTCCCGCAACAATATCATTTTCCTATTCGGGCACCGTCGAATATGGCGCTGCCGAAAGCAGTGTGGTTGAGACTTTTAGTGGCAAGCTCAGCGGAAGATAACATCTACTTTCTTAGATGTTAAACAAAAAAATGATAAAACACTTTTTGAGTTTAGTACTACCTTAACGTCCGTGTTTTCTTGGAACAGAATGCGTAACTGAACAAAATTAAGTGTGTTTTGTTCATAACATCTACGCCGTGCAGTGCGAGTAGAACTTGTTGCTGGGCGAGTTGGTTGAGATCGAATGAATAATACATTGTTGCGCTAACAGGAAAGTAAAGACTTAGGAAGGCAAGTAAGAAGTGGTAGGCGCTCTTTGGCCATACCTGGCCCTTGTGCCATTAAACACCACATATCATGAAGTAAGAAGCGGTAGGTCGAGTGCTGGTGCGTCAAACCTGCAGCGGGCAATGACCTCGTCGCACTGCCATCCAATTGTGTTCTGTGTGCCTATCGGCTATATATCGGTGGCAAACAGCTAAATCCTGTAACGCCATGCATCAAGAGGTCACTCTTTTTATGCTGAACCTTGCCATTCGACACCACGGCATCCTTACGCGAATGTCTGCCGTTTGTACGCCGCTTCTGATTGCGGATCGCCGATATATTTGCCCAGCGTTTTTTGTCGAAGACAACGGTGCTTACACGATCATAGAACTTCGTCTTACATTTGGCCTTATATCTCTCCACTTGCAATGTCGAAGCTTCAAGGGAAGACTCTAGCAGGAAATCTTGGTTATCGTCCAATTACACGGCTTGTCGGGTACCAAGTGTCGTGTTTTCGAGAGACATTGAGGCAATGTCCCCATCGATGTAGCCAATCTGGACGGAATAAGAAATAACGAAAAATAAATAAAACCAAAACATAGTGACTGATAGCCTGTACAGTCGCAGCTTTGAAAGGGTGGACCGACCTACCAATATTTTATCACACCCCCACCCCCGTCTTCCCTTCTTGCTCATCTTCTACCACGAAGGCGTGCCAGTTAATGATAATTGAGATCGGTGATACTGGCTGGTAGGCGAAGCGCGCACGTCTAGCAAAGCACCGTTCTAATAGCAATTCACAATAACCTTCCAGTTAAAAGAAAGGAAAGACGACTTAAAGAATGCGCTGGTGATGCGCGGTGAATTGACAACAACACCACGCTTTACTTGAACAGCGGAGCAATTTTACCTAAAAAAATATGAACTGTCATAAGGCCACATGCGAAAGCTCGCGTGGCTCGAGTCGGTCTGGGTAGCTTTTGTGTACTTTAATCTTAGAGCAACAATTCAGATTAAGCAAATATAAGACTATCCTCGTGCTAATTCCCGCATATTTTTATTTTAAAAACGGCTGGGCTTTCTCGAATCCTAAAAAAAATTATCACGAAACTCGACGAACATTGAGCGCAAACTTTCGTCTCGTATAGGCCAGCTGCCTCCTTTCCGGAGGAGTTGAACACTGACGTGGAACTTGCAGCCGTTTAAATGTGAACGTGATTTAAACTATTGTAACGTCATTCTGGAAGTTGAGCGCAAACAATTATATAACACTATTCTGCACCCCAAACAAAAACAGAGAATCATGAGGCCCCCAAGTAGCAGAAAAATCCTGGCGACGCCCCTACCTGTGTGCAGTAATAGATAGGTTTAGTTGGGTGTTCGCAGCAGCTCTGCGTACGAAGGAAAGCCGCGGAGACGATAGTGCGCATGCGCATTACGCAGCAGCACGCACAGCATCTTGCCCGCGCCCGCTCCTTTTCAAAAGCTGCGTAGCGTACGGTGTGGGCTCTGTGACTTGGCGGAACGTTCTGGCGTGTCAACGAGAGCGCATTTTTCGATATGGCTCCGGCCGAAGATATGACTCCGGCTTGTGGTTTGACTTCGTGACGGCCGATATTGGCTACACAGTTTCGGAAACTGGCATATGGGGGCGCTGAGTAGCATAGTACCGGCTCCTGCGCGTCTAGCTGGGCAATCCCCTTCTCTACTTTTGCACCCGTCCAACTATTGCCGTTTCGAGCGCGCACGCTTCGCTACGTGTATGCATGACCTCGCGCGCTGCGTACCCGGCTGGTTGCGGACGCCCAACTAAAGCTGTCTAATGTGGCGTTTCAGTTCAATTTTATTGCTTCACCAATTTTATATGCATATGGGGGGGGGGGGGAGGAGGGGGGTTGCAAAGAAAAAACTCCCACTTTGCGAGACTACCCTAGGAGCTCTCGTTATGATTACCATAGAAAAAAATTAGTACAGATGCATAAATTCTTACCGAAGTGGCAAGAAAATAACAAATGCAACGTAGCTGTCATGCGATAATTGCGCAGGAAGTTGATGCACCTTGAATAATTAAAGGGCATAGAGAAAAAAAAAATCACGTCGATTACGACACTCCGTAATGCGATATTTGAGCGCAGCTGTGCTTTCGGCGTCTAATGACACGCGAACAGTGGTGCACGTGGTAAAGTTTGCCCCGTCATCCGGTTTCGCAGCACCGTGCGATATTACTCCCCATATACTGCAATATTTTAGCTTCTGTTTTCTTTGATATTTCTTTTTTTCCACTTTCAAGTAAATGAGAACCAGAACGGAAACGACAATATCGCAGTACAAGGGGGAGCCTCACCGTGCACTGCGGTCGGACCAGACGTGCGCGCCGGTCAACGGTGATGGCTGGACGGCGCGCACTATGCGTTCACTTGCGCTTCGGCCCCGCGCCCCGCTGTTCGCGTTATTTCACGCCGATGGTACGTGGCTCATTCATGCCGTCGGCGCCGCCCTTGTTCTGCTGCCTGGCTGGTGGCTCGCCGAGGATTAGAGGGTTTCCAGAGACGCCGAGGTGCGTACGGCTACAAAAACGACCAAGCAAAGTGGACGCACTGCCGACGCTACGCTCGATCGCCTCGCTGGCGGAGCAAGGGCCGCGTTCTGCCTTCCACTGCTGACCTCAGTGTCGTACGCATGCACACTGTAATGACACTAGCGCGGTCCTGCCGAGTTGCTCTGTGTATGCTAGGGTATGTACTGTAAACGTCAAGGTAATTCATAATCTCATATTACTCGCTTCATAACCTACATCACCATCACCAGTAACTCATCTTCTTCCCCGTCCTGTTTCTCCAGTGTAGAGTGTAGGCTAGAGGAAGCTATAGCTCAGGCCGACCTCTCCACGTTTCTGTAAATAAGTTCCTCTTTGTTTTTTTCGTATGATGAGAGCCTCAAGTTTATAAAGTAAGCTTGTTAAAGCATTATGAATGAGACTACCGTCGTTGTTCATACCCCTTCTAGTAGAAAGATGATTGAGTGTGCGCATATCCATGTAGATGCACAGTAAAAATATATTAGAGCAGTGCTGGGCGGTTGATAAAAATTCAGCCGAATACAGTGCTTTTTTCGCCTGTATCAAAAGAACGCTATGTAATTTCTACCTATGACGATTCCCATTAGCACATGTTGTGATTTAGATGCAGAGTAAGTTTGTGTTCTATGCCCTGCGAAATAAATATTGCAGCACCACATTGGCTGGACATGAGGCGATAATATGCGTTGCCAGCTTGACGATAAAAATGAATATAAATTCTTATTGTTCCCACCGAAGCCCACGCAAGCGAAACAGTAACGTTCGAACTGTTATACACGGAAATGGAATTCATTAGTGATTTCTAGACTTCGCGCATAAAGACGGAGAACGGAGCAGATAGAAATAATAAAAAAATACTGCAAATCCATAATTCGTCGGAATCGACGTAAACCACGTTGGATGGAGCAAGGAAGCCTTATTGCGCTACATTAATAAAGACGTTCAGATGAAACTCTGCACGAATGCGAAAGACTCTGTTATCATCATTATTTCATGCCTTGATCTGATAGTCATCTATTCACAAGAACTGCCAGCGATTTGGTTTCTTCGAGGAGACTTATAGGTTACGCAAATTGCTTTTTTTTTTCTATATGATCCGGAGAAGGGGGGGGGGGGGGGGGTGTTTAACAAAATTGTTCTGAACTCTCTTTCATAAAGGCGTAAGCCCTCCGTCTGAAGCCGCATTTACCAATATCTGTTTTCTGTATATTTTAGTCGCCGTGTCAACTATGCTATTATTGCGGGCTCTTTCTTTTTTTTTTTTTTTTTTTTGCTAGACAGAAGTAACGGTGTCGATGTGGTTTATAGATGCAAATGCAATAGCAAATGCAGTGCTACACAGTCTTGGCCTTGAGTGCACGATAAATATTTAGCTAAGTGTACTTTTCTTTCTCTTCTTTTTTTTCGTGAGTACTGCTCTAACTCACAGAATTTTTGTCAACAATATGTAGGGAAGTGTCAATGAATTGTTTGCTGTTTTCACCTTCGCGTTCTCGAACTTCAGTTAAATTTTATTGAAATAAGAAGATACTAAGCTCAGTCAGCATTTCTTGAAGGCCTCAAAATTTGATTCAGTTCAGCGAATATTCTCGATTGCGCTCTTCATAGATCCTAGTTGGTGAACACAGTTGGTCTGCCTCTCATTATCTATGTATGCTTTCATGTGAATCAGCGCCATTTGCAAGTTGTGCTGCAGTTTTGAACACTATTGCATAGGTCGCCTGACGCTGAGAAGGAAATCGTAGCAGCGGTAGAATCCGAGATTGGATAAGCGTTATCACAAAAATGTAAAAGAACCCATGCAAGAACTTTGAATGTATTATAAGTTGAGCGGGGGGGGGGGGGGGGGGGGTCAAGTGACAAACACAGGTACCTTGGCACGTGTACACGAAACCTACACATGCGTTAAGCTGTGTACGTGATTCCATGACACCATTATGTAATAACGTCCCCTTCGTCCCTTTGTGTCTAACCTGAGCAGCGCAGTTTATGCAATCGAGACATGTCATAACCATATACCCGGTCTAGGCACTTCTAAATGAACCAGCAAATGAGTAGTTACTATAGGGAACGCCCGCAACTGCTACCGGAATTGTCGACGCGCTGAACGTGTCCGAGGCTTTGTAGTCGTGTAGCAATGCGGCACTGCGGAGTGGTTAAGCAGAGGGAAGTGTTCAAGAAAGCCGTCGAAGAACAACGCGAACAAGCGGAATATTCCAAAGCGAGCGCCACCGAAGCTGAGATTTTCGGGAACACTCGCGACGGCAACCGCACGTTACAGGGTGTGCTGCCTCAGCGCAGACCCGAGGAAGTCATGTCATGCATTTAATATAAATATCCAATCAATTGGAGTTGCCGTCCTTGCTGCTCCTTTGTGTCTCGATGATATAAAACGGCCCCTGTACCCTGTTGTGAAGCGTCCGTGCAAAGTTCGAAAGGCTTGTCTAAGTCAAGTAGCACTAGCACAGGATCCGACGATGTAGCTTCAACATTCTAAGAAAACTTTACAGTCATACAATCTCTGCGATATTAGAACGTTACATAGGCTGAAGTAAACCATCTAAAAATTTTATCTCCTTATGAAGCATTGACAGTGACGTGTACTGATGTATTTTGCTCCGATTTAGTTACGTAATAAGCCTCTATCATCTTTTCTCAGTTTTATTTGTGGCTCGCTTCAGAAATTTTGACATCAGATGTCACTGATGGTATATCCAGCCTGAATAACCGTAAAAGACCTGTTTATGATTATATACCAGTGAAGTTGTTTAAAGGAAACGGTGATCATTTAGCCCCGATATTAACTACTCTCTACAACTATACCATTGAAAAGGGTGTACATTTGAATGCTCTAAAGGTCGCAAAGGTTACCCTCGTTTTTAAAAGCGGGGACGTTAACTATCCCGCAAGCTAATGGCCAATACCAGTCCTGAGCACTACCAGCGCACTATTTGATGAAATAATCTCTCTTTATTCATCGGAAGGAGGATTTAGGAGAACATGATATCTGCTCGGCAGCATGATTTTAGGGCTCACCAATCCACAGTTTAGGTAGTAATGGAACTACCACAAGCCTAAACGATTCCTTAAAGTCTGGTTCATATAGCTACAATTTTATTTCTAAATCTTAAGAAAGGCATTCGATACTGTCATTCATTCAATCTTGCTGAATAATCTCAAATATTATGGATTAAGAGTTAGCTATGAGATAGCAAGCAGCACGTCAGTATAAGCGGGTTTTTTTCATCCCATGTCTTCCATGTCCATGTCTTCCCATGAGGAGGAAGACGAATTGCTTCTCTTGAGGAACACATTTCACCCGTCTCTGTGCTTTTCTGGACTTCTCACTGCAACTGTGGGGTCTACCGCCCCCTCCATCGCGGTGATGAATGTACAACACCCCGAGGATCCTCCCGGTTCCCGTTCACCCGCGGACATCGGTTCGAGGAAGCGAGGAAATACGTCGAGTGATAGCGAGGACACAGAGCTGTACTCTGCATCAGGTGACGAGTCCTCGGAAGACAGCTTTCGACTTGTCCAGTACCGCAAGGCCAAACGAAGAATTATCAACTCATCTTCGGCGTCCAGCTCGAACATTGTGAAAACAGCGCCTCAGCGATGACCTCACTCCCTCCTGTTTGTGCAACAGAACGCTACCGACAACCTGCGCGTCCTCAACAGGCAAGCACTCTCCGTGTATCTAGAAACCGCCGTGCCGAACGAGATCAAGAATGTCAGGATAAACACTAGGCGAAATATCCTGACAATCGATGTGATGAACCCGAACGCGCTGACCATACTACAACATGTGACACAGCTGGCAAACATCAAGGTCCGAACCATCGTGCCATCGAATGGTGCCACAATAACAGGAGTCATCTATGACATTGACAAATAAATACCTAATGCAGACCTCCCAGTTCTCGTACAACCAGCAAGTGAACACAAAGTTATTCTGAATGTTGGTCGCCTTGGCAACACATGTTGTATGAGGATAACGTTCAAAGGCGACTGCCTTCCACCCTACGTGAAGGTCGGTCACTTTCGCCACCGGGTTCGACCATTTATTCCAAGACCAATGCAATGCTTCAATTGTCAAAAGATTGGCCATGTGAAGGGTGTTTGCAGAAATTCGGCCGTGTGCCCTCGATGTACCGAACCCCACTCAGAAGACAACTGCAGCGCAGCCACGCTGAAGTGTGCTAACTGTCAGGGTGATCACTGCGCCTCTTCCAAAGACTATCCCCAGATCAAGAAAGAGATCACCGTCCTTAAACAAATGATGAGAGTAAGTTCTACCCACAAAGAGGTCGCTGTGAAAGTACGGCGAAGACGACGTCACCATCGAAGGTCTTCACAACGGAAAACATCTAGCTTTCAGGAAAAGTCAACTAGTCAAGCAGCATCATCAGCGGAAGTTTCCAGCACTCCGAACACCGATGTTGGAAGGGAGAAAACTGCCAGATCTCTCTCCACTAAGGAATGGCCGCCACTTCCGCGTACACGACCACCAGAAGAGCCGCAGAATAAGCCACCCCCAGTACAGCAAGGTGCTGTATCCGAGGAGTCGCGGAAAACAGATGAGCAAGTGATAGCTCTTATTAGACCTTTAATGAATGCCGTTCGCGTGTTGTTAAGCAACATGCACACACCGTCTGCCAGAAGTGCGCTTCAAGTACTGGACGCTCTGAGTCCGGTGCTGGAAACCCTTGAGTAGATCATGGCTCCCCAGCCACTGTCTTTTAAGGATGAGGTCCGACAAGCAGCTATTTTTCAGTGGAATACCCGCAGGCTCAGAGCGCGCCTTTCGGATTTCCGTCGCTTCGTATACGCCAATATGTTTCCCATTATCGTCATTTGCGAACCGAACTTATCAAACACGATCAGGCTTTCTGGATATGAATCGTTTATGTCGTCAACTGTTTATGAAAACAGTAAGGTTTTGGTGTTTATTCGCCGTGACCTCACCTACATTCATCAGCCTGTACCACCTAATGACAATAATCAATATATTTTTTTATTTTTATTTATTTCAGATACTGTCAATCCCAGTGGGATTTTTACACGTTGGGCATATATTATATACTCACAAATAGCAATAAAAACAGGTTTACATAATTTCAACAATGATATTTGCTATCTACACGAAGCAGATATACACATATGGTAGGAAATAAAACATGAATGGTACATCGCATTTGGCAAAAAGGGGTGCAATTGCATAGGCAAATACAATGCTCATACATATTTTATTTTATACAACGACGTGAGTGGTGTGGTATTTCCGGCTAACATATTCTAATTATTGCGCAACAGTTCTTCTGCAAGGGTTACAAATATCGACAACGATGTGTTAGTCGTTATGCAGGGGTCCAGGCTATTCCATTCTCTTATTGCAAGAGAAAAGAACGAATATCTAACGCAGTCAGTTCGAAATGCGTATTCTTTAAGTGTTAGTGAATGCTTACGGCGGGAAGGTCTGGTGTCAGCTAGGGATGTATACGACGAAGTATTTATTCGTAATGTATTGTGTATTAATTGGAACAATAATTTTAGTATTGCTAGTTTGGCGCGGTTTCGCAGAGTAGGAATACAGGCTTGTTTTAGCAGTTGGGTAGGTGAATCGCTATTCTTGTATTTGTTAAAGATGAATCTAATTGCCTTTCGCTGCACTCCTTCTAGTTTGTTAATAAGCTGTTGTTTATACGGAAACCAAATTGTGTTACCATATTCGAGAACTGGGCGAATAAATGCGTTCTATGATAGCAGTTTAATTTCCGGTGGCGCAGCTCGAAGTCTTCTTCTGAGGAAGAACAGCTGCTTTCAAGCAGACGGTATGATACTGTTAATATGCGATTCCCATATTAGGTCATGTGAAATGATTAAGCCAATATATTTGTGCTCATGAACTCGGGTGAGTGGTATGTTATTGATAGCGTATTCGAAGTCCGACCTATGTTTTTAGCGGGTTATAGATAAAAAGGCAGTTTTTTAATGTTCAGTTCCATCTGCCACTTTTTACACCACTTCACTACATCATGGAGGGCGCTGTTTAAATCAACATGATCATTCATAGAGTTAATTTCATTCCACAGAATGCAGTCGTCGGCAAAAAGCTTCATTTTAACGAGGATGTTAGAGGGAAAATCATTAATAAAAATAAGGAATAAAGTGGGAGCAAGGACGCACCCTTGAGGCACCCCCGATGTAACTTTTGCAATGCAAGAAATTTCATTGTTAACAATAACATACTGAAACCGGTTGGTTCAGTAATCTTCAATCCAATTGACAATAGAACCATTGCCTAAAGTCGTTTTCAGTTCGCTAATTAGTTTTTGATGAGTTACTCTATCAAATGCCTTCGAAAAATCTAATGCTATTAAGTCAACTTGTTTTTGATTATCAATGCTTTGGGATAAGTCATGTGTTAATTCAAGTAATTGGGTTATGGTTGAAAGTCACCGCAGGAAACCATGCTGGATAGGCGATAATATTTGTGCTTGCTCTCGATAGCTCGTGATATGCTTTAATATGATATGCTCTAATAATTTGCTACTGTGGACGTTAACGATATTGGTCTGTAATTACCGACATCACTTTTGCTTCCTGCTTTATGAACGGGGATTACTTTCGCTATCTTCCATTCCTTTGCAAGGCTACATGTTGATAAAGATTTGTTAAATATTAGATGAAGATATTTCGCGTTGACTTCGGCATATGTTTGAAGAAAAGTGTTCGGAATATTGTTCGGGCCGTTTTCTTTTTTTGTGTCTATTGATAGCAATAAGTTGAGCACTCCTGACTCAGTTATCGTTAGCATGTCGAGTGGTCTCTGGTTGTAGTGATTCACCTCCGGAATGCGACCATCGTCAGCAGTCAACACAGACTGGAAGTATGTATTTAATAAATTTGCAAAACTTAAATTTTGTTCCTGAGAATTGAGAGTGTTGCTTTGTTTTTTGGGGCTAAGATACTTCCAAAACTTTCCAGGGGAATGTTTTAAAAAGTTAGGAAGCGTAACAGAAAATAAATGTGCTTTCGCTGTACTAATCTTTGCTTTCATTTCATTGACAGCACACGTGAGTTTGCGTTTATGTTGAGGACCTTTTTTTGTTTTGAGCAATTTTCTTAGTCGCTTCACTTTGCGCTTCGAATGAATGACATCACGTGTTATTCATGTTATCACGTGACATGTGTTATCACGAGACATCATGGATTATTTCTATTTATTCGTTTGGTTTTTGTTGGTATATAGTTACTGATACAGTGGGATACAATGGTTTATACCTTTCCCATATTGCGTCTATACCAGTGTATGAAGAATTAGCGAGCTGTGCAAATTACTGATACTCCAAAATTAAGTAATTACCTATGCTTGAGTCATCAGCTTTTGTAAAGTCTGGATAACTAGTTTTCGAAATAGAAGGATTTGTTGTGGCCTGAATGGGAGTAGTGTATAATGTTATATTTGTGATCTGATATTCCATCGAGCACGGCTAAGTTAGTTATTTCGATCGAAAAGCGATTGCTCAGAAAGATGAGGTCAAGAATGTTGGATCCATTGCCTTGAACACGTGTGGGCTCGTTGACAATTTGTGACAAGTCAAACTAAGCATAATATCAACTACAATTTCTGAACAAGGAGAGTGATAACACATGGTTGGCCAGTCGATATCTGGAAGGTTGAAATCCCCAAGAAGGATCAGCCGGGATTTTTGTAGATGAAGTTCCATATACTGATATAATGATGTCATTGCGCGTTTATCAGCCGAAGGGCTACGGTATACACCACCGACACTGACAGCGGTCGCACCAAAACTGAGTTTGCAAAAAAGTGCTTCGGCATTGTCGACTTCTGGTAAGACAGTGAAATGAATTTTTTTTATTTATTAGTAAAGCCACTCCTCCCCCTCGCGTTGATCTATCTTTCCGCACAATCACATATTCGGGTGGGACTATTTCTTTGTCCTGTATGTCATCTGTAAGCCACGTTTCTGTAATCGCCATAAAGTCAGGCTCTAGGCTGATAAAAAGAGACTCTAGTGCGTCAAGCTTATTCAGGGGCGCTATAACGTAAAACTATTCCAAACTTTTCTATTCCAATTCTGCTATCAGCCCTCCGCGATTGGTCAGAAACTTTTTTTCGACGACCCCCCACTTCACCTGTCTGTCACGCGACGTCACGAAAACCGCAATACCTCCCCATCTGATATGATGTGTACACACTGATTATGCATGATTTGACAGAAAAAAGAAAAACAGTTATTTCTGATTCGACCCCTCTTCGCCATTAGCCCTCGGCTATTGGTAAAAAGTTTTCGGGCTGCACCCACTTCACCTGCCTGTCACGTGACGTCACAAAACCGCACGAACTCACCGCGTCAAAGTGACGTGTACGCGATAAAGATGCATTAATATGCCGAACAAAACTGAATTTATTTCGGAATAGCCGCAGGCTGCCCCGTTCCGAAAGGAATAAAAGATAGCTGCCGCCGATCGCTGAGACGCTGGCTACTCACACCTGCCGGAGAGCATGGGTGTACTTGCGTATAATAAAACTTCTTGCGTGACCGTGTAAAGTTTTCAAGCACTTTCGGCACGTTTACTACCTCATTCTGCCAACTCTTCTTTGCTGAGGGTCCGTTTTAGCGTCATTCTTGAGCTTCCGTTGCATGCCGCCGCGATTTTCGACCAGCCACCGCAAGCTAAGTAAGGGAAAGCCGACCAATCGTAGACGCCAGCACCACCCTCTTCATCCGGTTATCGACTTTCAGCGCAGTGGCTCGGCCCCATAGAATCCCTCTCCACTTGAGCGTTCTCCTCGCCCCTTGTCAGCCAATTAGATACGACAAGCCGCTCAGTGTAGGCAATGTTATTCGTTTTTCAAGCAAACAAAAGTGACCTCCTATAAACGAGGAGAGAGTTTGATTGGTCTGTTCAGACAACCCTGTGGGTGACCGCCCGGTGCTTGCGTCGGTGGTTACGCAAATTTGACGTCAGGAAATTGGAATAGAAACATATTGGAATAGTTTTACGTTATAGGGCCCCAGGATACTACGCGCATTTACGTTTTCAAAGGTTATTTGTTTCGTTTTTGGGGCGGTCGGGGGCGTAGGTGTGGTCCAATTTCTTGCTGTTCTTTTTTTTTGCTTTTACTCGCACTTGTCTGTGCCTTTACAGGTACCCGGCAGTTTTTTTCTTCATGCCACTGAACCAATTCTCTGTTGATTCGGACTTTTTCGTGAACGAGCGCAACCTTTGCACCGGAATCTTTCATTGATTTTACACTAACCCACAGTTTTTTTCCTTATGTCGCGTACTTGGACAGAGAAGTATTCACTGATCGCGTATTCAGTATCAGTAGTTTGCGACAGTTCTTTAGCACAAGAGTCTTTTCACGGAAGTCAAGAAGTTTTAGTATTACAGGCCTCGTTTTCTCGGGTGAAGGTTTTCCTAACCTATGAATGCGTTCAATGGCAAGAGGTTGAATTTCAAGAATGTGCTTGGCAATCCTTTCATTAAAAGTTTGTTCAAGGAATTCATTGTCTTCTTCTTCATCTTCTGGAATTCCGTCAACTAAACGATTACACCGTTTCGAGCGATTTTCCACATCATCCAGTTTTAGTTCAAGCGAAGAAACAACCTTCTGCAAGTTGGTGACCTGGTTTATGCAGTCAAACATTCTTTTTGTCAAGGGCAGCCATGTTTTCCAGTTTCGCTTCAATTGATGTTAGTCGATCCTTTTTAATGTTTTTTAGGTCTCCGGCAATCGCCTCGAGCTGTCTGGAGATCTGTTCAAGATCTGGGCCGGGGTTTGTTTCGACGTCTCCAGCCAGTAGCAGTAATTCCGCCGCGTGCATTGCCAAATCACACAGTATAGGACACAGCAGCCTTGGGCACGGCAACATAACAAGGAACGGATCATTTGAGCGAATACATTTGGCGTAACGCCTTACCTGTACAAGATAGACGAAAGGATTAAGAATCCGCAACGTGCTGTTGCTGCCGTGCCCAGTGGAGTGCGTGCTGGTGCAGTCTCGCTTTAAGTAGCCCCGAAGCGCCACCTGGTCCAAGCTGGGAGTCCCGTATATATGTGCCTAAACGTAAGGAAAAAGAATTTGGACTTTACTTTTGTGGGTGCCTACCTATCTCCGTCAAGTCGATTTGATCACAAAAGACTACGAGACATCCTTTCCACAACTCCCAATCCCTGGGTCATCATTGGAGATTTCAACGCCCATCATAGACTCTGGGGATGTCCGAAGATCAACACAATAGGCAGAGCTCTGGTATCTTTCACCTCTAGTAACGAACCTTGGCTGCTGAAGTCCTACTTTCTTACGTGGCTCCACGTACAGCAGCTGTCTTGACTTGGCTTTCGTCTCACGAAGCCTTGTCAGACGTGCAGGGTGGTTTGTGGATATAGAGACGCACGGAAGCGACCATATCCCCACGTACATCAAGATCAGAGGATTGTCCCCTTCCAAAATACGGGATACGATCCAAAGAGTGGACTGGTTTAAATTTCAGTCTATTATGGAAGAACACTGCGACGCCAGCCCATCTTTCGACTTGGAAGAGGCAGTCAAGAGCGCGGTGCAAGACACTATGGTACTCTCACATGCTCTACGAAACTGACAGAATTTGATGTGGAACTAGAACGACTTCGACCAATCCGACGACGTGCTGAACGAAGATACCGACGTACGAAGACAATGGATGATTTGCGGACCGTCAGGCGCAAGCAAAAGAAGCTCCAGCGCCGGTTAGACAAGCTCGAATCGCAACGTTGGACTGCCTTCTGTGAGTCGCTAGTTCCACGCAAGCCTTTGTCGCAACTATGGAGAACGGCGCGCGGTCTCCGGACACTCCCCGCACGGCGATTCCCATTCAAGGCGCTTGCCCTCTCTCAAAAGAGATCGGAGATTGACGTGCCAGATGATTTCTGCGCCAGATTATCCGGCCAACTCACAGCTACCAACATTCCATCGCCTTCGAGTAGCTGTCCGCCACCACGTGATCACTGCATGGATTTACCGTTCTCAATCCACGAACTTAAGGCAGCATTAGCTTTGTGTAGCCGTGCATCGGCGCCAGGACCTGACGCGATTTCCTGCCGAGCTCTGTGTCACCTGGGGAAGCGAGTGAGAGGAGTTCTCCTTGAGTTGTACAATGAATCCTGGAGAGATGGCACGCTACCAACAACCTGGAAGACAAGTCGCCTTGTTCCACTGCTGAAGCCTGGCAAGTCGCCGTTAGAACTCTCATCATATCGCCCGATCGCTTTGGCGAGCTGTGTGGGCAAAGTAATGGAGAAGATGGTCCTAGGACGCCTAGAGTGGTACTTGGAGTACCACAAGCCCTACCCAGATGCCATGGCGGACTTCGATCATCGATCGATAATGTCGTCGACCTGGTCGCCTACATTCAGCATGAGAAATGCCCCGAGTGTCTCTGCGCTTCTTTATTCCTCGACGTCAAAGAGGCGTATGACAACGTTACGCATGAAGCCATCCTCTCTGCTCTCGCAGAGGTAGGAGTGGGTGGTCAGATGTTTCAATGGATACGGGGCTACCTCTCCATGCGATCCTTTTTTGTAAGCACCGAGGAAGGCCATACTTCACTACATCATAGCTGCCGCGGCATCCCCCAGGGCGGTGTACTTAGCCGTGCGTTATCTAATTGTTCTCCTTGAGCACGTACACAGCACAGTAATGTTATCAATGTACGCCGATGACATCTGCATATGGATGTCTGCAGTAACACGCCTACAGTTGCGAGCGAGAATTCAGAGAGCCGCCACCCAAACTGCTAACTACCTCCGTAATCGAGGCCTGGAAATTTCCTCCGAGAAATATGCCCTAGTGCCATTTATGCGCAAACCCATGGAAAACTACAGCGTATGATGAATGGCCAAATAATACGACGGGTCCGATCGTACAAGTTTCTAGGTATCATAATTGACAGGGACTTGTCATGGAGCCCTCACGTATCATACGTGAAAAAAACGGTTGACAGGCATCCGCCACCTGTTCAAGTTTTTCGCTGGCAAGATCTGGGGAATGTCGACAAGTGCCATGTTACAACTGTACAGGGTGCTTTTTCTTGGATTTCTGCGATTTAGTTTGCCAGCAATAAACAACACATGTAAAACGAATCTACGCACAATACAAAGTCTTTAGGCTCAAGTGCTCCGGATCTGTCTAGGCCTGCCTCAGAGTGCTACAACAGTGGCTACGATAGCAATCGCTAGAGACGACCTTGTCAAGACCCACATTGAAATTGAAGTAGTCAGGACCCATATAAGGCATCTAGCCAGGACTCCTCGTCACCACTTAGCCTTTTACCAGCGGACAGACCACACACATCTTTCAGCCAAACGATAACCACATTTGATGAATCATTGCCAGCTTGTTTCACTCCTGCTGCGAGACCTTCGATTCCTCCATGGTGCCTCGCTCAGCCAAAAATCAACCTCACAATACCTGGTATCTCGAAAAAAGCTGATCCATCATCACCAGCCCTTAGACAGCTCACGCTACTATATTTGTACGAGAACTACCGTGACTCTACGCATATTTACACTGATGGCCATGTCCTTCCAAGCAGCTGCGCGGCGGCAATCTTCATACCAGCGAAAGCTACAACAATCAAATTTAAGACGACCCGCGCGACAACATGGACGGCGGCAGAGCTCGCAGCGCTTTTTACTGCCCTTCATCACATTGGTGATGAACCGCCACACAAGTGAACAATATTCTGCGATTCGAAGGCGGCACTGCAGTCTCTACTGTCACCTTTACGACGCGGACCGCAAGAACAACTAATATTCCATATTACAGAGACGTTACACCATATAAGTGATGCAGGCCATGAAATAACCTTCCAGTGGCTTCCAAGTCACTCCGGGATTATCGGCAATGAACGGGCGGATCAAGCTGCCCGCTCAGCCCATACTGAGGAGTAACACGTCCCAATTCCTTTTTGTAGAACTGTCGCAGCACGGAAGCTCCGCCTACTTGCTCGGCAGTGCACCGCGTCGCAATAGAATGAGCCACATTTAAGAAATACGCGACTGCACTCACTTGATCCCACATTTAGTCTTCGAGCACCATCAAAGCTTCGCCGTAGAGACGCCACGCATTTATATCGACTTTGGTTGGGCTTCGCCTTTACCAAAGCCTATGCCTTCCGCATAGGTATGACCGACACTGCAACCTGTGACCACTGCGGCCACGAAGAATCAATTGACCATATTTTGTGCGCCTGCCCGCAGTACAGTCCACAGAGGGAATGCCTTCGCCACGAACTTGACCAGCTGGACGACCAACCGCTATCAGAAAAAAGAATTTTACACCATCTAAAGAACCTACCATCACAGAAGAAGGCCGTGCAGGCACTATTGCGCTTATTGCGATCTACCGGTCTGTGTGAACGGCTTTAACTGGAACGCCTCTTGTGAGTGTGTGCCTCCGTGTGTGCGTGTTTTTTTAACGTTTTCCTCTCTGTCCTCTTTATAAACCCTTTCTCCCATCCCCAGTGTAGGGTAGCAAACCGGAGACCGATATCTGGTTGACCTCCCTGCCTTTCCTCTTTATCTCTCTCTCTCTATCTTTCATTCCCATACCTGACTGTTTTAACAGAAGCACCACAAGGGTCGGTTGACGGGCCTGTTTTATTTACTTATACGTGAATGATTTACCGCTATTTTCAAATACAGCAGAAACCGTGATGTGTGCCGACGACAAGGGTTTTATATTTCGGGGAAAGACAGTCGAGGAAGCAAGTTTAACAGAAACAATCGAGCTACTCTGCCTGAAACTCTGGCTGAAATCTAACAAACTAGCACTAAACACTTCCAATACAAAGTACGTAATGTTCCGTTCTGCATATAAATGCATGACACAAGGTTCGCACAAATTCGCATTGATAATAGCATCCTGCAGCAGGTGGACTCGATAAATATACTTAGCAGTTACATTTAACTACGGTATGAACTGGAAATTACATATTAATGATGTCTCCTCAAAGTTAGCCTCCGCGTTCTTTGCGCTATTAGGACATGGACTCAACTTGAAACCATTGTCTTAAATATTATGTACTACTCTCAATTACATTCTCATTTTACCTATTGTTGCGAATCATGGGCTTCTACATTTAGATCATACATGGAACCGATCATGGGCCACCAAAAAATGGCCTTGCGGATTATGACGTCCTCCAGCACATACAATAGAAGCAAACCACCTTTTTCAGAAACTCCGCATACTAGTATTTGTACTTGTATCTGATGTAAATGTATCATATACCATCCATGCCATCATACACAACTACTACCCAATGCCAATAAGTCTGCATAATATACGAGCCTCTAACACTAGATATTCGAACAACTTAAATTTGAATCTGCCTGCCACTCGTAATGTCTATGGTCTGCGGTTGTTGCTATTTTATGGGGCGAAAGTTTGGAGTACATAGCCACATGACGCTAGAATTGCTAAAAATTTTGTCCTTGCAATGAACTGTTTTTGTTGGCAATAATATAATTCGACATTAAGTAAATTTTCCATCGTTCTTGCTTCTATTACATCTTATTCTTGCCTAATAGGATGAGCTGCCAGTGTATGGAAGTAGGTGTCTCCACTAGCTTAGGCTATATGCTAACAGTTTTGTGATGTACAGTTTTCATTAAAATTTCAACACATATGAAAGACTGCATGGATCAACAGCATGCGAGATAGTAGCGCAAGGGCGTGCCAGCTATTCCAGTTGAGAGCGTATGGGCTAAGCAAAATTTTAACCCGCACGAGGAAGACAGGACGTGAACAGAAACATGGACGCACACACAAAGGGCAGATTTCCTACTGGTTTTATTTCGTGAAGGCAGGTAACTTATAATGTTCTACAAGATATCAAAACAAGGAACAATGGAAAATAAATCGTACACGCAGCAGCGACAAAAAATTGCAAGGTCATTGAGACGCGCGGGAGACCCCTATTGTGTCCATCTGAGAATTCTGTTTCTTTCCTCGATCGTGATTCTTCGTGCACCGTGCCACTCTCAGGTAAGGTTACGAACCTGCGTCAAGACCTTCGATTCCTCCATGGTATGTGAGCCGTACTCAAGTAAACCTTACAATCCCAGGACCTCAGAAAAAGTCGGATTTGCCGTCATAAGCACTCAAGCAACTTAATTTACTTCTGTTGTACGAGAAATACAGCGACTGCACACACGACTATACTGATGGATCAACGACATATACCAGTTCCGGTGGCGCTGTAGTTATGCCAACAATGGGAATAACCCAGTGGTTCTAGACTTGCCATATTACTACGTCTTACAATATCTGCACAAAGCAAAAAAATTAAGTCATTGTTCCAAATGAATACTCTGCAGTCGACGGGGAATATAAATGTCTAAGAGCAATTAGAAGACTCGCAGAACGGGTTTACCGCCTCAACGGAAAGCTGAATGACTACAAGAAGGCACAGGAAGTTCAGTCAACTTCGCGCAGACGCTTGCAAAAATTAGATACGAGAAGATAGCAAGAATACTGCGTGTCGTTGTCTCCGTTTACTCCAGTTCCCAGAATGTGGTCAGTTGTCCGATCTTCTAATCGTCCAGTTACCCAGAACCATCCCTTCCGAGCCCTTGCCGTAGCTCGAAGCACTACGGAAACATCTGTTGCTGACGAATTCTCTCAACTTGTATTCAGACGAGGATTTCCGTTTACTTGCCTGCAATTTACAAGTTCGACAACACTAGCAGAACAGAAGGTTCGTGCGTGCTTTATGTCACAACACCCTCAACTTGAGTGTGAGTTTAGTTTAAATGAATTGAAATGTGCTCTTTCGTCATGCCGTACAAAGACAACCGCAGGCCCAGATGGTGTTACGTATGTGATGTCAAAGAATCTTGGTCCAGTAGGATGAATGGCTCTTTTGGAGATATTTAATGATATCTGGATAAGACGGAATCTTCTAGATTCATAGAAATTAGCTCGGGTAATTCCAATTCTAAAACCACGAAAGACTCCCCTTTGTCTTGACTCGTATACCGACCCGTCAGTCTCACAAGCTGTTTTTCCAAACTAATGGAGAAAATGATAGACAGTCGACGGCAATGGTTGTGTGAACACACAAATGTGTTTTCCAACTACATGACCGGTTTTCGACAAAATCGGTGTACAATGGATGCAGTATTAGACATTGCCACATAAGTCGAACATGAACGAATTTGTGGATATGTGAGAGTAGCAGTATTCTTAGACATTCAAAGAGCATTCGACATTGTAAGTCACATACACGTCATTGCTCGTATGTTAGAGCTTGGCCTACACGGTCGAACACTGCGATCGGTATCAAATTTCTTGAAAGATAGAAAAATATTAATGGAAACCATCGAAGGAGAGTAATTATCACAGCATCACGCAGGGCGTTCCGCAGGGCATTCCACAGGGCAGTGTTCTCAGTCCGTTTTTATTCAACTGTGTCATGGCAGCCTTGCCACAAGAACTCCCGTCTGGTCTACAGTATTCTGTGTACGCAGATGACATCTGCATCTGGGCCTCGGGATCTCATATACAAGACATTCAAACAACGCTGCAAGAGGGTCTTGATAGTATCGACACCCTTTTAAAAGAAAGAGGCATGAACTTTTCATACGCAAGGGCAGCCGTACTTCCTTTCGCTAGACGACAGCTGAATAATTTCCAACTTACGCTTAATGGGCAAACTTTGATGTTTGTTAAAGAGCATAAATTTCTTGGAGTTATTCTTGACCGCCAGCTACCATGGGCTTCACACATCCGCGCAATTGAAAAGCAGACCAATGCAGTAATAAACGTACTTCGGCGACTCGCTGGAACAACGTTGGGGGGTGGGGGGATCAGTCTCTTCACTACTACAAGTTCAAGACGCACTCATAAAACAAAAAAATTGCTTACTCGGCATATATTATCCATGGCTTATCGCAAACTTCTGAGGAACGTCTTCAACGTTTACTACCAAAGGGGCTACAAGTGTGTCTTGGGGTTCCGCAGGCTACCTCGTGTTCTTTAGTAATAGCTGAAGCTCGTCACCCACCATTTCCAGGCATACGAACAGTTGAAACATGCCTACATACTTATCGCATCTTAACCCAACACGAGAAGCATCCATTAAACCTCGCGCTTACCGAAACAAAAGCAAAATTCACGATGTTGTTCGAGAACATAAAGCATTATTACGAAGATTTGAATTATGCAAAGTGGACGCTAGTTACCCACCCTGGATGTTAACATGTCCTAAAATAGAATTATCGGTTGACAGAATTATATCTAAGAGAGACATGTTTATAGTAGCCGCACAACAACTGGCACTCTTCCAAATTTACTCATTGTATCCCCAGTACATCCACGTGTGTACAAACGGTTCCTGTCATAAAAATTCCTCGACTTCAGCATTCGTAATTCCACATTTAGCGCTAGAGCAAACATGTAAATTATCCCTAGAGATGTCTTCCACCGTGGCAGAACTGTATGCAATCCTGTTAGATTTGCGTTTCATAACATCAGAAAAGCATTCGCAAAAATGGGGTATCTTTAGAGATTCGCAAGCCGCTGTCACATTACTACAGAGTAATAAGAAAATTCTTTGAACACTTTGCTGTTGTATGAGACGCTCAAAGAACTTACAAAAGCAAGCGCAATGAACTATGTAATTGCATTTCAGTGGATACCTGGGCACCGCAATATTCCTGGTAATACTGCAGCCGACGCAGCTGCGAATGGGGCGCACAATAACGCAGAGACAACCAATCTTCCCCTATTGCGTAGTGAAGTCCACCTGATCCTAAGACAGGTTTCCTGTCGCCTCAGCAAAACTACATGGTTTGATCAGCAAACAAAAACTCGGCGTTATACTTTATAGACCCATGTATAAACTTATCAATCCCGGAAAATCTAAGAGAAAGAAAATTGGAAACATTGGTACACCGCCTGCGTCTTGGTACTGCATTTACGAAACACTTCTTGTGCAAGATAAAACGTGTCTGTAGTCCGCAGTGTTCTTGTGGCCATCCAGACAAAGAGGTGCATCATATTCTCCTCGAGTGCACGAAACACGATCCACAAAGAAGGGTACTGCAAGCAAATTTGTTGATATTAGACAGACGACCATTCACCATAAAAAAGATACTTGGGCCATGGCCAACTGTGGGCCTTCAGAAACGAGCATTTCTTGCCCTGAAAAAGTTTTTAGATTACACCAACATTTTGGGAAAATATTAAGTTTCAGATGATCCGAATACGCTAAATGAGTCACATAAATGTTGTTCGTGGTTCATAACTGGTTTATGTGGTGATCACAACTTTTACGCAATGTGTAATTCTGTTCTGTACTTGCAGTGTATTACATGTGTTGTGTGTTTTGGCTGTTCAAAATATCTGACTTCGTATATGCGTACGAGTACTGAACTCATGCACAAAACTTTGCGATTTATGAACCTCTCCTAATATTCCTTTCAACAAAAAAAAAAACTACGTCTACAGCTACAGAGGCGCGGCTCTCCGTGACGCGCTTCGTGTGATAAATGCTAAAAGTCCTCGAAAATGGGCAGCCTTCTGCGATTCAAGGCCGGCCTTGCAATGTGTGCAGTCGTTTCTCCAACATAGACCTCACGATCAGCTCACGTGTGAAATCGTGGAACTTCTCCATCACTTGAGAGAAAAAGGCCATGGAATCTTATTTCAACGGATACCAGGTCATTTCGGTATCACTGGAAATGATGACGCAAATAAGGCAGCTCGGACGCCAAACAAAGACCGCTGTGTCCCCATTCCTCTCTCAAGGACCGATGCTGCGAGACAACTTCGCATCCTAGCACGCACTCTTTCCTCAGCAGAGTTGAATACCGCACATGCAAGGCGCACAAGACTGCACAGACTAAACACTCCACTGCAACTCAGCCCTCCGGTTGGACTGTACCGACGCGAAGCGTTTCTTCTGTATCGGTTGTGGCTGGGAGTTGCCTTTACAAAAGCTTGCTCAGCACTAATTGGAATGGCTGATAGTCCTGCATGTGATGTTTGCGGATGCGAGAACATTGACCACTTATTGTGCCACTGTCCTCAATTTCAAGCACAAAGGCAATCTTTGTCCAACACATTGAGGAAATTAGATGATCGTCCTCTGAGTGAACAGACAGTACTGTACTGATACAGTACCGATCATCAGCTCAGAAGGCAGTGAAGACCCTTCTGTCCTTTCTCAGAACATCTGGTTTGCACGAGTGGCTTTGACTCAAGTACTGTCCGTGCACGTATCTATATCCTCTCTATCTCCCTTCTCTCTCTTCCCCTTCTCCCTTCCCCCAGCATAGAGTAGCCAACTAGACTCTTGACTGGTTAACATCCCTGCCTTCCTTATATCCTTCTCTCTCTCTCTCTCTCTCCTTGATAGTGATAAAAAAGGTGAGCTACCGGAGATGTCACCCTTTTAGCGATGTGGAATGCCTCGATGACTTTTGTTTTTGATTTTGACTTCGAGCGGAATTTAGTCTTTCTAGATAGGGCAAACAGCTTTTGTTGTCGCAGCTTTTTCAGTGCAAGAGGAGATTACTGTCCGTGCCGGTGCGCATGGATCGCGTGTGTACCTGCGCGCGCTCGTAACAGCGGCCAGTTTTACCTATATAGGGCGAACCGCACGACAGAGGTGTCTCGTAGATAACATTAGAGATGCATTTAGTAAACTTGCTCTGATGGTTCTTCTTGCATGAGCTATGCTACTTTTTTATTTAGTAAATAGTGGACACACGGTCTTAGGTTTGCAAGGCGCCGAAAAAACTACGCGAATCTCAAATCTTACTGCAACCTTCTTAATGTTAGCAGAAAGGCAATGCAAGTATGTCATGACAAAAGGTGGTTCTTGGTTCATGCGTTACTCTTTCCTTTCTGGAGATTTTAGGTTTGAAGCAGGCTTACGAATATATTGCGAATTAAGTGAGTTGGGTAGCCAGCAGACAGAAGATGCTCAACCTGACATTTGAAACTAGATGATGCGGCCTGTGCCCAAAATTTCAGTGGAACAGAGAGGCAACTAGACATGATGCTGCCTCGTTTTACTAGTTTTGAATGTGAACTCGTGTAAGGTAATAGACTTTTGTTAGACGTTGGATAATACGACCAACTATTACCTGCCTTCATGAAATAAAACCGATTGGAAGTCAACGCTTTGTGTGTGCCTCTAAGTTTCTGTTCACATCCTGTCTTCCTCGGGCAAGGAAAAATTTTGCTGAATTTATGAAACGACTAGCCCAACAACATGCCTTACTTGCGTATAGGCATTTGTAGAAAATATTGCCGCACTCAAGAACGATCACAGTAATGTTCAAATGCCGAGGGAGATGCTTAGCAGTTGTTAACGTATAGGTATGACGTCAGTTTCGGTAAAACTAAGAGACGCTAGGGCAGCATACGTAAATGAGGAGAACAAGAGGTGAGCACAGTGCAATTGGGAAATGGAAGTAATTCGAAAGACAGTCGGGTCCAATAGCTCTTTCCAATAGAAGTAGAAACTAGGAACTGTAACGCCGGAATGTGAAAGTTAGCTGTCGGTGACGTCCAGAAATGATCCATAATTTCATCAAAAACAAGCTAGATTACTCGCGTTCATATTTTATTTACCGTGCTTAAGGAAATTGTTCTCTTCTCTGACATGATATTTGCGCAGAAAACACTGCAAATGATGCAAGGAAACATGAAATATTGTTACATGGCAGAAGTCACATATCGTAGTTGTTAGTCAATTTTTTTTTAAAGCCCCGTTGCACGCTGCCGCGATCGTCGAGCGAGGAGCCACCGCAAGCGAAGCACGGGAGGGCGTACCAATCGGAGTCGTCGGCGCCGATCATATTACTTCGGCCTCTCTTGTGTGACGCCGGCGTGACGTCAGCGCCGCTTAGACCACTCGGAGACGCCGGGGCAACCCTCCTTCGCCTGTGACTTGTTCTCCAAGGGCTCCGCCCCACTAAAAGCTTCTACACCTATGTGCACTCTTCGCCTCTCGTTAGCCATTACTTTAAAACCCAACAAAAGTAAAATAATGTAAACAAGGACAGCGATTGATTTGGGCTCCTTAAGAAACGTTGCGGACGCCCGCCCATGCTTACGTCGGCGGTTATGTAGCTTTCACGTCAGAAAATTGAAATACTGTTACGTTGAATAAGTGACGTATAACGATGTGTTTACAATATTTACACGAGAGAGAACGATGTATAAACAAGATGGCCGTCGAGAGCCATTCCACCTCTACAAGTCAAATCGTCTTCTTCTGACTGGCGCCACTCTGGGTTTCGCCGTAACAATATGTACATTGAAATGATTTGAGAAATTTTATTTTTCGTCTAAAAGAGGAAACCCGCAAGGTATAAACCTCCAGTGATCGCAGTGCTCTCAAGCGTTCGTAGAGAGATTCATAGTGCAGTGTGACTTGACATACGCGTTCGCACAGATGACTCCGCCTTTTGTAGGATCCGAAGAGGCGTTTAAAGCTGCTGACGCATGGTGGAAAAACAAGCTCGCGCTCGCTCTCCGTGCGGGGAACTGGAGACGATTCTCAGTATTGTCAGCACACTTCGTTTTACTGCTGCTGCAGTTACGGCGTTCAGAGCTCGAAACTGACACTGCTCTGTCCATCCACGTGTTGGTTGCGGTACGTAAAGGAGAGAAGAATCGCCCTCGTCGTCATGCCGCCTCTCTACCATGGCCACATTTTCGCCGTCACCAAGGCCTGCAATTTCACCTGTGCTATACACCCGCAGTGTATCTGGAAAACCATGCCCTTACATTCTGCTAGAAAAAAAAAAACGATCAGCAGATTTCAGCGACTTTTCCGACTCTGAGCTCATTTACTGTGACAGCATCAGGATCTCGCAAAAGATACCGACTCTATCATTCTTGTGTGCTTAAAACATTCGTCAACCAGATGTTGTGCTACAGAGGAGGAAGTAATACCCTAATCTATTAAGAAATAATAATAATAAAAAAACTGAATTGCCACAGAATGTGGTTTCATGTGACTTCTACCCCCCCCCCCCCCACCTCTTCACTAAAAAAAAATTTGGGCCGCTTGTTAAACTCCGTAGAACGTGAAAGAGAAAACCAGCTGCACACGTGGTAATGCACTACGTTATACGATCGTAGGCGTCAGCCTTCTTGCGAGACATAACGAGCCGCAATGTGAAGTAAACGTATGGCGCTGTAGGTCGAACTCCTCAACGACACATGCGAGCACCTAATACACTACCTAAAAGTTCTTTCTTTTGTTCTTTCTTTTTCTATTTTTTAGGTCCTTGTTTTGTTCTTTCTTCCCCTCGTTCTTTCTTTCGTTTCTTCATTCACATTCAGCCATTGCATCTTTGCATGCTTACGGGGATAAGAGCCATTCCTGATGATAATCTTTCTTGTTTCCCTGGACTAGACTCCACTTTTTTCGGGTATGAACCATTGCAACGAATGGCTTAATGCTTTTGCCTTAAAAAAACGTGCTGCATCACGATCGGCGTTTCCATAGCAGCGCAATCTTTCAAACGCATGAATTAACGTCCAGAGAGCTGATAGAATGGTCGCGTGGCTGGATACCAACTAAAGTGCACCGACTGGCAAAAGAATAGAGCCCCAGAATGTTCAACCAAGTTGCGACGACATTGCGTGGAACATTCTGTGAGCGATGAGAAGCGGCTGTAGGAAAGCAGATAACAGTTGATCCCTCCAACAACTCAGTCTTTGCAACGCACGCAACAACGTCCTCGACCACTACAGTACTACCTGTCCTAGCCTCCTAAATATACAGACTCCGCCACTCACAGGGTCGACACGGCGCTAAAGAATCCGTCACTTTTCTTCAAGTCGCCAAGCTTCAAAGTGAAGCGTTAGAGTATTTGTTAGCGCGCGTCCGGATGCCTACAGCTTCAGAAGTCTGGGGAGTCACGAGTTGGATCATCAGCGGTTGGAAAAGTTTCATTTTTCTTCGCCACATTTGGATGCCAAAGTGAAGGATTAGGAGGTGGTCTCATGACGATGGCGTAACGGAAAAAATGGACGTTCGAAAACTCTAACTGCTGTAGCAGTGAAATTCTGCACGCCGACGTCACTTAATTGGGTACTTATTGCACTAGGACCCCCCCCCCCCCCCCCCATTGGAACTCAAGCGCGCTACCCAGTGAGATGTCCCACAACTAGTACACTTCGATTGACACATTGCCCAGGGTTTGTAGTCTGCGCCATGCATGAGCCGTTCACAGCGGCGCAGGCATTCTCAGCGTTCCTCCAGTAAGCGTAGCTTTTCTCTGTCCTACATGTCAATAAACGAAGCGTCGTCGTCATGGCGCTGTCATCATCGGTGGCACGAGGAGACGTTGGGAGAGGGTTAATTTTACACTTTGAGAAGTTTCTTTCTTACTCAGAAGAAAAGGCCACAAAAGTATTTTAATTATGTAGCGCGCAAAATCAACGATGATGATGAGCTACAATAAACGGGAGCATATTTTTACTCAGCAGAAGGCCCTAGCTGACGGTCATTCCTCGGCGGATAAATCGCCCGGCCCTCGCGCGGCCCTCTGAGCCGCGCACCCGCTTCGCTTCCGAGGCCAGTCCCTAGCCCAGCCGCCGTTCTACTCATCTTCCTCGACGTCGGTGCTGCTACAATTACTTTTATTCATTCTCACGAGATCTTTGTTGACTCTGTCAGCAACATTCACATTCACAACTTGGCAATTATGTTCGTTAATTGAAAACTAGCTAATTCATCTTGATGAAAGTTCATGGTGTGCACAATATTAGAAATTTTATCACTATAGCAAAAAATAACATACGTAAGCGCAAATTTGGTATCATGCCTTCAATATTATTATTTTCTTATTATTAGGGATGTTCACTTGGGACAGCGTGTGAACATATAGGCTGCGAGATTGATGTCACATGCGTTGTTTGTTCATAACCGGGAGATATTTGCTGCTGTTGTTATGAAGCGTGTATCGCGCCCAAGATAAATTACCGCGAGCTGGATGCTGGCGCGAACAATGTTTTGAAAGCAGCTCGAGTACTGTCGGAGAGGGAGAGGGTTCACGACGCGGCACGGCATTTGTTACGGACACTTGTCGCAACGCTTCGAGGCTCATTGCTGTGTGCGAGGTGAGCTATTTTCGCTGTTGAACCTTTGTTGCTTCCTTGTCGTCGCGCAATTGGCGGTAGCAAGATGGTCGTGCTTCGTCATGGCTGTAGATTTACCAATATTACAGGGAGCGTATTTTGCAAGAACATATCGCAAAGCACCAGTCGCAAATAATGCTAGGGATCAGATGCGATTGTTTTTATCCAACTAAAAAAATGCAGCAGAAAGCGCGGGAAAATAAAAAGGTAGAAATGTTTTTTTTTTTTTTTTTCCGTGGCAGTGCACTTAAACGTGCTCACACGTTTTAGCTATTGAAACATTTGTATGCTGTAAAATATATCTGTAAAAAGAAAGACAAACTGTTTGCTTCTGATTCTCTGAAATGAAAATATAGACATTGTTTCCTCTGGAAATATGTTTTCTTCTTCGGTTTACATTGAAAGACGGAGTTTTCCCTTCACATTTAACAAAATTGGTCTCTACAGGATATGGTTCGGACAGATAGGGTCTAAGTGTACAGGTTAAAAAAAAAACCCTAATAAGTGTGCGGTGAAATTTTAAAAGATTTACAATGAAAAAAACAACACTTTAGCTGGGTATATATGGGGACGTAGAGTAAAGTGAAAAATTTGCCGTAAATACTGTGAACGACATGATAATTGTTCGTTTCTTCTCTCTTGTCTATTGACGTTTGTGTGCAGTTTCACCACTCATGTATATAAGTGTTGGCAGACACATCTCATATGAGTGAGCGAATCAGTCTTAACTGCTAAAAAAAATGGAGCTCTTCACCGAGCCAGTCAACGCCACTCAGAGCATGGCTGTACATGCTGGTAGAGTTGACGTTGGTTATGCGTCGGGAATTGCAGGCTGCTGTGTCGTTACTCATATACTGTGTAGGGTGGTTGCATCCACTTGTATTACATGTTACAACCAAATCGCCACATTTGACACACCCGAAGCAGTCTGGCGCCTTGTGCCCAGATTTTACTTTGACTCGCGCTATGTGCACAGGAAAAGCGCAAGGTAGTTTCACTATGGCCTTTTTTTTTCAGTAAAGGTAGACATTAATGAAATGAAAGGCTTCCGTTCATCGATGTAAAGAGTACCCCAATTAACAGACTAATGTTATGTCTCCTTACTTGTTGAAAACGGCCGTCAGAAGAGGAGAAATTTTTAAAATCCCATAAAAAAGTGAAGTATGTAAAAAATCGGTACTGTGACAAAAAACAATAAAAAGAATATTTGAGCTAACCAGTAAAAATGTGAAAGAAAAAAAATAGAACTGTTATGTCAATAAACGTTCCACACTTTCTTTTGTTTGCTTTTTTCGTAAAATATACTTGCGCTATATGTTGAGCCTTTTGAACAAGTTAAACAACCCCAAGGTGACCAGAAGTAATCGAAACCTCTCCACTACAGCGTTTCTCTGCTAAATTCTCGCTTTGAGATGTAATCCGCGGCTGTCACCATGCATCACTATGTAAGTTTTGTTCAGGCATGTTGTGGGTAATCCGCAGCACTCTTGATAGCCCAAGCTTTCGAGTGTAAGAACTGTCCTGCTCAAACACTGCGCGTTCGGGCAGCCGGCAGCAGACTTGTACGTAACGAATTATGTGTAATTAATTACTTGTGATCAATCAATCAATCAGTTTTATTATTATTAGACATTATTACAATTACAGAGGGAATGTAATATAGAAGGAGGTCCCAAAGTAAAAACTGTCAGGGGGACCTTCTGTTATAACAGGTATAAAAATATAGACTGTCCGATTAGCAGCGAAGGTAAGAACAGCGTGAAAATAAAATCAACGTATTAGAAGCAATTATTGACACATGTGGTAGTTGAACGTTACACAGAAATGAGCAAGAATCCTTCTACATTGAAATACACATGAAAGTACGAACATTACATTAATTGAATAGGAGCATAATGATTATGTTAGAACAGTGCGCAATCCAACAATGCAACAAAACTAATTTACAAACGGCTAATAATCTATGAACATAAAACTAGAAAAACAATAAAACATGTGGCTACACAGTAATGAATGTATGCACACACGCATACATACATACACATGTAGACACATATATATGTACACATATGTACATATGTATACATATGCATACACATACACATACAATCATATATACACTTGTATTTTAATCATGTAAGGTATGTGGTTAGTAAGAACTGTTTTAGAAGCCACCGGAAACAGTATAGTGAAGAACATAATTTCATATTTGATGGCAGACGAGTGTGAAAAACTGCTTTCCTGTTACACAGGCCCATATCGCGTGATACGCAAAGTGACCGATGTCACCTATGAAATCGTTCTAGCCACGCCCACTAGGTCCTCCACTGTGACAACCAGTGAGATTGTCCACGTTGCCTGACTCAAGCCCTACAACTGTCCATGCACCTAGGATATTTAACAGCACCGTGACGATGCTTTTGCCGCCGGGGGGTAATATTACGATATCATCGAGCGATGCTCAAGAGACGAGCCACCGCGAGAACGACGAAGTTGGTCGGTGCCCTTGGCACGAGCGAGTGTCAGCCTGGCTGCCTGGCTCCAGTGTATATAGCGTGTAAATAGCATCTTTCGTCTGTGTATTTCCACACGTAACAATATCATTCAAGGAGGCACGTAGGCGGGTGTCATACCTGCCTAAGAGCACCTTTGCCGAAGTGGCGCGTCAGGGGGCGGCGCCACAACGGTCTCCGGCGGCTGTCCGACCCACAGCCAGTGAGGCGGCAGTGACGCCATCCCCCCTCCCCCCCCCCCCCCCCCCCCCCCGGTGGCTGCAGCTAGCGCTGCTACGCCAACCCAGCAGAAGGGACCATCGAAGCCGAAGGTGGGCGCAGCCCAGGCTGCCTCAACCTCCCCGGCCCCTTCCAGTGCTGGCAACACCCGGCGCAGCTCAATCCCACAGGGAGCCCCATCGACCTCCGGGATGGTGGGCGCAGGGGTCTTGCCTTCCGAGGCGGGACTCTCTCGGAAAACTTGCTCGCAAGAGCGCGTGTCCGGCGCATCACAAGAGCCAATGGACACTACACCTATCCTCACGGCGCACCAAGCGCCTAAGGAGCGGCGAGGCTCCCTCGAATGCTCCAGAAAGGGCAAAACCCCGGTTACAGGGCCTCGAAAGAGCTCTGTAATCTAATCTCTGAAATCTCTGTAATTACTACTTCTGTTTTTGTACACACAGTACCTATTTACTTTCAATATGGATACACAAATTATTCAATGGAACGTCAGAGGGCTTCTTAGAAGCATTGATTATGTACAAGAACTCATCCCCAAACACAATCCAAAAGTGCTGTGTTTACAGGAAACACACTTAAAATCGAAACACACAAACTTCCTCCTACACTATGTTACGTTTTGCAGAGATCGCGCTGATGCCGTCGCATCATCGGGCGTGTCAACCTTTACAGCTACAAACGCCCTTTGAAGCAGTGGCGGTTCGAGTTGTCCTCCTAAACACACTCATCAGCATTTGCTTGCTTTACATACCCCCGCATTACCAATTAAAGAAACATGAATTTCAGTCCTTTATAGATGAATTGCCAGAACCTTATGTTGTTCTTGGCAATTTCAATGTGCACAGCTTCCTGTGGGGCGACTCTAGTATAGATGCGCGAGGTCGTCTCGTTGAACAGTTCCTTTTTCCTTCTAGTGGTGCCTGTTGAATAAGGAACCCAGATATTACTGTGTTGCGATCTTAGCATAGTTTCTCCGTCTATACTGCCCGAACTTGAATGGGAAGTTACCAACAATCCTTACGGGAGCGACCACTTCCCCATACTGCTAAAATCACCTAAAGAAAACGAATATCCGCCACAGGCTCCTAGGTGGAAGATTGATACAGCTGATCGGGAGAAATTCCGAACTCTCAATAGTATCTCATGGGATGGCATGTCCTCGTTAGGAATTGATGCTGCTGTGGAGTATTTTATAGCCTTCATAATAGATGCCGCATCTAAATGCATATCGGAAGTAAATGGCTTGGCATGCAAACAGCGTGTCCCATGGGGAACGAGGAATGTAGAATCGCTCGTAGGAAACAGAACAAAGCGTGCGGGTTGCTACGCGCTTCTCCCACTGCAGAGAATCTTGTCAATTTTAAGAAAGCAAAGTTCCAAGGCAGGAGAACCCACCGACAGGCCAGAGAAGAGTGTTGGCAGAAGTTTTTATCTAGTATCAGCTCGTACACAGATGAGGCCAAAGTCTGGAACAGGGTTAATATGATAAGAGGGCGACAAACATATTTACTCCCTTTGGTAAACAAACAACGCGATACCCTGCAAGATCAGGCAGACTCACTTGGGGAGCACTTTGAGAGTGTGTCGAGCTCAAACCATTATTCTCAATCCTTTCTAAAATATAAACAAATAGAAGAATGTAAGCCACTCACAAGAAAGTGTCGACAGAATGAACCGTACAACCGTCCTTTTAGTATTGCCGAGTTGAGAGCTGCCTTGAGCGAATGCAAGAGCTCTGCACCGGGATCTGACAGAATCATGTAGGAAATGATCAAAAACTTATACAATGACACCCAAGTTACACTACTCGCACTTTTAAACACTTTTTGGGCTGTAGGATACCTTCCAACCGCATGGAAAGAAGCCATTGTGGTCCCTCTATTGAAAGAGGGTAAAGACCCTTCCTCAGTGGCAATTTACCGGCCAATAGCCCTCACAAGTTGCCTTTGTAAGGTGTTTGAAAGAATGATTAATCGGCGACTCATCCATTTCCTTGAACTGAGCAAAAGGCTTGATCCCTATCAGTGTGGCTTCAGAGAAGGGCGGTACACAACCGATCATCTTGTACGTATTGAAGGATATATTCATGACGCATTTGTACACAAACAGTTTTTCTTATCCATATTTCTCGAAATGGCAAAGGCGTACGACACAACGTGGCGCTACGGCATCTTGAGAGTCTTATCAGAAATGGGCATTCATGGCAATATGCTAAACCTAATAGAAAGCTATTTGTCAAATCGTACCTTCCGGGTAAAAGTCGGTAATGTGCTGTCACGTCCTCTTATACAGGAAACTGGTGTACCCCTGAGAGGCGTGCTCAGCTGCACACTCTATATTGTTAAGATGACAACACTTCGTGCTTCACTGCCACCAGCCATTTTTTATTCCGTCTACGAAGACGATATACAAATAGGTTTCAAATCCTGCAACCTTACAGTGTGTGAAAGATAGGTACAGCAGGGCTTAAACAAGGTGTCCAAGTGGGCAGACCAAAATGGATTTAAAATCAATCGCCACAAAAGTTATTGTGTTCTCTTCACAAGAAAGAGAGGGCTGGTCCCAAATCCTTGCGTAGAACTGGGCGGACAACAAATACCTCTGAACAATGAACACAAATTCCTAGGTGGTATACCTGACTCAAGGCTTACTTTCATCTCACATATAAAATATCTTAAAGCAAAATGTCTAAAAACTATGAATTTACTTAAAATCCTATCCCACACAACATGGGGTAGTGACAGGAATTGTTTACTGAATCTTTACAGGAGCCTAGTTCGATCAAGATTAGATTATGGTGCCTAAGTATATCACTCTGCCGCACCGAGCGCGCTAAAGATGTTAGACCCCGTTCATCCTCTGGGTATCCGCGTGGCCACTGGCGCATTTAGAACAAGCCCTGTTGAAAGTCTGTATGTAGAGTCAGACGAGTGGTCACTCCATTTTCAGAGAACTTACACCACCTTCACCTATTTTCTCAAAGTGGCTCTAAAAAAGAACATCCGTGTTTCACAGCCATTAACGACTTGACGTGCCAAACACTTTTTCACAATAGACCCTCTATGAGACTTCCTTTGTCACTCCGTGCAAGAGAACTTAGCGAAGAAATGGATGTCCCAGTACTCAAACATCGCCTAATGCCTCCCACGTTCCTCGCACGCTCCACGGGGCCCTCCGGAGATTTTTCTTTCTCTTCTTTTTCTTCCCATACCAATGCACGATCATACTCGTACATTGGTCGTCGTCACTGTCGACTCCGCATTTCCTCTGCGATGCAGCAGGTTTACCTCATGACAACTGCAAATATGGCAGAGTTGTTGAGCAGCTTTCATGAACATGTCATGTTTTCTAACTATATCAGGTACCACAAACTCTATTTTCTGGGAGCGTAAGCATCTTTGGATAGTATTCAACGTCTGATTTCCAAAACTCCCTTTTCGGAAGGATATCGACATGGTCTTGAATTTCTTTATGAACATGACTTTGTCCCTTTTCCATATGTTGAAAGCCAATGGGTAATTTTCACTCTGGACTTGAAGGCTGAAAAAATAGCGAAATATTTCTGAAGTTCTCAGAGCTCGAAACGGTGACTAGTAAGCATCAGCAATAGTAAGGCAGCTAGAAGTCACCCATGTAACTCCTACACTAATGCGAAGACATCTCGCTAAGAGTCTTTGAAGCTGCTCTTCCGATGTGCGGGAAAGGTCTTGTAAGATGTGCGCAGAGTATGCTATTTTTTCTCGAATGCAGGCATTGTGAACGTTGAGCCTTAATGATTTATGATCCGTCCCGTGATGTACCGGCAATCCTGCGAGGTACATTCACTATCTCATTGACCTCGCTTCCAAGCTTATTTATCTGTGGAGCCCATAATAGCTGCCCATCGACCATTACTACAAGAATATCCTACAGCCTTGTGACGATCATTCAATGTTCTCGTTCTAGGCTGACACGAACATTTATGAACTGCAACCGTGTGAAGGCTGTTTTTGCGTGTGATAGAGTCTGTCTCCCTCAGAAGTGGTTCACAATATTAATGCCTTCTTGCAATGTCATCTGAAGAAAATGCACGTTAGAACCAGATGCCCAAACGCACACATCAACTGCATAAAAGGAGAAAGGAGACAGCAGTATTCGTGCTAAATCCACCATGACATATTTAAAGAGGAAAGGGCTAAGTACGCTACCTGTTTGACATCATGTTCAGCACTCTTTCTTTCTCTCGTCTGCACGAATATTCTGCTAACTGTTGGGTATTCAGAAATATTTCTCAAAGACCTGATAGACACTCCAAACTCTAACAGATAAATTAGAACATGAACGTGGCTGACAGTGTCAAAAGCCCTCTTTACGTCTAAGAGACCGCTATTGTTAAGTTGCTACAGGCACGCTTATGCTCTATACACACGTTACAATATCCTGTATTGAATCCTTTCTGCATCTTTGTTTTCTAAACCATGTAAAATATTCAGACAACACAAGCGTTTTGTTGCACTACCACTGAAGTCTGGCATCAGTCGTCTGCTCCATTAATATGCATAAGCAGCTTGTCGAGCTAACAGAGCGGAAAGGGTCGAGGCACAAGGGTGTCTTACCTGGTTTTGAAATTGGAATTAAACGAGCACTTTTCGAAGACTCAGGTAACGCTTCTTCGTCGATAGTTCATTAAATATACATAAAGAGCAGCTGTACCAGTCGGCTCCAGATTTCTCAGCAAAGTGTACGCAATGACGTCCTGTCCAGCAGCATATGATCGGCGACTTGACGCTATCGCGCATAACAGCTCACTTAAACAGAATGTAACGCCTACTTGAGCATGTTGTGCAGAATAACAAGCATCAACTTTCTGCTGAGCTACCGCGACTGAATTCTGAATTTCTACACAATGCCTTGACAAAGCATGTTGAGAAATAAGCTGGCAAAATTAATCTGCAGCCACAATCTCCGGGCTGTCCCTGGCTGTCGCGAGAGCACGAAATGCGCATCTCCGTCTTTGGGGGCCGCCTAATGCGCGAAAAACTAGCCACATTTTTGGGACGCCCGCTTTATTTATCTAATTTTTGCATGCGCCTGCGCATGACATTCTGTAATTTTTGAGTGCCTCTGTATGCTTATAAACATCCGCTCCATCGATATAACCGTTCAGACCTGCGTGTGATGTATCTGAGGTGTTCATATTCTCCGTCAACTGTAGCATAATCTTTCGGAATTGGTAGCTTCTTTGCGCATATTCTCTTGTTGCCTGGAAAAAATTCAGTCAAGCCTTCGACAGCCGTATGTTGGCTAATTTAATTTGTTAGATGGTAGCGAACGAATTTCCAGTTGATAAGGGTAGTGTAGCGCCTGGTCTCACCATTCTGCATGCAGGGCTGATTCACAATAATGGGAAAATTATCGCTTCCGCGTGTTTCCACGTCAGTTGTTCACCACACAGCCTTTAGAAGATCTTGATAACATAGGATAAAATTTGTACAGCTTGAGTATTGATTTCCAGGAAGTTTCAGCCGAGGGACTGGCCTGAGTCACAGTGAAAACTTAGTGAAAAAGATATGACTGTGATATCATTGGTATATGCCCATGCACGCGTGAATGGATCCGAACCTTGCGTTTACACATTTACGTTTACGTTACGCATTTACACGTTTACGCAAGCCCGCGAATACACGCAAAATGCCTGGAGCGGCCAGTCACGCGGCAATTTTGCGTGTATTCGCAGGATTCTTTCACGCTTGGAAAAACACTTTCATGTAGCACCTATTGAGCAACAGAGAGCTGTATAGGGAGTTTTTCACGTTACTATACAATCTTCTCATTGACACTTGCGGAATAAATGGTATGGTATATCAGTGGGCACGGCAGCTGGCATCGCAGCAGTGTCATGTCAAACCCGTTACTATTCTTTGTACTGGTTGGTGACGGTTATTCTACAGTTAAAACAAGGGATGGTTGTTTTATTCAGCTGGCGTGGCCGAACTGCCTGCATGCACTCTTAATTAATGTATGGAATCTTGTTTTGTCTTTACTTATGTTGTGCGGGAACATTGAACCCAATCCCGCACCGAGTGCCCAAGAACTTGTCAAGTAGTTACTTGACGGCCAGAAATGCATACAAGAAAGGCTAGACGCCATTGAATATAACTTGAAAAATGTAGACAGCATCGAAAGAAGCGTACAGAGCCACGAAAGAAGGCTTGTGAATTTTTAAAATCGAAGCAGACGCAACAACCTTATTGTTTTCGGTATTCAATAAAGCGAGAACAAAACAATCGATGCTCTTAATGACAAGATCGTCACTGATATTTCTCAAAACACGTTGGGTCTTAATGTGCGCTCAATAAAAAGGATACACAGAATGGGGCGTCGTCAGCCGATCAAACCTCGCCCTGTGATACTGAAATTGTTCGATCATCGTGAAAAAATAAGGGTACCTAAAAACTGCTTCCAACTAAAAGGAAAGTGCATGTCTGTGTCTGAAGACTTTTCCGCTGCCACTAGGCAACTAAGAAAGGAGCTCTGGGATAGAGAGAGAGAGAATAAAACCTTTATTTGAAGCAGTGACTTGTCAGTCGAGGTGGGAGGGTCCCTTATTCCAGGAACCCTCTGGCTTGGATCGCCCTCAGGGCCCGGGAGACGAGTTCGCGCTGGTCGACCAGGTCCGGCTTGGTGATCGCAGCCTCTCAAGTTTCAGCGAGGAGGTTTGGGTCTGCGTCTGCTGCTATTAGTTGTGTCACTGTGATGCCTGCTCGGGCGTTCTTGCATTGCAGGAGGAGGTGCGCCAGGGTGTCTGGCACGCTGCAGTGTGGACAGGTGTAGCTGTATAGCGTCGGGTAGAAATGATGCAGTAAGCTTCCGTGGGTAAAGGTATTGCTCTGGAGTCGCCTATAGTCGGTGCCTTCGTTTCTCCTTAGTTTTCGATGTGGTGGAGGGTATACCCTGCGTCCAAGCCAATAGTGCTGTAGTAGTGCTTGGTAAGTTAACGGTATTGGTTCCGTTTCCTCCGCTGATTTCGGTGGGTGGGACCTGTCTAGAATGTCCTGCGGGGAGGCCCGGCTGATGCTTGCGCGGGCCGCGCTGTGTGCCGCTTCATTCCCCTCGAGTCCCTTGTGTCCCGGAACCCACATGATGCAGGTGTAGTGGGGAGGAGTGTCGCCACGTTTCAGTATGTTGATCGCTTTGATGGAGATCCTGCCCTTCATGTAGTTGCGTGCCGCTCTTTGAGAGTCGTTGAAGACCATTATGGCATCCTCGCTTGTATGGGTGGCGAGTGCTATAGCGGCGTCCTCAGCCAAGTTCGCGCGTTTGGCGAGAATTGTCGCCAACGCCATTGTCGTCCCCCTGTAGTCTGTGACGCTGATGGCGACGGCGTTTCGGCCCGGATACTTGGCTGCGTCCACGTAGCGCGCCTGCGCGTCGTTACGGTGCTTGTGTCTGATGTCTGATGACAGCCAAGCTACGCGAATCGGGAAAGAAAGTCAGGCTCGTGTACGATAAAACTAGGGTTGATAACGAATTGTTTTAATGGGATGACGAACAAGTGGCAAGACTACCAGATCGAGAAATCCCTGGAGGACGAGGCGGAGAGATGAATGACCAAACAATGGCACAGAAAAGTTTACTTGCCTAAATATAAACGCTCGAAGCATTGTTAATAAAACCACTGATTTGGAGAGTATAGTCTTCACACATAATCCAGAAATTATAGTGCTTACCAAAACATGGTTAAACAGTGACATCAATGACATTGAAATTGTACCTCCGGGTTACAGCATCCACAGAAGTGACAGAGATTGGCGCGGTGGTGGAATTGCGATTATGTTCAAATACTCGTTACAGGTATTAAGACTAGTTGACATTGTAGGAATTGAATGTGCCATTGTTAAAATCATCTTGAAAGATTATGTTTTGATAATTGGAGGTTTTCATGGAGCCCGAGTTCCGACAATACCTTCTACGAAAGGCTTAATCATTTTTTATTGTCTTCTGGAAATCATTACTGTAATTTAATGCTTGTCGGAAACAAGCAATAAATGCCTGGGACGATGCCTGGGACAATGATTTTCCTTATGCACTCTCAAGTGATGCTGTACGTCTTCTTGACGTGATGCTGTTTCATGATTTAACGCAACTGGTTAAAGTACCCACTCGTGTACAAAGTGCCAGACAAACGGTCTTAGACCTATTCTAGCTCAACCAACCACAGGGTATTGCAGCGTCATGCTACTATCCATATCTTCGAAGGCATATCAGACCATAAGATTGTATGCCACCGGCCGTGGTTGCTTAGTGGCTATGGTGTTGGGCTGCTAAGCGCGAGGTTGTGGGATCGAATCGTGGCGACGGCGGCCGCATTCAGAAAGTGGTTTTGGCATGTAAAACCCCATAATTTCGGATGATATGTCTCAAAATGCAATTAAATTATGTCTATAATACCATAAAGCGGGAATCGTATGTGCTCATATTTTCTCGTTTATGCGATGTTGACGTACTAAATGTACTAGGCAGCTCATTCTCACACTTGTTCTCCATCTATGAGTCAGATAGGCATTCAGTTGATCACCTGTGGAATTTTTTCTAAGAACCTTGTGATAAATTGGATTGACGACTTCGTACCCCATAAGCGGAAAGCACCTCGGAATGTAAACCCCTGGATGACCAAAGAAATATTGCGCATGGGACGAAGACTGAAAGAAGCAAAATAAAAATTCAGGCGACGTAAAATAGCATCCGCAAGCAATCAGATTTGCGCACTGAGATTACAGCTGAAAGATTGTATTGCCGGCGCCAAAGCTCACTACCCCAAAATGTGCAACTGAAAAATTTTATTTCTTTGTCCCCGGTGAAATTTTGTAGGTATCTTTCACCAAAGAAAAAATCAGTACCTAGTCTCGTCATAAACAATACTGCTGGGAATGACAGCTCAGAAATTGCATGCGTTCTTAATGAATATGTCTGCTCGGTTTTTACTAGTGATAGCGGTACAGACACTGAGTTTCTTGCATTCCATGAGTTACCGCGAATTGACAATATACACATAGAAGAGGAGGGCGTATTTTCCTTTTTGCTTAAGCTAGATGATAAAATATCCAGCGGTATCGACAACATACCAACCGCCTTTTTAGTAAGATAAGCAGAATGGTGTTCTAAGTATCTGAATATGATATTTCACAAATCCCTTGCTCGAGCAGAACTTCCTTGCGACTGGCGTCACGCCAACTAACTCCCATACCAAAAAAGGCAAACCAGTTTGTGACACCCGCGTACAGACGTATATCGCTGTTATGCGCATGTGTTAAAATACTGGAGCACATAATATTCAAGCACATTTATGTGTTCATAGAAAGTAATCACTTCATTGGGTACGAAACTGCCTCTCCGCAAAGCTACGAATGTTATGGTTTTATAGATAGTCGTCAGCATGGTTTCCGACGCAGTTTGTCGACAGTAACGCAGTTGCTCAAAATGGTTCACGACCTTGCCATTGGCTTAGACAAACAGAGCCAAATTGATATCCTATTCTTATATTTAAAAAAGCATTTGACCGCGTTTCACACCAGAAGCGTCTTATGAAACTGAAACCAATTCTGAAAAACGACTCTTTATTAGCTTGGATCGAAGCATATCTAAGCTATAGGCATCAGTGCGTCACGGTTAATGGCAGCGATTCGCCATCTGCGCCGGTTCAGTCCGGCATACCACAGGGATCTATCCTCGGGTCTCTCTTCTTTTTGGTTTTACAGCGAAGCTGTGTACCTCTACCATCCAAGGAAATTTTTGTGTCGTTGTTCGCGTGGTAAGCAAAAAACTCCCCATACGGGCGCCGATACCGAAGATAGTGCAATGTCGGGCCGACCCGCGGCGGAGGTGAAGCAGGCGTGGGCCGATCCCGAAGATAGTGCAACGCCGGCCAGAGCCGTGGCGCAAGTGGAGCCGTGGCGCATGTGGATTTCACAAGGGTGAAATGTTCTTGCACCTGGCATGGTACCTCGCTACTTATAAAGGTAGTAATTACAGATGATATCGTTATATGGCTTTACACACTAATGAATGTCATCCAAAACTTATTAGAAGCGATATTTCTGCTCGCATGATTAGCTGTGGACGTGTAAGAACCATTTATACGTAAAGGATTCAATCTTTTACAGGAAGGGATGCAACTTGCTGACTTTATTGCCCAGTTTTGATTTGTTTTTCTTTAACGTGTCGTCTTCTACTGTTTCACCTACATAAAAACTGGCTGTTTGTCTGCTTTTTTTGCATTGTTGCTCGAGTAATAAATTAAATTGCGGGAGGAAGCGTTGTCATTGTGCCACTTCAGCAAGCAAGGGTTAATACTGGTACATTAAGGATACAAATGCCGCAACATATTGAAGGTGTATTGCTTTCTGTGCAGGAGAAAAAAAGAATTCTTTACAGGAGAAGAGACAAACCTAATGTGCATGAAATATTCGAAAACAAATTGACGAGGCTGTTTATTGAAGTCATGGAGTTAAATGTGCTATCGTAGAAAATTCATTACGATAGCATGCACGTTCGGCATCTCAAATTCAATAAGCAGGTGAGGTAAGGTAATTTATCAAAATGCATCGGGAAATTTATGGCGACAAGAAAACCGACAGGAAAAGTGACAGGAGAACCGACAGGAAAGGAATGCAACTAAACGGTCGCGCGTTCACCGGAACGTTGAAACTTCGGGTACTTTGCTGTCTCTTTATATGCCCTTGCCGAGGTTGCAAATATTTAACTGCTCCGTACGTGCGATTTTTGTATGCTACTGAACAAGTAAGAAAATTATGACGGCCCCAAAGGGCCATTTCGTCTTCTCGTGGGAATCAAACATTTCGTAGTATCGGCAATTCAAAAATGTGTGTAGTAAATACTAGATCTATAGCATACGACGCAAACGTGAAAATGCACCTCATTTGTTATGTAGCGTGTCAATAAACGCATAGAACTGGGAGAATGGAATCTACGATAGGAGATTTATTGCGATAGCAATTATATGGACACTCCAAGCGCATTTCTGCCGTCGTCGTTGCTGTGATGTTCCGTATGAAGTCTAAACGCGATAACATCGTCACCGCATGCTGGGCGCTGTATGTGTGAGTGAAAGGTTGCGAGGGTCAGTCGACGATCGCGGCTCAATCTCACGCGCGCGACGGGGGGGAGGGGGGAGGGAGGTGGAGCGGAAGCGCGCCGTATTCTGTCGCGCGCGAGGAACGGGTGGGGGAGGCGAGGGAAGGGGGCGCTTTCTATTCCGGCGTCTGTTGCTTGCGGCGCAGCCACCCGGCCGCCGTTCTTGCAAGCCATCTGCGATGTGTGAAAGCACAGGGCTTGGTATGCCCTGTGCTTTCGACGTTCGCGTTGCAGCTAGAGACGGCACGAAGGTCAATTTGCTCGCTGCTGCTGCGCTTCTTCACTCCAGCGTTTTGACAGCGAGTTTCTGCGGCCATCGAGTGAGATCTCATGTTTACCAATGCGCGCGTGACACCGTGCTTGTTAATTTAGTTAGTAAGCGAACGTTTGCAAGTTTATAGGGCGGATAAAATTAATATTCTTATTTCGTATAGCTGTGTACTCGTTTGCTATCGCAATCGATGCTTCGCCTTTCGGGCGAAGCTGCATCTTTTTTTTATTCTCCCTTCGCTTGTCGGGCTACGCACCGGATTTGGCAATCCACGTCTCCGTGCATTGCACTTGTTCAGCGAGACGCCATTTCTTGAAACAAACTACAAAATAGCTCCCGGCGCAATTTCGACGAAAATTGGCAGTAATCGCTGCTATCGCTGCGACGTGCGACCAACCGGTTGGTCACAGTCGATTTAATTTTTGTTGCACGCAGATAATTAATAAATGAGACACTCCATAAGTATGGAATCAAGCACGCCACAAAGGGATGTTGAACCAGATTAGTACATACCAGTTCCAAAATTTGAGCAATATTTTTTTAACATCGCCTATTGTAGATACCATCCCTGCACATTTTGAGCTAGATTACCGTTCTAAGCAGGCATTACGGGGTTAACAAATCATAGACAAAATTAGACAATTTAACAAAAAGGTTACGAGTAGTAGAGAACAGAATCTAAGGCCGCAAATGGTGAATTTAACCATTTAGAAAATTGGCACTACATGTGCAGTCTTGAGTACTAATGGAATGTCACGTCCACAATTGCAAAATATGCTTAAGTAAATGATTAAAAATGGCATTATTACAATAAATGTAGTCGCATGAGTGCAAAACGAAGAAGTGTGAGCGAAGACTTCGAGGAAGTGAAAAAAGACATTTGCGGCCACGCCTCAGGCTCGCCTTGACGACTATTAAATAAACCCTGTTTATTTCGCATCCTAACGGTATCTAACTTTCAATGGCGATTTGCTGAATCAGTAATGCCTGCCAAGTAGGGTTATCCAGACTAGAAGAGTAGAATAGTGGTATCTTTAACAAGCAATACTTAAAGAATTGCTTTGAGTTCCTAGAACTAGTAGTTCACGTAGCCCAGTAAACTTGCACATATAGGAACTGACTGTTGAAAAGTACAAGTCATACACAAATCATCAGCAGCAGCCTGGTTACGCCCACTGCAGGGCAAAGGCCTCTCCCATACTTCTCCAACTACCCGGGTCATGTGCTAATTGTGACCATATTGTCGCTGCAAACTTCTTAATCTCATCCGTCCACCTAACTTTCTGCCGCCCCTGCTACGCTTCCCTTCTCTTGGAATGTAGTCCGTGACCCTTAATGACCATCGACTATCTTCTCTCCTCATTACATGCCCTGCCCATGTCCATTTATTTTTCTTGATTTCAACTAAGATGTCATTAATTCGCGTTTGTTCCTTCACCCAATCTGCTCTCTTCTTATCCATTAACGTTACACCCACCATTCTTCTTTCCATAGCTCGTTGCGTCGTCCTCAATTTAAGTAGAACCCTTTTGGTAAGTCTCCAGGTTTCGTAAGCCCCTTAGGTGAATACTGGTAAGACACAGCTCTTGTACACTTTCCTCTTGAGCGATAATGGCAACCTGCAGTTCATGATCTGAGAATGCCTGCCAAACGCACCCCAGCCCATTCTTACTCTTCTGATTATTTTAGTCTCATGATCCGGATCCGCGGTCACTACCTGCCTTAAGTAGATGTATTCCCTTACCACTTCGGGCGCCTCGCTACCTATAGTAAACTGCTGTTCTCTTCCGAGACTGTTAAACATAACTTTAGTTTTCTGCAGATTAATTTTTAGACCCACCCTTCTGCTTTGCCTGTCCAGGCCAGTGAGCATGCATTGCAATTGGTCCCCTGAGTTACTAAGCAAGGCAATATCATCAGCGAATCTGAAGTTGCTAAGGTATTCTCCATCAAATTTTATCCCCAATTCTTCCCACTCCAGGTCTCTTAATACCTCCTGTAAACACGCTGTGGATAGCATTGGAGAGATCGTGTCTCCCTGCCTGACGCCTTCCTTTATTGGGATTCTGTTGCTTTCTTTATGGAGGAGTACGGTGGCTGTGGAGCCACTATAGATATTTTTCAGTATTTTTACATACGGCTTGTCTACACCCTGATTCCGTAATGCCTGCATGACTGCTGAGGTTTCGACTGAATCAAACGCTTTCTCGTTATCAATGAAAGCTATTTATAAGGGTTGGTTATATCCCGCACATTTCTCTATCACCTGATTGATAGTGTGAATATGGTCTATTGTTGAGTAGCCTTTACGACATCCTGCCTGCTGCTTTGGTTGGCAGAAATCTAAGGTGGTCCTGATTCTATTTGCGATAACCTTAGTAAATACTTTCTAGGAAACAGACAGTAAGCTGATCGGTCTATAATATTTAAGGTCTTCGGCGTCCCATTTCTTATAGATTAAGGTTATCGTGACGTTCTTCCAAGATTCCGGTACGCTCGAAGTGATGAGGCATTGCGTATAGAGGGTGGCCAGTTTTTCTAGAACAATCAACCCACCATCTGTCAACAAATCTGCTGTTACCTGATCCTCCCCAGCTGCCTTCCCCTTTTGCATAGCTTCCAAGGCTTTCTTTACTTCTTCCGGCGTTACTTGTGGGATGTCAAATTCCTCTAGACTATTCCCTCTTTCATTATCATCCTGGTTGCCACGGCTACTGTATAAATCTCTATAGAACTCCTCACCCACTTGAACTATCTTATCCAGATTAGTAATGACATTGCCGGCGGCTTTGTCCCTTTACGCATACATATGATTCTTGCCTATTCCTAGTGTCTTCTTCACTGCTTTTAGGCGTCCGCTGTTCCTGAGAGCATGCTCAATTCTATCCATATTATACTTCCTTATGAAGCTATCTTACGCTTGTTGATTAACTTGAAAGTTATGCCAGTTCTATTCTAGCTGTAGGGTTAGAGGCTTTCATATATTGGCGTTTCTTAATCAAATCTTTCGTTTCCTGCGATAGCTTACCGGTATCCTGTCTAACGAAGTTACCACCGACTTTGATTGCAGACTCCTTAATGTTGCCCATAAGATTGTCGTTCATTGCTTCAACACTAAGCTCCTCTTCCTGAGTTAAAGCTGAATACCTGTTCTGTAGCTTGATCCGGAATTCCTCTAGTTTCCTTCTTACCGCTAACTCATTCATCGACTTCTTATGCACCAAATTCTTCCATTCCCTCCTCAAGTCTAGGCTAATTCGACATCTTACCATCCTATGGTCACTGCAGCGCACGTTGTCGAGCACGTCCACATCTTGTATGACGCCAGGATTAGCGCAGAGTATGAAGTCTATTTCATTTCTAGTCTCGCTAATCGGGCTCCTCCACGTCCACTTTCGGTTATCCCGCTTGCGGAAGAACGTATTCATTATCCGCAAATTATTTCGTTCTGCAAACTCTACTAATAACTCTCCCCTGTTATTACTAGAACCTGTTGCCACATTCCCCCACTGGCTTGTCTCGAGCCTGCTTTTTGCCTACCCTGGCATTGAAGTCGCCCATCAATATAGTGTATTTTGTTTTGACTTTGCCCATCGCCAATTCCACGTCTTCATAGAAGCTTTCGACTTCCTGGTCATCATGACTGGAAGTAGGCACAACCTTCAATTTGTACCTCTGATTATGTTTCACAACAAGACCTGCCACCCTCTCGTTAATGCTATAGAATTCCTGTATGTTACCAGATATATCCTTATTATTCAGGAATCCGACGCCTAGTTCTCGTCTCTCCGCTAAGCACCGGTAGCAGAGGACGTGCCCGCTTTTTAGCACTGTATATGCTTAATTTGTCCTCCTAACTTCACTGTGCGCTATTATATCCCATTTACTGCCCGCTTTAATGCACGGAGACGAAAGATCTGATCAAGAAACGTCAATGTATGAAAGCCTCTAACCCTACAGCTACAATAGAACTGGCAGAACTTCCGAAGTTAATCAGCAAGCGTAAGACAGCTGACATAAGGAGCTATAATATGGATAGAATTGAACATGCTCTCAGGAACGGAGGAAGCCTAAAAGCAGTGAAGAAGAAACTAGGAATAGGCAAGAATCAGATGTATGCGTTAAGAGACAAAGCCGGCAATATCGTTACTAATATGAATGAGATAGTTCAAGTGGCTGAGGAGTTCTATAGAGATTTATACAGTGCCAGTAACACCCACGACGTAAATGTGAGAGAGAATAGTCTAGAGGAACTTGAAATCTCACAAGTAACGCCGCAAGAAGTAAAGAACGCTTTGGGAGCTATGCAAAGGGGGAAGGCAGTTGGCAGGATCAGGTAACAGCGATTTGTTGAAGGATGAAGGGAACATTGTCCTAGAAAGACTGGCCACCCTATATACACAATGCCTCATGACCTCGAACGTACCGGAATCTTCGAAGAACGCTAACATAATCCTAATCCATAAGAAAGGGGACGCGAAAGACTTCAAAAATTATAGACCGATCAGCTTACTGTCCGTTGCCTACAAAGTATTTACAAAGGTAATCGCAAATAGAATCAGGAACACCTTAGACTTCTGTCAACCGAAGGACCAGGCAGGATTCCGTAAAGGCTACACAACAATAGCCCATACTCACACTATCAATCAGGTGATAGAGAAATGTGCAGAATATAACCAACCCTTATATATAGCCTTCATTGATTACGAAAAAGCGTTTGATTCAGTCGAAACCTCAGTAGTCATGGAGGCATTACGGAATGAGGGTGTAGATGAGCCATATGTAAAAATCCTGGAAGATATCTATAGCGGCTCCACAGCCACCGTAGTCTTCCATAAAGAAAGCAACAAAATCCCAATAAAGAAAGGCGTCAGACAGGTAGATACGATCTCTCCAATGCTATTCCAAGCATGTTTACAGGAGGTATTCAGAGACCTGGTGTGGGAAGAATTGGGGATAAAAGTTGATGGAGAATACCTTAGCAACTTGAGATTCGCTGATGATACTGGCTTGCTTAGTAACTCAGGAGACCAATTGCAATGCATGCTCACTGACCTGGAGAGGCAAACAGAAGGGTGGGTCTGAAAATTAATCTGCAGAAAACTAAAATAATCTTTAACAGTCTCGGAAGAGAACAGCAGTTTACGATAGGTAGCGAGGCACTGGAAGTGGTAAGGGAATACATCTACTTAGGGCAGGTAGTGACCACGGATCCGGATCATGAGACTGAAATAACCAGAAGAATAAGAATGGGCTGGGGGTGCGTTTGGCAGGCATTCTCAAATCATGAACAGCAGGTTGTCACTATCCCTCAAGAGAAAAGTGTATAACAGCTGTGTCTTACCAGTACTCACGTATGGGGCAGAAACCTGGAGGCTTACGAAAAGGGTTCTGCTGAAATTGAGGACGACGCAACGAGCTATGGAAAGAAGAATGATGGGTGTAACTTTAAGGGATAAGAAAAGAGCAGATTTGGTTAGGGGACAAACGCGGGTAAATGACATCTTAGTCGAAATCAAGAAAAAGAAATGGGCATGGGCCGGACATGTGATGAGGAGGGAAGATAACCGATGGTCATTAAGGGTTACGGACTGGATTCCAAGGGAAGGGAAGCGTAGCAGGGGGCGGCAGAAAGTTAGGTGGGCGGATGAGATTAAGAAGTTTGCAGGGACAACATGGCCACAATTAGTACATGACCGGGGTAGTTGGAGAGGGGAGAGGCCTTTGCCCTGCAGTGGGCGTAGCCAGGCTGCTGATGATGAATGCCCGATAATTCCTCCAATAGCACTGCTAGACTCGCCTCACTAGATAACGTTAAACGTTTCCAGGTTCAGATTTCAATGTCGGCCTGTCCGGACCCAGAGATTCTTAGCACCCTCTGCTGTGTCACAGGTCTGTCCGCCGCCGTGATCAGTTGCTTCGCAGCCGCTGGGGGCCGGGGTTTGATTGTTGTATTCATATAGGAGGTTGTGGCCAAGTACTGCATCAGGGTGGCCAATCCTGCTCTGGTGAGGGAATGAGTTACCGGTTCCGGTCACTGGAATCCGGCCGCACTCCAGGCCTGTTTATGCAATTTTATCAACACGCGGATTTTCTTTTCTTTTTTTAATCCGGTGGAAACTTGCGTGGCACCGGGATTCGAACTGCGGTCCTCTTGCACGCGAGGCTGATGCTCTACCTCTACGCCATCGCGTAGAGATATGAAGGTCAGATCAATAACTAGGAGAAAAAATAAGCAGAAGGGAACAAGCATGATAGTCATACAGGAATTCAACAAGATTAATCATATCATGATTTTAACCCTTTCAGCCCTGAATTTTTTTTACCTCTTTGGGAATTTTTCTGTAGTGGTATCTTGCTTCACTGCCACCCAAGGAAAACATTAACACAAAAAATTTCTCTAGGACTCCCTTAGTTTTAAAGATGGCGCCGCGTCCTATATATAGGACACCAGGGCTTAGTGTTTGCAAGAAAAGCAGAAAGCAATGTTTGGCGTTACTGTTTATTTTCAAGCTTTCACAAATATTCAAATATTGAAAACAAACATGCTGCTTGCCTTGAGGTGCCGCTAATACTGGACATTGATTAGTGCGTGTGAAACGTTTTGAAACAGTTCTTTGTGCTTGATATGCACAGGTGGACGTTGCACTTTTCACACTTGGTTTTTGGCTTTCCTTTGCATCCTTCCAATTTGCATCGCTGTTGGTCTTCGGCCATGAGCGGCCAGTGCCCGACTTGATCATATCTCACGTGGTACTCTGGTCGCTGGGATGTGCAATTTTGCCTTTTGAGTGGCTGCAGGGGAGAGGAGGATGGCCTTCCACGTTTGCGTGGCAGATCAGGAGAACCAGCTTTTGCTAGACTTTCCACGACACTTAGAGTAAATTCGAGCAAATCCATCTTCTCCCTTAGCCCTTGAACTTCAGCGTCACGCCTGTACTCGAGCCAGGAGTTAGTCACGGACAGGTTCATAAAATGCGTGATAACTCGCAGTGTCCATTTTCGGCTGCGAATGAATGTTCGGTAGAGGCTTATCAGAAAGTCTGTCTTGTCTACGCCTCCCATACTTCGGTTGTACTCGCGGACAACTGCGGGACGTTTCACGTTTACATATTTCCCGTCTGCTTTGCTCCATCGTGACACCTTATCCTCGTCATCAATGCCGAGGAAATTTGAGGCTAGGGTCACCGCTCTGTTGTCCAGCCATCTCGTGATGATGATTTTCTCATCGCTGCTTACCAGGCAGTCAGAGGACCCCGTTTCCTCCTTCTTCATTTGGCCTTCTGGCTTCAATGGACATTTCTCGGTCCGGTTTGATCGGATTGTTCCAGCAGCATATATAGTTTTGTCACAAAGCACCCGCAAAACTGGCAAGGACGTAAAATAATTGTCAAAAAAAAAGCTTGTGGCCAGTACCATCCGGTATTCGCCTCGCAAGATGGAGGACGAATGCTCCGGTCACTCCGAAGTCCTTTTTGTCTGCTGGAACAAGTTCAGTGGTTGAGCCTTGATAAACGAGGAAGTCGTAGATAATTCCCGAGGCACCGCACAACATGAAAACTTTCACTCCCCACGGATTTGGTTTCCCTTTGATGTATTGTTTTATGTCTAGCTGTCCTTTGAACGGGATAATTTGCTCGTCGATGCAAAGATGCTCCTCTAAAGTCAGGTTTAGACATCTTTCACGAAATGCGTCCAAAAGTGTCCTGACCTTCCAGAGACGATCATTGCTGTTGCGGTCTCCATTCACATCAACAATGTGTAAGCAGTTTCTGAGCTTCTCGAACCGGTTTCGTGACATGTTTGCAGTTGAGAAAAGCTCAGTTTTGGGTGACGGCTTCCAGTACATGCGCAGCCGTGGGTAACGAAAGACACGCATCGCTAGATGCAGTGAAACCAGCTTTCTGACTTCTTCTTCGTTTGTTTCAACGGATTTTCCCTCTTGAGAAACAGAATACATGTTTGTTTTCTCGGCAAGATCAACAAACACACTCTTCGGCACGTACCGAGAAAAATACTCATACGGGGTCGGTAGACCATCAAGATTATTCTCATTCTCGTCACCAGATGATTGAGGTTGATACGTGGCTGCTAGCTTATTGAAAGCTCTCCTGGACCACGACCTGTCCTCCGGTGTTTCTTTGTCAACTTCTTCATCGCTGGAGGCAGCCGAGAGCTCCTCTAGTGCATCACACTCATTGTCACAAACGTCTTCAAGAGCCTCAACCATGTCATCCACGTCATGCTCTGCGTCTTGGACCTCGGACATGTCACCATCCTTTAGTGCAGCAAACATGACATCTGGATCCTCGAGACGTAGATGTCTTAATCGAGGTCGCTTTGCCGTTGAATAAAACAATCCGGTCGGAATTGTGGCCTCTGCAATAAAAAACGTGAAGAAAATAGGCATTACCAAAAAAACGTTCTGCCTTTGCATGCAACACGCGCCGATGGTTTACAACCACTGAGGCCTGGTGTCCTATATATAGGACACACACATCGCGGCGTGCTGTGGCAAATGTACTAGCCAGAGAGAAAGCTTTGTGCAACTATTGAAGCCTTGAGTGTCTTAGAAAGCGCCTACAAAATTCTAATCACGAACACGCTCGTAAGTATGGAGTAAAAAATAACAAAAATTGCGCTTACCACTGCAGCCGCCGTTTCCGCCTTCCGCCATTTTGTTTGTTTACTATTGGCCTTACGAGGAGGAAGACGAAGGAGAAAGTGATGTCTATGCTTATGGGGATGTCTTGGGAGTCAGCTCATTTCTTGTTTCAGATTCTTGAGCAGTTAAATCATGACTTGTAGCCGTTCTTCTTCGTGTCCTTTTTATAGGACACCAGGGCCGAAAGGGTTAAAGCATGTACAAATCTGAAAGACAAAAACAATATACGTAACAAAATTTATCCATAATATACGTAACATGTACGTATATATACGTTTATATGCGTATGTACGCATACAATATACGTATACGTAACAAATATATAACCAATATGTTAAACCAAAATAACTAATATAAGTAACAAATATCCTGTAGTCTTACCTGATCTCTGATTTTGTTGTGGTGAAGCCATCAGGTGCTTCTCTACGTGTGACTTGTAAGGGTAAGTCTACAGGCACGGCAATTGAAACTTATTAGTCAATATTCACTCAAGGTATGGCAGCCCCTTTTTAACAAGGATATCATTAGCATGCTCTGATGTGTATTTACCCGAACATATACTAGGAACAGCATTTGACTTTAATTGTTTTTGTCCCATTCCGTCCTTCGGCAAGAAACTGATCGGGTGTGAAGTGATCTTGCATGCAAGCAAACAATCATGGTGTGAGACCACACATCATAAGTGGAACAAGATGTAAATGACCAGCACCATTATACATTAAGTTTAGCACTCTAAATATTGCTTTCATCCAGTGTTCGTTTGCCAACTCTATTGTTTTGGGCGTGCATAACGTATGCAACAAAGTAGCCCGCTAAATAGACCTCAATTTTATATTTTCGAGATATTAATACGGCACCCTGCGAACTGCCGTGATACAGCGCGAAGGCTTTCGAGAAAACAATGCTATGTAGATGTGGTACTGAAGCCTCGTTAGCAGATGCCCTTGAACAGGAGTCGCCCCTTAACGGATGCCCCTCTACAGAACTATAATACCTCGGGTTACTACACGTTAGAGGGACAAATTCACTGAGTAACTCAAGTATACTAAACACTTACGAATGGCGCCCTACATTCACATATACTTCGCATGCTTTCATATAATTGTACACTTTGATGTAATCTGCGCGTGCGCCCAGGTGCTGCTCAAACAGAAACAAAACGAAGCGTATGCAGCGCTGCTGCTGAAAAAAAACAAAAACAAAAAATGGGGGTGAGTACAAGACTTACGTGGGCGTAGGACCTCATCAAACTACTTTATGAGCAACATTGCCGAGGTTCTTCGTCGTGACAGGCAATATTTTTGTCTAAACAAAACAACACGAATGTTTAACACCTAATTTGGCGATATACGTTCACAAAGAGGGGAGAGAGAGAGAGAGAGAGAGAGGAATATAGGAAGGCAGGAATGTCAACAACTCCACGGTCTGGTTGGCTGCCCTACGATGGGGAAAGGAGAATGGGAAGAGAGAGAAGGGAGAGAGAAGGTGTAGATACGTGTACGGACAGTACTTGAGTTAAAGCCGCTCTCGCAAACCAGACGTTCTGAGAAAGCACAAAAGTGCCTTTACTGCCTTCTGAGCCGATGATCGGTGGGGACGGTGCTCTAATAATGTCTGTTCACTCAGAGGACGATCATGGAATTTCCTCAATGCGTTGGACAAAGATTGTCTTTGTGTTTCAAATTGAGGACAATGGCACAATAAGTGGTCAATGTTCTCCTCGCATCCGCAAACATCACACGTAGGACTATCAGCCATTCCAATTAGTGCTGAGTAGGCATTCTTGAAGGCAACTCCAAGCCACAACCGACACAGAAGAGACGCTCCGCGTTGGTGCAGACCGACGGGAGGTCTGAGTTGTAGTGACGGGTTTAGTCTGTGCAGTCTTGTGCGCCTTGTATGTGTGGTATTCCACTCTGCTTAGGAGATCTTGCGAGCTAGATTGCGAAGTTGTCTCGCGGCGTCGGTCCTTGAGAGAGCAATGGGGACGCAGCGGTCTTCTTGGTTTGACATCCGAGCTGCCTTATCTGCCTCATCATTTCCTATGATACCGCAATGACATGGTATCCACTGAAAAGATATATCATGGCCTTTTTCTCATAAATCACAAACACTGTATATCGTAAACTACGTAACAATATCGGCAGTTCTACGCGTCGATTACATAACACAAACGTGAACCGCACCTCTGAAAAAAAAAAGTGAAGCGTTCTAATAGGCTGTTCAAACGAAAAACTTACCTCGCATATTCTTGACCCTCTTGACGCAGCTTTCTTACGTTGCATGTGAAGCAACCAATAAAGTCGGTGCGCAATAACCGATCTTCCAAATCGTATCGAATAAAAAGCTTTTTCCGCTTTCAGAGCGATTCGTGCAGTTGGGGGCAGAGCATCCGGTCATTATATAATCCCGATAGAATTGCGACGACACTGCGATGAAACAACTGTGAGAACTGCTGCGCGCGTTGTGTTGTTGCTCCGAAGCTAGCCCGCACGTGAGCAGCGAACGCCAAGATCGGCCGGATTCGCTTTGAATCTGACTGGCGATAACTTGTGTCAATCCAGTTCGCTGCAGCGGCGGCACCGGGAAATACAAAAATTGGCGCGAGCATCTGCTTCTCCGCAATGCATGGTTGCTTTACTACCACGTGATGACGTTCTGCCAATAAAGGCTCTAGCGGCGGGATAAAACAGAGGCGCAACTCTGCTGCTTTACGTAGCAACTTGCGCGCTCGGCGCGCTGATCCGTATATCCCCGGCCCGCGAATCTTGCCGATTTGACAGACGGGGCACGTACGCTTGCACGCAAAATAGACAGCGATTACGACGTCGGGGCGCATTGTTACTGCATTACTAACGTTACAGCAGCGTGCCGATGAGGAAGATAAACAAGGCCTGACTCGCGCGCTCTATCCCCGAGCTGTCGCTGCTGAGCTGTTGAATAGCACATGTGCGTTTGTTTTCCGTACTTTCCTTTCGGCACATAATTATATGCGCTGTATACTCGTTGTCTGCTCTGACATTAGGACGCCGCGCTAAGGCGGAGCAGCGCGTTTGCAGAGTCGCTCACGTTGTTACCCTTTGCTTCCAGCCGGAGCATCTGTAAACAGTTAAGTTTTCTGCTTACAGGCGGCAGAAGCGCAAAAGCAGTGCGAGTACGAAGCGCTGCCCGAGATCGCGAAAGACGGAAAACACGCGGCAGTGCGTTGATGCCGCAGGCGCATTTGTACAGCGGAAGCACGGAGAAGGGTTCACATCCCATCATGCGGACACATTCTGCGGCGAACGAAAGCGGCAGACGGAACCAAGTCCGGTCATTCAATTTGCCGATCACTTTTGTCATCCGCCTTCCCACAACATAAACGTACGGCCTGTCATGCGGAATTTTAGTTAGAGCACTGGAAGGGACAAACCAGTGCGAGACGGAGCAACCACTGTGCTCATTAGTTCCGTGCATTTGGTATCAATGTCCTGACATACTTGCGAAACGTTTTAGTGAGGGTGCGACAAATCTGGTGCATTGCATTATGTAAATTTGTTTCATAAGCTTCACGCGGAAATTGGAGAGCGAATTCGCCATTTTGAATAGTGCTTAGCTCAGGTTCGAAGCACACTTCGCCGCGGAAACAGGTTTGGTGTAGGTTTCGGCTTCAAGGTATGGTACACTTCTCGAAGATGTTCACTGCTTATTAGTCGCTGGAGGATGACGGCGATTGTTGCATTTTAAAGGCTTGATCAGCCGCCCAGCGACGATCACTATATATATATATATATATGTATATATATATATATATATATATATATATATATATATATATATATATATATATATATATATATATATATATATATATATATGTATATCTTGGTACGAAACTATCAGGATATATTGTCTGGCAACACATGCGAAACAGTGGTGATTTTTCTCCCTAAGCAACTAATACCCCTGTAACACTGGACGTTTTAATGTCATTCGAATCTAATGGCATTTGGTGTAACGAATGTCATTCGCTCGCGGAGGTGCTACACTCGAAAAATTATTGTCATTTGGTGGCGATATGAATGGCAATCATTCGGAAAAAAAAAACGTAGCTACTAAAGTAGAACAAAGTAGGTATAAAGTGCTGCATAAGTGCATATAAAGTGTTTGCCGATGCCTGATTAACCAAAACGTGCAACCAGTCGCCTGAGTGCTTACAATATGGCCGACGAGCAGAGTGGTGGCGGCATGGGCGGCCTCCAGACGCTGCTGAGCTTGAGGGTAACAACATTTCGCGACAACCTGGCATACAGATTTTGTCTCTTTAAAGTAACAAGTTCATTAAAACACGCAAAAGTTATTATTTCTTTACGAGTATGGCTTTCAAGTTGCAAACGCTCTGTCCTGTTTTGCTTTGTTTCTGGGGTTGAGAGTATACATTCGCTCCGAGTGCGCAGCCGAATGAGTTTCTCGAACTCATTCGATTGCGGAAGTCATTCGGTGCTAATGGCATTAAATATTGCTGTGTAGCAGCCGAACAATGTCATTCAATGCTAATGCCATTCGATTCGAACGACATTAAAATGCCCAGTGTGACAGGGGTATAAGTAGCCATGCCACGAATGGGTCGCGGTGGTGGTTGTGGAAGGGAGTGCACAAAAAAGCACTTTTGAATACTTCAATTTTACTTAATGGCAATGAACTTTAGTATATGCATTTGTTAGGTCTAGCTGCCTATGCGTACATATAAAAAATTGCGTAGGCAACTGCTTTCTTTGATGCCAGTTTAACTTTATCCAGTTCAATGCTAAATTTCTATTTATGAGTGATGTTTTACGTTTACATGCGAAATGAACACAAACACCATAAGAATGCCCATCCCCCTCCTGAAAAAGAAAAATGAGCCCCTAGATAAAGAAGAACGCCACCAGGCGATGATCAGGCTACTCGCGCAGCTCATGGACAAGCGGAATGCATTTCGATAACGTTGTGGAAAACGGAGCGGCACCTTGACGTTCTCGCTCGTACTATGGCGCTAAAAACGTTTAATTCTCCTAATTTCACTAACAAGCGCATGCACCCCAACGGGCTCGCACATAATTCAAATTGTTACCCGGTAATACTCGACGTAAATAAACCTTAGACTGTCGCCTGCGAAGAGGTGTTACCTTCAGGAACATTTCTTTACCGCTCTCCCACTTCAGGCCATCCTTTTCTGAAATAAATGGTCTATTCATTCGTTCATTCCTAATTAGAGTGACCGGCAGTGCCAGTGGTAACACATTAGGTACAAAATAAACATTAAAACATCTGTTGTATGATTGCACTTCAAATATGATTACAAGCTTGCCATCACTCTTATCGAGGAAATCAGACTACAGGCATTTCAGAGAAGAAAAGACTCTGGCACCATGGCCTCGTGCATCTGCAATGCGCAAACCTACAAAAGCGCTGCTGTGCTTCTTAAAACCTCGCAGCCTAAGTGTCTGCTTGTGACTGATTGAAATATGAAGGTTTAAGCGTGTTTGTGCGTTTTTACTCTGAAATTTCTTTTTCCTTATGCTCATACATTTTGTCCTCTTTCCCTCTTCCACAATAAGGGGTAGCCAAATGGACTCAACCTCATTAACCTACCTGCCTTTCTCTCTCTCTTTTCATACGTGAAAAACTATGAACAGAAGAGTAGTGACAAAATTAAGATTTCTCAAAGAAAATACCTTAATTAGTGCACACTATAAAGGAAGTCATGCCGTCAGATCTGCAATATCGCTAGCCCATAACGATAAAGAATTGTAATGACTCCACATTTTTGACCACGTCATCTACGGCGAAATTCCACAAAGTGTGACCGAAAGGAAACTTCAATTCTTCCGAAAGGAAAGCTCATTCGTAATAGTTTCAATCAAGGAACTGAGTCCGGAAGAAACCAAGCCTACTCACATTCCTTTAGCAATGCGACATCAAAATTGGTTGGCAGTTCCTCAAAGCGCGAGCGAAATCAGAAAATCTGAAGGGAAAGAAACAATGTTCTAAATAAGCTGGTCTTTCCATGGAGGATGCTTAAGTAGAAATATTGAGGAAATGTGCGAATGTTGAAGGGACAGATAGTTTAATTTTGTCACTAGTTCTAACTCAGCTGTACGTTTACGTTCTCCTCATAGATGTAAAAAAGGCCGAGTAAGAGAAGTGGGGCATGTACCAACATTTATTTAGAGGGAAATCTTCTCCTCGTCGGCTTATCATTTTATATACGTTCATCCCTTCCCCTCGCCCTCCCTCTTCTAAAAAACTGTCTGACTCAATCAAAACTCTTAAATTTTAGGGGCGAAATCTTGAGAAACCGACTAGTGCTATAATAACCAGCTAATATCCACTTTCAGTTTACTCAAACTGCAACCTTGGAGGGTACCCGGACTTTATCGACCATTTTTATTGCGTCTTAGATTCTGCAACATGCTGCTGCGTCCAGACTGTCCAGTCATCGTCGTATGTTGCCTAACGCGCATAGGTAACGCTCGCGTGCGACTTCAATATCTGGCAAGGACGTAAGTGCTGAACAGATTGACACGCGGGACAAACTGCTACTAGATGGCCTTGTCACCACTCCGTTTCGAAGAAAGAAAGAAAGAAAGAAAGAAAGAAAGAAAGAGGGAGAGTGAACTGGGAGTCCGGTACGCGAAGATGACACCGAGACTCGGCGAAACTCATATTTTTCTGCGCATTAACACAGCCATTTAGAGTGCAGCCTCATCCCCACGGCACACAAGCTCTCGACGCTCGTTTTCCGGGCGGGGGGCCAAGTGGGCGCTGCTGACGTTGAGAGCCACGAGAGCAAAGGAACAGGGATGACAAAGGAGGAGGAGTCGGGAACAAGGGGAAACGGGGAGGAAAGGGCCCGATGGGGGCGACACCGTCGCCACCCGGATGCGCTCCATCGCCGCGAGGGGCAGCATCCCGCGCGCCGTTAGGAGCCTGCGCGAGCCGTAGCTCGCCTCAGTCGCGCCTGGGGAACTCGGAGCGCGAGATTCGGCGAAAAGTGACCCGCGCCGTCGACTTCGTGATCGTGTTTCTTGGGGGCCGTGGTTGGACGCTTGCTACGACTAACTACCTGGGCCAACGCCTTCGGGCGAAAAAGACCTGTCACTGTGAGAGCTTCAGTAGTGTTTCTTCCACATGTAGCGATCGTCAATATATAGGACACGAAACTTGGTGCGCCCTCTTCAAAAGTTTGAAAGTTTTGATCGCCAGCCGGGCTCGTGCGCGCACGCGATGCAGTGAAGGGACGAATGACTGAAGTGGCATCTGCGCCCATCTGTTGCAGGCACTGGTGACACTGGTGTTCGTTGCTGAGAACTGCGAAGACTTCCTTCGGTGCTCAATAGCGGCACCCGCGAACGTGGCTGAATCTCTTGTCAATGAGTGAAGTTTAGGTATCGCCTATTTCTTATTCGCAGAGACAGCGGAAGTGTAATTGCTTTTTTCCCTCGCAGCTGCGTTTACGACGTTATCGTGTCTTAAAGCACACGCATAACACGTGGTTGCGGACCTCTAGTTATCCTGTATCAGCTGGCGCTCTTTAGTCCTCTTGGTTTATTTCACCAACCAACTGACATTTCGTTCTCGTCTCGTGAATGATGCGTAAAATACACCCGTGTATCATTTTTATTTTTCCTGTGTGCGCCGATCATAATTTGAGCTGAGCCTTCGGACACATTTTTGGAAACTGTGTACCGTGAGCTTTCAACCAGAACTGTGTATACCTGCTGCCAATACTGCACCTCAAACGGACGCAACTTGCCTGGCAGACAACAATGCGACGTCGTCGGCTCTCTCTTCGGGACTGACATCTGTAAACTCGCCGGCCCGCGTCCCAGTCGTCAGACGTTTGTCCACTTCTTGGTGTGAAGTTTGGCTTCCTTATAAGGTAAGTACGATAACCAAGCCTGAACAGAAATGATGACTCAGCACACAAGCGATTTGACTAAATTATGTTGGCAGCGTACTTACGGCAGGTGAAAGGTGGCTGCTTTTATTACCTCGTGCCAGGGAAAAACGTATTGATGTTATTAGGAAGCTAACTGAATAACTAACCAGCAGGCTAGTTCTTCAGTTACTTTCAACTATTCTCCTTATTCTACTCGTAAATGCATGTCTGTTGATGAGGCAGAAGGCGTATTTAACGCCCCCCCCCCCCCCCCCAATCATTTTTGACAGTAATACATCACAGCACTGGAAATGGAGATATTCGTCTGAGGAAAAGAAAATAATTGAGCCTATTTTGACTAAAGTTCTGTAGCCAAAACTGAGAAGAAAATTTCTATCGGAACTTACTTATTAACCCGAAACAGTGGTTGTTCTCTTGTCCTACCAGCGTCCTCACGTCGTTGTTTAGCGAGAGGACACACGGGAGAACACTTCAAAAGACTGAAATTCGGTAAAGGCAGTGGTGAACAATAACAAAGCATTGCTATGCAAATAAACTGCGCTCTAATGTGCTTAACTTCCTTACAAAACTTCTACAGTCTGTATGAGATTTGCAGGTCAAGACACCAATGCGCGACAAGCTGTAACGCAACAAAGAAGCTAATAAAATAGGAAAGCCCCAATTTCCTACTCTTTGTATCGCCGTCTCACCCTAAGTTTATATGGATATGTTCCTCGTTTGCAACATAATGTATTCTACCTGCGCTGACCTTCCTGAGGTTCTTTGATTAGTTGCGGGACAAGCCCGAAAATTGCAAGATGCCCACGGAACATCAAAAAGCCATTGTATAATACAGCACCGCATTACGCTCCTTGCGCTAGAGTATTGTCGTGTGAAGGCAGTCCTCCGTAACAACATGGACAAAATTAACCGTCGTTCTCTTCTATAGTATTGTCAGAAGCGGGACAACTGCCTGTTGAGAATAAAAATGAAATAATGTTGTGCGCAGCGCTGATTCTTATGCCGGCGTCGCTCGAATACGGATTGCGTACATATGGGATTGGTCTGCCCGTAAAACTCAAGGTTTGTTAGATTACGTCAAAGCGTAATAGTTTGTGTGTGCGCATTTTCAGAAAGAAAAGCAATCGCAAGAAAAGGTACTTTCCCTTTAAACCATTTTTTTTTTTTAATTATGGGGTTTTACGGGCCAAAACCACTTTTTGATTATGAGGCACGCCGTAGTGGAGGACTCCGGAAATTTCGACCACCTGGGGTTCTTTAACGTGCACCTAAATCTAAGTACACGGGTGTTTTCGCATTTCATCCCCATCGAAATGCGGCCGCCGTGGCCGGGATTCGATCCCGCGACCTCGTGCTCCGCAGCCCAACACCATAGCCACTGAGCAACCACGGCGGGTCCCTTTAAACCATGAAATCCTAGCACAATGTCAAGCAGAAAAAGAAAACAAGGAATAGGAAAGCTACTAATCTATCATACGCGTTGGCAATGTCTCAGTACACCTATAATAAAAAGGCATGATGAGGCTTCGAGGGAAGGCCAGGACTGTCTGCCGAACTTGGCTCGGAAATTGCGATGATTACTGGACCTTAATTGAATGCTTACGGAAGGCACTCTTGCCGCAAGTAAAAAAAAAATGTCCCAGAAGGGACTACACCTAAACGCTTGATACGTGTGTGGATGTTACGAATACAACATTTTAGAAAAAAATTTTCTAACTTATTCATGTCGCATAGTATATAGAGCCAGAAAAGCTACGAACTAGTGGTACAGAATGAGACAGGTAACCCTGCAGCTATTCGTGTAAAAAGAAAATACAGATTGTCACAATTCAGATTACTGTCTTTCACGCGTTTTATTGTGCCGCTTGTTCCCATCCTTTCTTCGCACATTCTTAGTCTTCGTGTTCTCAATATTAAGATAAATGAGTAAAGTGTCCGAGGTGACTAGCACGTGGTGTAATTTCATACCTGTACGTCATAGTTCCTCGGGTTGCGGCTATTTCGCAAGTAAAGATTACACGTTCCATGCCGAATAGGAGCTTCAGCAAAAACGAAATTCCAGAGAGAGGAGAGGAGCCGGGAGACGGGGGTGCATAGTTCTTTCGAAGCTATTCTTTTTTTTCTTATTTCCCTTCGCATGGTGCTCCTTTGTTTTTATTTCGCGATTGGCTAGTCGGGTTGAGTTTCTTCGCAATGAACTTTGCCATAGCAGCTCAAGACATTGTGAAACGACTGTTTCCTATCATCTCGGCTGAACCTCTGCAACGCCATGCAATGACGCACGCACGCGGCCAACTTTTCCATCTGTTATCTCCTCACGGCTTGCCTTTATCACCTTCTTTCCATATCACGATAGTTTCGTGGTCAATCGAGGCAGGATCCGTCAATCTGGGCCAAGCATATCAATGAGTCTCAAGGTAGCGTAATGAAATCAATAGTATGTCATACGTGAGTGGTATCAGGACGTTTCCATCAGCTAGAATTGTGATTATAAGATGGCAGCTGGCTTATTTAAAAGTAATAAAAAATAAGGCCTCATTTTCAGAGGTAGCAGGCCAATACAAGTTTCTTGCTTAGCAAACAAGAAATTCGGTCCAGGCTTAAGTAGAAGGCTACGGGCGTCGCATGCCTATGTTTGCCAAGCTGTGCACCCTGTACACAGATATCCAATGTCCTAGAGGCATTGCAAAAAAAAAGGAATCAAAAGCGGAGCGCAGTGCATTGCTGAACTTTATCCCGGCGTCTGGCGGAAAATCAATGCAGCGTTGGGTGGCTTTGTAAGATAATGAAGCTTCGTTTTATGGGCTGTCTAGAATCTAAATGAGCCGTACTGCGATGTCTCTCTAAAAGCAGTAAAAATATATTCTAAGCGACTAAGACATTTATCGATCGAACTCCACAATATTATACTTAGACATATACTTATAGCTATCGGCTTGCTATTGCTACAAATGTAAAATTAAGCTATGCGGGTTTACGTGCCATAGCCACGATCTGATTACGAGGCACGCCGCAGTGGGGGACTCAGGAAATTTGGACCACTAGGAGTTCTTTAACGTGCACCTAAATCTAAGCACACGGGTGTTTTCGCATTTCGCCCCCATTGAAATGCGGCCACCGTGGCGGGGATTTGATCGCGCGACCTCGTGCTCAGAAGGGATGCAAGAAGGGATGCATGTTTCCTACAAAAGAGCTTGAGCACACAACCATAACAGCTACACTAATATGCATAGCCAAGATCAACATAGGACCTCACTTGAACTGTACATTAGAATCAATAGAAATCGTAGTTTTAAGTACAGAAGCACATAACATAATAAAGCATCATAAGATAAGAAAAAGTTGAGGTACATCATGGAAACACAATAAAGAAGGTCAGCAAATAGCCACAACCTTGAACCGTCTGCGCAGCAGGTATTGGGAAACATATCTGCGCTGCATTTTTTTCTATCACGTGGGTGTCTTCAAATTGTAAATACAAATTGCAATAACGTTACTGCAAAGACAGCCATGCACACAAAGACTAACGTATTTGCAAAAAATTGAGAATGAGAGCTCGAAACACATTGCTACGAGGGAGGACACCATTTTTCGCCACACTATTTTAATAGTGCCTCGAAGCCATACCTCCAAGCCATGTTTTCTGAACTCTCGCTTAGTCCTCCTCGTCCTCCACTTTCATCTATACATTGTTTACCTTTATATTGCATTACTTGCACTTGTAACATACGATCACCCTCGACCTCTTTTCCCCTCTCTTCTCTGGCTGGCCATCACAGTCAGCAAACACCAGTATGATAGTCCTAGACTAGTGCAAGCACGAAAGGGGCCTGAGGGAGAACCGTGTTTCATGTGGCCAAGCATCAGAACCGGTGATGGTTCTTTTCCAAGCCGAAAGGCTTGACACACAATATGTAGGCCATCTTGCATATATCTTGACTGCTAAACTAGTAAGTTTTCTGGCGATTTCGCTCGCGTGGCGTTTCAGCTAGCTTCGCACTTTGGAATGGTCGCTTCCTTCAGCTGTGAATCATCCCGCGTGCACCTAGTGTTCGCTCTCTCCCGTTTTCCTCTTACTATGCCCAGTTGCCTTACGGCCAGTGTAGGGTAGCCGACGGACGCTCGTCTGGTTGACCTGCCTGCTTTCCTCTCCTTGCTTTATCTTTACCTCCCTCTCACCCCATACTCGTTGCATGGTGACGTGTTTCGCTGACATTCTCTCAGCGACAGTGCTGTCCTCACTTACCCTTTGATAAGTACCTTCTATAAGATCCGTTTTTACAAGATGTTTACTTCCTGGAAGGCCTCCGAATGGGCATATCGCTGTCCACCAACGTAATCTACTCGTTGTCAACAGGCTAGAGTCCCGTCTTTTTATTGTCGCCTCTTTGTGCTCACATCAGTGAACAGACAAAATAGCTCTTAGCGATTACGAGGTGGTCGCAGACGCAGCAGACAAAAAAACGTCATTAATGACTCTGCGCATGCGCGTTAGAAAGCGAAAATTTTGTTTGTCTGCCTTATGCTCCCGCTGGTTTGGGCGTTTCTTGCCTGAAATCACAGATAACGATGCTGACGCCAAGTGTGAACGTGTCGTCTCTACGCGTGCGCTGCGTACTAGCTTTGAAAGACTGGTTCCCTAGCTGAAACGTTGCCCGGAGATTTCTACGGGGGTCGTCGTCGTCGCGAAAGGTACAGTATTCTCGAGCGATGCTGGCTCGTCCGGAAAGTTTGTCGTTCTTGTGAGATTCTTGTCGCGGTAAAGTCGTACTGTCGCCGATGTGATCGGGCTCACTGTGCCTTTCATACAAGCCTATCTGCCATGACATACCCGCTTTCAGTGGAACACCCGGAGATGCTTTCTCGTTCATTCCACTCTCTTTGTTCTCATTGCCCCTGTCCTTTTCTTGTTTCGCTGGCATCGTCACCTCTACCACTAGCGCGTGACGTAGAAATTGTCACTACAGCACTTGTCGGAAGCCGCAAAGACCGTATCACGTACGTCCTGTGCCTCCTTGCACGCCGTCCTGTCAGTGTGTGTATGAGAGAGAGAATAAACATATATTAAGTCTTTATCAGCAGTGCGTCGCGTCTTTGCTCTCTATCCTTTATTCTTCCCAGGCGTCTCTTTGTTCCCTGAGCATGGTGGTCTCATCATCACAAGCGGTTGTTTCTCGACCGACCCTCCACTCTGTGGCTGACATCAAAAGCGCTCCTTGGCATCAAATCCACATGTCTAGCCTTCTCTGTTGCTTGCGCTTAAATTGTTCAAGTGCCACCTCCACTGCGCTCACGATTTTTTTCTTTGAATAGCTGCATTCTTCGAATCCCCCCGCTTCAACAGACATGCTATGGGTAGTACTGGCTTTCAAATAACTTCCATACACATGTTCGGTAGCAATTGATAGCATGTAGAAATCGATGTTGATCCTTATGTGGCAATAGTACATATACACTCTAAATGAAGGACCAATTATCGGGTAGCACGAAACAGGAAATAATAAGCAGGAAGCAGTTCAGTGGCTGAGGAGTTCTATAGAGATTTATACAGTACCAGTGGCACCCACGACGATAATGGAAGAGAGAATAGTCTAGAGGAATTCGAAATCCCACAGGTAACGCCGGAAGAAGTAAAGAAAGCCTTGGGAGCTATGCAAAGGGGGAAGGCAGCTGGGGGGGATCAGGTAACAGCAGATTTGTTGAAGGATGGTGGGCAGATTGTTCGAGAGAAACTGGCCACCCTGTATACGCAATGCCTCATGACTTCGAGCGTACCGGAATCTTGGAAGAACGCTAACATAATCCTAATCCATAAGAAAGGGGACGCCAAAGACTTGAAAAATTATAGACCGATCAGCTTACTGTCAGTTGCCTACAAACTATTTACTAAGGTAATCGCAAATAGAATCACGAACACCTTAGACTTCTGTCAAGCAAAGGACCAGGCAGGATTCCCTAAAGGCTACTCAACAATAGACCACATTCACACTATCAATCAGGTGATAGAGAAATGTGCGGAATATGACCAACCCTTATATATATAGCTTTCATTGATTACGAAAAAGCGTTTGATTCTGTCGAAACCTCAGCAGTCATGGAGGCATTACGGAATCAGGGTGTAGACGAGCCGTATGTAAAAATACTGAAAGATATCTATAGCGGCTCCACAGCCACCGTAGTCCTCCATAAAGAAAGCAACAAAAATCCCAATAAAGAAAGGCGTCAGGCAGGGAGATACGATCTCTCCAATGCTATTCACAGCGTGTTTACAGGAGATATTCAGAGACCTGGATTGGGAAGAATTGGGGATAAAAGTTAATGGAGAATACCTTAGTAACTTGCGATTTGCTGATGATATTGCCTTGCTCAGTAACTCAGGGGACCAATTGCAATGCATGCTCACTGACCTGGAGAGGCAAAGCAGAAGAGTGGGTCTAAAAATTAATCTGCAGAAAACTGAAGTAATGTTTAACAGTCTCGGAAGAGAACAGCAATTTACAATAGGTAGCGAGGCACTGGAAGTGGTAAGGGAATACATCTACTTAGGGCAGGTAGTGACGGCGGACCCGGATCATGAGAGGGAAATAATCAGAAGAATAAGAATGGGCTGGGGTGCCTTTGGCAGGCATTCTCAGATCATGAACAGCAGGTTGCCATTATCCCTCAAGAGAAAAGTGTATAATAGCTGTGTCTTACCAGTACTCACCTACGGGGCAGAAACCTGGAGGCTTACGAAAAGGGTTCTACTTAAATTGAGGACGACGCAACGAGCTACGGAAAGAAGAATGATGGGTGTAACGTTAAGGGATAAGAAAAGAGCAGATTGGGTGAGGGAACAAACGCGAGTTAATGACATCTTAGTTGAAATCAAAGAAAAGAAATGGGCATGGGCAGCACATCTAATGAGGAGGGAAGATAACCGATGGTCATTAAGGGTTACGGACTGGATTCCAAGGGAAGGGAAGCGTAGCAGGGAGCGGCAGAAAGTTAGGTGAGCGGATGAGATTAGGAAGTTTGCAGGGACGACATGGCCACAATTAGTACATGACCGGGGTTGTTGAAGTATGGGAGAGGCCTTTGCCCTGCAGTGGGCGTAACCAGGCTGATGATGATGATGATGATGATGATGATGATGATGATGATGATGATGGTGACGATAATACTAAGAATTAAAAAAAACATCACCTTAATAGACGTTGAGAACAGGCAGGCTAGAATAAAGATGAGCATAAATCGCATAGTATACGTAAATGAAAATGCAGGAACAAATCAAAACAAAAATAAAGATAACACAAGCATAACCAACTTGCTTGCACTCGTATATCCTAAACTCCTTTCTTTGTGTTTCTCGTCTTCCACCTTGTGTTACCTCCATCTTGACAGTGTTACTTATGTTAGTTCCATCCGTAACAATATACTGATTCACAGTAGGAGCGTCATTGCTATCATACGAAAGTAGCACATCTAGTGTAAATCAAGCTGCATGAATAAGTCGTATTCCGGGGTTGGTAGGGTTTTTCTTGAAAGAGAAATTTATTCCTTGTTCCAGTTTTCCAGTCTCGAGCTCTTCATAGTCTGCAGTTAAACCCCCAAGAAAACATTGTTCACCTGAGCAATATTTCCACCAGAAGCAGCATTGAGGTGTATAACTTGAGAGGAAGCTTTAGCGTGGGCCGAACTCCGACAGCGCCTATTCAAATACTTTTAAAATTCAGGAATGCTTTTCCTAGACAAGTTTCTGACCAATTTTGATTAAAGCTGTTGCATTTGAGAGACAGTGTTCAATTGTAGTGCCTGTAGGAAACGGAATTTTGAACTAGGGCCTGAATTGTTTACAGGAATTGTTAAAGATTGGCAAGTTTGGAAAAAATAGACACACGAAGTTTACGAATTTGTAACTCTGTGCCAAAAATAAACATCAGAGTTTTGTAAACTGCTTCTCTTGGATAAAAAAAAATGGTAAATTTGATATATGAATTTATATCTGATGGAAATTGGCAACCATGATTATGAGGGTTGTGTAAAAGACCTACTCGCGTATCAGTACTGTATTTGAGAGTTGCAGAGTTTTAAACTAGAGAGTTCTGGTTTCTGAAAAGTTGCAAATCTAAAATTTCAGGAATCATTGTTCATCATTACTGGCGTAAATCAAAATTTTCATTCCAATAGTCACTGGTACGACGCCGCCCATTCAAGTACTTGTAAAATTCAGAAATTCTTTTCTTGAATAAGTTTTTCACCAATTTTAATTAAGGTTGTTGCATTTGAGAGAGAGTGTTCAATTGTAGTGCCTGTAGGAATAACATTTTAAATGGAACAAACCTCATCTCATCGATAATCACATACACTTGCACAGCAAATATATCATCAAGTGCGGTAGCAAGTCTTCGCGCTTCTTATCGAAGAGGTATTCTAACTGCAGCCGAGATTATAGGAAGGTCAGAGTTTCACTCCTTTTAAAAGAGCCAAACCAGCTCTCCTGCTACGCGATAAAGGCGAGGTGGCATTTAGCGTAGGCGATGGTACAGGGGTGAACAGGTGTCTATGTCTAGTGACATGTACCGTAGTGAAGTAGATTGTACGTGAAAAAATAACACTCCGTTACTGACTTCTGGGAGCCAAACTTGGCAGAGCATGACTTCTGATATTTATTTATTTCAGTAAGATCACTCTGGTTGTCGTCCGATCAAACAGTTCAGCAATGTTTGACTACTAAGCGTATTTGTTAAAGCACCGAGAATCGACCACATTGTCGGAAACCAGCCAGCTGTAAACTTACTTATGTTGTCCGTTGTTTATTGCCTAGACGATAGCGACAGCCTGCATGCTCTTGCCCAGGAGTTCCTGCGAATTAAATAATCAATTCGATAAGTTTCAGGGCGTTCAGCACACAGTTACTACCATTGTGCCTTGAAATATGCGCGGCGAGACTCTGTATCTTCGTATCCAAGCCGCATCCCGCGGTACTTCTTGTGTCTGCCGCAAAATTATCTCTAACGAAGTGTATGCGAGCTTGACAAGTTTACAAATGCAAGTGATAGTGTACGTTTCTGTTGCTTTAGATATGAACGCTCACTTGCTCTACGCAATGGCGTTCATCGTATGTTGAACGCTGTACCCTGATGTTTAGCGCTCGCATGCGAGGCTGAGAACCGTGGGTTGGTATACACTTTCGTGTTTTTGAAATGGATGAATGAGGAGATAATGGGCTCCCTTTCTCATCCCACCACCCCTCATTTTTCATTTTATTTTAAGGGAAAAAGAAATGAAACTCCTGCAACAAATTGCCTCTTTGCCTCTCAAGTAAAAAAAAAAACAAGGAACAGCAACAACAAAAACGCGCACACGCAAAAAAGAAGCAACTTTGCTGTTGCAGCAGCCACACCTGCGCGGAGCACAACTGAGACGAAAAACAGTATTTCTTTAAGCGTTAAATGCTTTTAGCTCCCGTTGTCGGCGACCTACAAGTGTCCTTCAAGCCGTTATCCGGGCAAGTTGCGAGAAGAAAACGAGGCCATCCGGGCATTCAGTCGAACTGGAGAAAATGCGGTCTCTGGCCCCCAAACTTTTGTACAAGACCGCATTACATAAGCTAGTTACTGTCCAAACAACTTAAAAGATATATTGCTTCCGAGTTCTTCCTAATGTTTGTTCACACTATCACTCAAGCTGTAACTTCTTGTACGCTGAAATTTTCTTTGAAATTTCCAATAGCGACGTTTAAAAGGCCGATACAGGGCACCATATACTTCAATGTCATCTTTTGGGGCTGGGACAGGGTTGCCTGTGCTCCTTGAATGCCAGCGGTTCGTAGGTTCCGCGGTGCGGGTTTTGCGTCGCCTCGAGAGATGGCGCCGTGCTGCGTGGTGCCTCTTTCAGGCGCTTCTTTCCTTCTAGCTGGGCATTGCGCTCTGTCTCCCTGGCGCCTTTCGCTGCCTGTCGTGCCGCCTTCAGCCGGTTTTCTTGTTCTAGCTGCACAGCGTCTATATGAGCCAGTGCACAGTATGGCGTGGTGCGGTGTGGTGGGGTGTGTCCTTGCGAACATACGCTACACCCGTTTTAAGATTGTGGCTAGTATCATCGCCAACCCATCTGCTTTGCTGGTTGACACTTCATGCTTATATCTACTCTCGATTACAGGAGAGTCAGCAATTTTTTAGGGCGCTCTGAGAATTTGGAGAGAGTTTATATTCCCTACTGCATTTCAGCTGCTTCAGTTCTCAAACGCTTCATTTTGCTTCCTTTTCGGCAAAATTCCTCTTGCTCTTCGTCGCGTGCCTTTCTGTTTCACTCGCGCTCACTATCGAGAGTACGATGTCATCACCAACATAAAGGTCGACGCGTCTTAACCTTAGATAATATTCTTTCTAGTACCAAACGAAGTCACTATTCTGCATGTTGTGGGAGCCATTGTCAGAATGTAAATGGAGTCAATGCATCTACCGCTGAGAATTCAATGCGATAGCATTACGCGGATCATTCAAGGGCGCTCAGCGTCGTGGGCTATGATCCAGAACATCTATCAGCAGAGTAAGGAGACGGACAGTAAAAAAATTATGGGGCGGGATGAGCAAAGAAAGTCGCAGTTTCGCCCGAAAGGTGAAGCATCAATTAGGATAGCAAAATTAGCAGACAGCTATACAAAGTAATGATGTTAGTTTTATCGGCCGCATAAGCTTGCAAACGTTCGCTTACTAAATTAACAAGCACGGTGTCACGCGCGCATTGATAAACATGAACACATCTCGCTCGATCGCTGCAAACGCTGACAAAACGCTGGCGTGAAGAAGCGCAGCAGCAGCAACGAGCTGTCTCTCGCGGCAACGGGAACGAAACGTCGAAAGCAAAGCGCATACGAAGCTACCGGCACTCCACGCACTTTGTCCACATCGCAGATCGCTTTGAAGATGAGGCCCGCGCGGACACGCACTTCGCCCGCGTCTCAGATCACTTGCAAGATACGGGGCTGCGCGGCCGCGCCGTAAGCAGCAGCCGCAGGAGCATAGGCAGGAGTAAACGTCCCCTCTCCCTCGCCTTCGCCCAGGGTGCCTTGCGCGCGACAGAATACGGTGCGCTTTCGCCCCGCTTTCCTCTCTCAGGTGCGCGCGATTGAACCGCGATCGTCGGCTGACACTCGCAAGCTTTCACTCGCACATACAGTGGCCGGCGCACGGCGACGATGTTATCGTGTTTGGACTTTATACGGAACATGATGGTGATGGTGACAGCGACGGCGAAGGTAGAAATGTGCTTGGAGTGTCCATGTAATTGCTATTTAGGGCGAGCTCCACCACTGGAAAAGCTGGCGCCGCCATCTGCGTGACGTGGCATGAGGGATCACGTGGACACAGCGGCCGCGTCGGCTGCTTCGGAAGCAGCGAAGCGAGCTGAAAACGAAAGTTTAAAGTCCCCGCTGCGCTGCGGTGCGGATTAAGTGGTGAGGCTTTACCACCTTCGGCGTCTGCTTGACAACATTTGAAAGTACTGTAAAAGGTAGTAGCTTCTCTTGGAGGCATGTAGCATGGTAGGCTACTGCTCGGTGCCGCAGTGCAGGATGTACGCAACGGAGCCCGGTGTCAGCCTTATTCACACGTAACCGTAGGACAAGGAGCTGCGTAAAGCTTGGCTCGCGAAACTTAGAACTGGCAGACACCCATCGGCTACAACTCGGGTACGCAGAAAGCACAGACGCGAGGAAGATTTGTGCTACGGCGCCGGGACTGCGATGTTCGGTAAGTAGCAGAAAACGCGCACTGAGACGCTGGCCCGCGCCCACTGCCCTGCTAATGCCATACGGTTTGGTCTATGAACTTGTTGATGCTAGATACTGGCATGTTCACTGGAACGGAAAGGGAGCGGTAAGACACACTTTAAAAAAAGGCATGGCATGTGGTCATGTTTGTGTTAGGAATTAATGCTCTGGATTACGAAAAAAGAAGCAGAGGGAAATCGCACGCTGAGAAGACCGATAAACATAAAGTGCGACGCAACATGATAAATAAGATTGAAATGTCCAAGAATTTAGAAGACAAAAAAAGATAGAATCGTCGCGACGGCACATTACAGCCACCGTAAGCGTCGCAGTCTCAATTACGAAATTATTTTTGAACATTTCTGATAGCGTCCTTGCAACAATGGTTGCTAGTGTACTGTCAAATGCTCATATGCTGCGGCCTAAAGCTCACGGCACGGTGCGAAAACGCGCCCACAGCGAAAGCAAAACATTGTGCGCGGACATGCATGCAGACGCGCACTCGGTCGCTGCGAACCCGTGCGATCGCTGCATTGAGGCTTCATTCTGTTATGCCCCATTTGGTTATACAGACAGCCCACTATAAGAACATATTTCACATAGTTTGCTCTCAGCCTTTGCCTACCTTTCACGCAAGAAGCCGGTTCGGAAGACTTCATCGCGGGGACCGCGCGCAGCTGCGCTCACTGTACATATTCGATAAAGAGATAGCGTCTGTAAACGATTCCGTGTTTTCAGTTTGCCTAAGAATATTATTTTGACAGTGAAAAACATCCCTCGTGTTGAGATTACCTACATAAATGTCCAGGAGAGCTGCCACGTGGTGTTTCTTTTTTTTTTTTGAGCGCCGTAAGCGAAACCTATGGGGAGCGCGCCGCGCGATCCCTCATAATACGCAAGGGAGGCGCTTCCGACAGATGGCGACTCCGTCAGTCCTCTCCCAAATAGCAATAAAATTGGAGGACGCTTAAGCTTCGCCTTCAAGAGTGGAACGTGATAGCGTTATGGCACCCCGTTCGCACCGCCCACTCATTGGCTCGGCAAGCTCTTGAGTCACACAAAGACGAAACGTGTGCCTGCGGAAGCGGAACGAACAAAAGAACTCGGTGTCTCGGAGGGAGAAACGATCTACACGAGCCAAACGTCGTGATCGGCACGGAGAGCCGGGCCGCGACGCGCCATGAAGGCGGACGCGATCATGGGGCTGACACCTCGATGGGATCGTCCTCAATCTCACTTGGGAGCACCACGCAGACGCATGACTCCTCGCCAGCAGCAAGGCACACATCGCAGGGGACGCTTTCCCACCATACGTGCTACGGCGCAGCGATCACGTCAGAGGCGTCCCGCATCGGACGCTGCACCTAGGAATCGCGCTGTGAGCAGAAAGAGGAGCCGCGTCGCGTGGACGCGTGGCGCGCCACCTGTCGGGGCATCGCCGTACATAGCGAGGAGGGGTCTACTGTGTTTGCCACAAGAGGGCTGTGCGTGCGCGCCAAGCGCAGAAGAAATGTAACGGAAACGTACTTCGCTACGCGTTTAACTGCGACTTCTGTAATTTACATGCTCATAATTACCGATATACACCGCAGTATAACTTTCTACGGCACGTTTATAAGGCAACACCGCATTCACTAGAGGCGCTTTTCTCCCGCTTTGAAGCATCGAACTCGCATCGAACAGTGACCATCCGTTCTTGCGTGAAATGTTGCAACTCCGTTTAGTTCATTATGTTCCTAATATAGTAGTGTCATCAAATGTCAAAAATGTCCCGCAGGTTCCTTGGGGCTTTCTCAAGGAGGTTGTTGACACATTTCTTTTCCTGAAAGTTAGATTCAGCCTGGAGTACGCGTTCACTGCTAGTTGAAAAGCAATTTCTGCGGCACTGGTGGACTCTATTTTCCCAGATCCTTTGTATCGTGCACCTTATTTAAGCCGACCTTATCAGGATGTACTTAAGCGCGTCCGAAAAATGTGTGTACCTCCTGGAGTAAAAATATTTTTCTTTAAATTACATCCAGAAACACTTCCTGTTAAAAGTTCGTTAAATTCGAGGGGTTGCTTTGTGCCGTGGCCAACAAACTGTCGGCTCTGTCCACGTGCCGAAACCATAGATCACTGCTTCATAGACTGTAGGGACGCTGTATTTTTTTGGGACATTCTCCAACGGACGCTTAAAAAGGACATTGACATAACTCCATATTCAATTAGGTTTCTGCCGTTTAAGGTTACGGGTGGTCCTCCCTATGACATGTTCATAATACTTGGCTTAAATAGCCTGTGGAGAAGTAGACTGTGTGATCGCCATGCCGAAAGCCCGTGATGTACAAAATCCTTCTTTCGTGAAAGTGCTGCCTGTGTAAGAAGTGTGTACGCTGTGCAGGACCCTCCGCCAGACTGGATGCACTTGTTGGATGCATGTGTGTAGTTGTGTCCACGTTTTAATACACTTTCAGTTTTGTTTTCCATGTAATAAAGAAAAAAAGAACTCGTGGCTGAGTGGTAGCGTCTCCGTCTCACACTCCGGAGACCCTGGTTCGACTCCCACCCAGCCCATCTTGCAAGTTGTTTTTATTTATGAATTGCCTTTCGCCATTTTTCGCTCATGGCCAACGCCACCGACGCCGACGACACCTGCTTTTCTGCGGCACGAGCTCCTTAACGCTATCGCGCTAAAATAGGTCGCGAGTGAGGGGGAGCGCATTGCCATAGAGGAGTACGGCGCACGCAGGCGATTACATCAGCGTCACGTGACAGCGCGGCATCATCCTGAACTGACTACTCCCGTCGCGTCAGGGAACGCATCACCCTCGCAAGAAGACCGTCATGTTCGAAAAAGAGGCGGCCACTGCTTCGGCGGCGAGACGGCGTCGCTAAGTCGGAGCGGTGCGCAGACGTCGGGCTGCCAAAACACCCGGGCAACTCGCCACTCTCTTGGAAGTCGCTCGGGCACAGAAAATACAAAAGGCGCTGGAGGAAGAATGCGAGGCTCTTGGTCATGTAGGGGCTGGTAGAAAGCGGTATCGGTGAGATACCTCGGAGGAGCACGAAGATAGATCTGAAGCGCTGCGGGGGAAAGGCGGTGGTGAAATCTAGAAATAAGCGTCAACCCCTCACAGTTGGCAGCTGCTGGAAATAAATTCGATTGTCAGTTCATCAAAAACAACTTTGACCCCGCCTGCAGTGCATGTCATAGACTGTGGCTCTCATAAATGGTACGGCTATACGTAAATGTAACTTATAACAAAGAAATACTTTCAGAAAAATAACCCGGAAGAACTGCTTTTGAGATTCTGTCGAAAGAAATTCACCGACAATTACGATACTCCTTAATACGAATTTTCAGCGCATCTCTATACGTGTTTTCATTTCGCGTGTCAATATTTTATATTATGATTGTATAGGTACATGTACGGTTTATATGATGTAAAGAACGCTGTGAGTAGCGCGCTTTATTTCGTACAGATGACGTGTGCTACTCCGGCACCATATCGTAGCCATCGTCGCCGTTGTGCGGCATTACGCTTTTCTTACGCTTTCATTCCACCAACGACGAGAGCGGCCCTTCTTCGTGGGGAAATCGTGCCACCAGTGTCAGCGGCGACAACGCTCAAGGGAGCGTCAGTGAAATCGAAGCTTACTCGTAGCCGCTTGCCGTCGCCCCTTGCAGGAGCAGTGACGCCCGTCACACATGCTGGTGCCGCGGATGAGCGTAGCCCTCTCCACCTACGCCCCCCCCCCCCCCCCCCCCTCGGATGCTCAGATGAGATTGCCCATGCGGCAGCGGATGCCGTGGCCGCCGGCAACTCAGCACATGCTCAGGCCACTTCCCCTCCGCTCCTCCTCCGCTTTCCGCCTCATGCTTTCACTGTACCCTCCCCCCTTACTTTCCTCATCGCGTGCTCTTCTTTCATTACACGCTGCGCTCCGCGTTCGCTTTCATCTTTTGCTGTGCTCGTTTGCTCTGTTTCGCCAAGACGCCGACGCTCAACGCAGGGACGGGCGCCTAAGAGCTGCGCTCTGAAGGTATCCCAGAATGTTTCGTAGAAAATTTCAGGTTGATTCAGTGGCGACTGACAGGTAGGAGATCATTGATTCATAAAAAAAATGAATCCAAATCCCCCGGATGTCATCGCTTTGCAACTCACCCAAGTGAGAGCATGAGGAGCCCGCGGATTTTTCGTTGTTCCGTTTCTGCGCGTATACCTCTAGCGGCGAGGTGAATAGAGATGCGCGAATATACGTGCTCCTAGGGAAGCCGCTTTCGCCAAAGAATACGACACACACTGCGATAAGCTGCTTACAACAAATGAAACCTTGGAGCGTGGAGTGCGTGATGCGTTTACTTCAGGAAGTGGAAAGCAAGTCTCGCAGAAAAATATGTTAACAAAACGACAAGTGAAAAAAAAACAGATCGAACACGGGCCCAGCATGCGGATTGGGCGCAACAATATATGCTAACAATATAGCGGCACGTGTAGGTGCTCTAGGTCTGGTGGACGCTGCATTAATCAAGCACGCACCGGTAATGACAGCGGTGCGCTTCTATCCGGTAACGCAAGAGCACGAAGCAAGACAGGACGGAGCACGTGAACATTTATATAAAAGTAGAAAGAAGGCAAATAAATGAATTACCTGTAGACAACTTTATTCTCAATGCTTTCGAAGGACGCAAACTGAATATTTTAACATTTGGCTTGCAGGTAGAGTACATGTTTCCCTGATGACTTCGGGGCCTACAGGGAACGCAGACTTAAGCAGTGGGTTCAAATTACGTTTACCTGTATTCTACCACTCACAGCTGTGGACGAGAAAAATTGCTGACAGGGGGACAAATGAGATTTCGATTAGGTCCCCAAAATCAGCTTTCCTATATTCGGAGCCCTCAGGGCTTTTAGCTACGCAGACTAAGCTAAGAGAGTCGTGCATTTCTACAGAAAACATAGTGGTCGCAAATTTTACAATTTCACAGGAACTTGATTCTTTATTTTATTGCAGGAGGTTGCGGTTCGTCCTTGCAACCAACGAAACAGAAACTCGTATGGTGCATTGGCCTGTAGTATAAGAATTATGTGCCAGACGTGATCTAAAAAAACAGTGTATATCTGAACATGCACTGGTTCAGCGCACTCCGAATAAAGTTCAGGCCGCCATGCGTCAGACCCCCACGCGTCGTCTGACATATTGACCCTTTTCAAGGTGGTCCCGTGGGCGCTGCCATGTTTGATCACCTGGTGACGCGTCCATGGCTTGCTTCAACTGCCTCCGCGTTTATTATGGGTCTGTATGACGCCGGTGCGGCTCAGTAACCCTCTGTTTCGGGAGATATCGTAAACGGTGACTGGGTGGACAACACTAAGCTTCGGCCACAGCCTCAGAAAACATGCAAAAGCGCTTTGGAAGCTGATTAAGCCATGTCCAAACGGCGCGAGCAGCCTATATGGCGCTTGTTTTAAAAGCGAGGCTAATGTATTGCAACCTATCTAAACTTTCCGCTCATGAATTGAATCAGGATTAATGTGTTTTGCTCTTCGCTCTTTATCTGGCAAATATTTTGAAGTAGCGGCTTGTCACATTTCTGACTCAGTAAATTTGCTTAGTGCGGTCACTATCTAATTATTTCTGCTTAATCGTTCGCGGGTGTGCTCAGTTCCGATAGATTTGTTCTTGCGGCGCGCAACGCTTGAAACGTAGCCGTTTTCTACATTGTAATACTTTGTAGCAAAGATGTATTATCGCTAGTAACTAGCTTACTCTTCTGAATCATCATGAAACATCCAGCTTTGACCGTTCCTGTGCTATCGGCGTAGTCCGTCATATAGTGAGCATATTTCCAAGTGTGCGCCCATTCACTTATTGACACGTTGGCGATAGAGTGGGCGTAAGATTCCGTGCTAGTTGGGGTAGGTGAGTGCAGATACTATGCGCGAAACGTACTATGACAGGAAGCGGCGGTACTCCCTTTGTCATTGTTTAACGAGCGGTACTTACTCTTGCCGATGTTCCGGGCCTGAAGCACTTTCTTTGAAGGTTTGCGATACAGCGCTGGCAGATGAGCAACTTCCTGTATCCTCGAAGAAAGCCGTAGATCTTGAAGTGGTGGTAACACGCACAGACAGTTACAGGAACGGTCCGCGAACTTGACTACATAGATTCACTCCATCCCTTAATATCCACGTCACTATTTTTGCAGCCAACTTCTGCACACGTCTTCAAACCACGTGATTCAATCGGACATCATTGGAGCAGAGTGCGTCATCAAAAATTCATTTCCGACAGCTGATCGCACAGCAGCAAGGTGGAAGCGGTTATCGTTTCGTATTTGTGCGCTGTCGCTGAGGCGATCTGCGGCGCCGCCGAAAGCGCCATCTCGTATCTTTAGAACAAACTGATCCACGAAAAGGGCCAATATCTATGTCGTATGCCGACGGAAAGGATGCAGAAATTACACAGCTCTTTACACATGCCTACTCACACATTCCAACCCTTCTGGCCGCTTGATGACATGAAATGTATTGAGGAACCGTATTTCGGGAGGAGGGAGGCGTGCGGCAGGATAGAGCAGGGGGATAATCTCTTGTCGTGCGATGGCGCGACCTAGTTGTTCAAGCTGAAAAATTGAGTGACTAAAAATTATTGCGCTCATATGCGCCGGCCAAGTGATCTGTAGAGCTGTCAGCTCTGCTTTGGAGTAAATTAAAATGAAAGCATGAAAGCGGTAGAGATGACGGGCACATGGGAGGTATGTATTCGAGAATGTTCTTTTTTCGTTTGCTTGTTTCAACGCTATTTGGTTCGGGTGAAGACCTTCTCTCTCTGGCTGTTTTCTGATAGAACACGGGTTGGGTCGATACTTCTTTGCTTTGCAATAGCTAATCTTTCCCGTTTTAGACAAAAATCCACCACCACTTTAGGTTCTACCATGACGAGCATTATGCGTATATGACTTTTGATCTGCTTTGCCCGCTTTTCTTGTCGGCTTCCCCTGTCATGGTCTGTCTGCCTGGTCGCAATGCAGAAAAGTCGTTGGGAATCAATGTTTTCTAGCAGCGAGGGCTTTTACATGACAATTTTCTTAGCTTATTAAGCCTGTTCGTGTGTCTGCGAAACCTTATGCAGCAGGTGTGCTTGTGGAATGCCAAGTTAAACGCCTCCTGAAGCTGTTAAGGCCACCTGCAGTCGTGCACCAGTAGCTGTGCCGTATGACACATTACAGTAGGTATAGAAAGAAAGCAACTTCTGAGATTTTGTTTTGAAGTAACATACACGACAGAGACAGAGGAGAGATAAAGAGAAAGAGGTGAAAGATAGGGATGTTAGCCAGATTACAGCTTCTGGTTGGCTACTCTGCACTGGAGTGAGGGATATAATGGTTGGAAAGAAGGCGAATAGATAGTAACGCTTGCACGACCTTCTTAAGTGATAAGTCCTGTCGAGGCTGTAAGCTCTTTCTTCCGATGACAGAAGCCGGTCGTCCAACTAGGCGAACACTGCGGAGACTGACTGTCTCTCTATACTTTATTGTGGGCACTGGCGTACCGATGCCAATGCTCAGGGTGTGTGAGAGTACGCCATGTACTATAACGTGCTGCAAGCATAGAAATAGCGAAACCCCAATGCGGTAACACTTGTATGCATCGTGCACTAAGGTATGGTGATGCATTAACTAAAACATGTAGATGGAGGTAGAACACGTAGCTGGAGATAGAAGAGCAACCAGACGAAACGTCCAGGTCATGATCCATGAGGACATGGTCGAAGCTTACCTGGAGGTGTTCCCGTCACAACGCTCGCAGGCGCTTGTCTATTGCAGTTTCTGCTATAGCCAACCGGAACTACCTTTTCTTAACCTCCCTACCTTTCTATGCATCCTTTCTCTCTGAACTACTATTCTCTTGACGCTTGTGCAAGAGCCTCAAAATTTGTTCGTTTTTGCTTTCGTCGAAAGGTCCACCGTTGAAGTTAAAATTCTCTTGCACGTCTGATCATCGAGGAGAAAAAGAAGAGAGAGAGAGACAATGAATGTGTCTGTAAAAATGGTAGGGGGCTCACATCCGTTCGAAAAGAGGGCAAATTTCCCCGGGTTTGTTACAATGGGCCGAACAATACGTATTTAGGTTCGATGGTTGCTGTGTATTTGTGTCTTAAAATGTTCTCCCACCAATTCACGCTCCGTGTTGGCCATTCGTTGCTGCCCGTCTCATAACCCGGCGACAATGGCGCGTAGCCCCGTCGGCTTGTTGTCGGTCGGCCCACTAGTGTCCGGTTTCTGTTGTGGAGCTTCCGTGACGTGCGGCGTATGGCTCCAATGGAGTTCCGGTGGCTGGTTCCCTGTTCTGGCTGTTTGCAATTATGTCAGATTGCAGGAAATTCGCTCCTAAAGCCGAGTTTGTTCTCGTGTCTGCGGCTAATTCACAAACTCCTATACACTTGTGAATAGGCCAAAAAGAAGAAAAACAGGAAAAAATGCCTATTCTCGTTTTAGGCTTCGCTTTTGGCCCTTCATGAATAAACTCGTATGTTTTAGTGTCGGGTTACGGCCACCAATTTGGAGCTTTTTTTCAAAGAACCGGTCACTTTGACGAGTGAGAAATTAGTTGCAACATAAGATCCGGGTGAACAAAAGGAACGTGAGCGGAAAATTCGAGAACTCTCTGAAGACTGCAGTTTTTTCGTCTAACTTTTTTTTTGTCCCGTTGGACGACAACAAAGCTCTGTGTTGCCAATACACGTTCAAGGTCAGAGCCTGATAAACAAAGTGTTAGTGAACAGTAAAAACACCCCCTCGTCCTATGATCAAAACAAGCTTTCAGGTCAGCCTTGAAACCCATGAAAAATTCTGTATGCCAGTTGATGCTTTGGTTACTTTTACGTGGCACGCTGTGTGGTGTAACGAAGTCTGCACGGAATGTGACGCCACTTCCTCTATGTTGTAACATATTTTCGCTGAAATTTCTTATTTATAGCTGAAAGCTGAGAGCGGCCGCTAAATAGGTGTAACGAAATACTTCGCTGGATTACCTTTACACTCAGAGGACATTTTATTCTTGCCCTTCGTTGAGATGCCTCGGTTATACAGCTTACTTCTCGTATTTCTTTCGGATTTAGATATTTATTGGAAATATTATAGAAGCATAATTTTTCGTGATGTGTTACTTTATGTGTTTCTTTAGCGCTCGTGTGTTCGTTTCATGTCCACATCACCTATGCACTCCTAAGTATGTCGCATCAACAAGACCGAACATCCATGCTTGTCAACCTTCTTTATACGTATAGCTTGTTTAACTGGCAATAAAATATTATGAAAGTGGCTAACTCGACAAATCAGATAGTATTATCTGAACTGACAAAGCAGAGAAACAAGAAGAAAGTAAGTGATGCTCGATATTTTAGTGTCGGAAAGATTGTGGAAGCAGTAAAGAATAGGTGCAGCATGAAGTCAGTACAATAGGAAACATTGCACAGGAAAGAGCAAGATTTATGCAATGAAAAATAAGCCGGGTAATGTCATCAGCAATTTCGACAGTAAATGAAATCATTGAAAGAGGTCTCTCAAAGAGCCCGCACGTGACCTACTTGAACCAGCAGCTCACAGCAATCTCCCAGATTCTAAAGTTTCTGGGCAGAAAGACTTGGGGAATGTCAGTGCATGCCATGTTGGAATTGTACAGGGCTCTCTTTCTGGGCTTTTTAGATACAATTTGCCTGTACTGACCAACAGTTGCATTACGAATTTTCGTGCTCTACTGGCTATTCAAGCACGGGCTCTCACAGTTTTTTTTTGGTCTACAAAAATGCGCGTCAAGAGTGATGACTAGTGCAATCGCCTGGTAACAATCAATACTAACACACATTGCAGTGGAAGTGCTGTCTGTGCGCATTAGGCACATTGCCCTGGCCTTTCCCGTCATCTTGGAACACTACCGTCAGAAAGGTCACAGGCATAATTTTGTGTTTGAGATTTCGAATTATTACACCCACCTTCGATCAGGCTTCCCTCCCGCAACTAAGCCATCAATTCCTTCACGGTGTTTGGCTCGACCTGCAGTGCACCTCACCGTACCAGAAATCAGAAAAAAATTTGAGCTGTCATTAACTGCTCCTAAACTCTACTCATTTTACACGAAAGGTACGCCGACCACGTACACAGTTACAGTGATGGAATAATAACTATCCCGTGTTCCTCTGGAGCCATGGTTTTCCTACCGAGAGCCACCATCATCACCTGCACGACGTGTCACCCAATGACATCGACGGCTGCGGAACTTGCAGCTCTTCGCGATGCAATTCGTCTCGTGAGCCAAGGTTAATCTCGAAGATAGTCAGTGACTCGAAGGCAGCACTGCAGCCTTTGCTATCAGCCCTGCGGCGCGGACCACACAAACAACTGGTATTCGAGATTAGAGAACTAATTCCTACCTTCGCTTAGAAAGGACACCACATGACATTTCAGTAGTTTCCAAGTCACTGCGGCGTCATAGCTAAAGAACACGCCAATAAAGCTGCTCGTCAGACTCTTCAAGGCGGCAAAGAGGAATCGATACCGTTATCAAGGAAACAGTCCGCTAGAAAACTCCAAATGCTCACACGGGATGTCATGTTCTCCATGTTAACATCCGAACTTTACAAGGCAACCGGTTGCACCACCTAGACTCTTCTCTCGACCTACGCATCCCAGCTGGACTCTGCCGACGAAAGGCTGCCATGCTTTGTCGAATATGGCTTGGAGTGGCTTTTACGATGCACTTTGCCTTCCGAATCGAAGTGATGACTGTCGTAGCAAGGAGACTGTTCGACGGGTTCTCTGTGACTATTCTCGCTACATTTATTTTTTATTTATTTATTTTATTTATTTCCTCAAAAGTCTCTTGCTGAGACATTACATGAGGCAGTAGGGGATTAATAACAAAGAAAGATACTACAAATTACAAAGGGATATTTTCGATGAGCAGCTTGAATGCAAGTGGGTAGATGATAGTGGCAACTTTGATGGGCAGGCCATTCCAGTCTCGGGTTGTGCGCAGAAAAAATGATTGCTGAAGGGTCACGGTATGGGCTTTTGGTGGATGTACTGTGTTAGAGTGACTGGTGCGGTCAATGCGAGGAGCTCTTTTTATGTACGGGTTGTCAAAAGGCAAAGAATGGGAAAAATTATTAAAAAGCTTAAGGCGTGCTATTCTACGGCGTGAGGCTAGCGCGGGAAAGCTTATTTTGGCTTTTAATGCTGAGATGCTTGAGTTGTACAAATAATTAGACAGAATAAATTGTGTCGCGCGGTTCTGAACCGACTTGAGGGCGTTAATAAGGTTATTGTGGTGGGGGTCAAAAATAACATTGGCATAATGTAACATGGCCCGCACAAAGGTTGAGAAAGCAAGTTGTTTAATAGAGGGTGGAGCGAGGAAAAGTTACAAAGTAGATAACCTAGAATGCCATTAGCCGAATTTATTATGTGGTTCACATGACAGGTCCATTTTAAGTCACGCGAGATATACGCACCAAGAGATTTGAATGAATCAGTTGTTGCAATCTGCATGTTATTGATGCTATAAATAGGCATAACGTAATTACGACGACGATGAATAGACAGTGACACGGTTTTAGCTACATTTAATGACATGAGCCAAGTGCTACACCATTTTTGTATGCGCGAAAGGTCATTTTGTAACGCGATATGGTCGGGGAGGTTAGTAACTGCTCGGTAAACCAGACAATCATCTGCAAAGAGTCGGATATGAGAAGAAATATTACAAAGCAGGTCATTGATGTATATTTAGAAATGGAGGGGACCAAGTACGGTACCTTGAGGTACGCCTCAAATCACGGTTGTTAATGATGAAAAGTGTTAGTTAACGTATACGAACTGCTGACGGTTAGTTCAAAACCCTCGAATCCAGCTTAGAACACAAAGATGAATGTTAAGACAGGATAACTTTATTAAGAGACGACCATAGGGGACCTTATCGAGCGCTTTTTCAAAATCTAAAGATATTGTGTCAGTCGGGATGTTACAATCTAGGTTTAAATGTAAGTCGTGCAAGAAAAGAGCAAGTTGAGTGTCACAAGAATAATATGAGAGTATAAAATATGTTCCATTATTTTACAAGACACGCTTGTTATGGAAATAGGGCGGTAGTTACTCGGTAATGATCGGCTTCCTTTTTTGAAGACTGGAATGACCTTGCCCACCTGCCAGTAATGTGGAATTGAAGGTGCTGTCAAGCGATTCCTGATATACGAGTGATAAAAACAGGCTACACACATGTTTAGTATTTTTTAGCACTTTGGCATTGATACCGTCT